>NW_006921650.1:7226976-7272752 GCF_000298275.1 Orycteropus afer afer | reverse complement strand
AACTTACTCCAGATCTACAGGCAAAAATCCCAAGTGATCAAGAAATGAAATAGATGGATATTATATGTGGACCCTGTGTTTTCTCTGATTTGGTATTTTTCAGAACCAAGTCAGAAGGTATGGCTTGCAAATTCAGCAGTCTTATGAGGAGACCTTAAATCAATCACTGAACCTTAAAATGTTCAGCACCACTGAAATGTGCCCCCAGTATTTTCACCAATCCCTCAGACACTCATCAGTGCACACCTAAACTCTCTTCTCTTGATAATACTAACATTAATGAATGCTTTTGGTGCTGGGCAATATACTGAGCTCTCTATATGCATCATGTGATCTCAACAGCTCCATGAGGTTGGGATTGGTATAACTCCCATTACAGATGAGAAAACAGAAGCTTAGAGTGGTTTGGTATAACGGGCAAACACACAGGTGGTAGAGAACAGAAGAAGGCTTCTAAACCACAGCCACAGGATTCCAAAGCCCACCCACTTAATCACAACACTCAACTGAGTCCCTGTGTTGAGACTGAACATATGGATCCTACACTCAGAATCCATTCCCACACAAAAATTCCCACAATAACATAGCAATCAGATAAGTAAATAAAAGCCAGACTTTCCTTTAGGCTTCTTGTCTCAACAGGGGCAAACCGAACTGTATGCACTTTTGTTTTGATCTGAGCAGGGGTGAAAGGGTGTAGTGGCATTTTAAAATTATGGGGTCTGAATAACTGTTCTCTATTGTGGTATTTTTATCATAAACAGCAATTTGCAAAGGAGCCCAATTCTTTGACACCGTCTGTTCTAAACTCTCATCTGTAATTTGACCCTAAACATACTTTCCCTATTGCTTCACATAATTATTTAAAGATGCTATAAACATTTTTAAATATTTAGACTTTCATGAAAGACCTGACTTCTACAAAAGCTAACAGTATAACCTTGAAGAAGTCAGTGAATCTTCCTGGCCCTCAGTCTCTGTGTCTATAAAATGAGGACCATAAACTGCATTGGCATTCACCAGATTACATACCACAAAACACCTGTCCTATGAGATGCTCCCTTCAAAAAAGGAGTTCTAGGTAAACCTATAAACAATAGCCCCCCATTTAGAGACTCATACTTCACACTAACAAATTAAAAGCCCATTAAAATGTTGCAATAAAGGAATGTTTAACTGATCTGAGAATTTCCCAAAGTATTCGACCATGAAACCTGAAAAACATCTATAAACATCCCATGGGTGGAGTGTTTATTCATTTATTCAAAACACTATTTATTGAGCAGCTATTATACACCAGGCACAACATTGAGTTTACAATGGTAAACAGAAAAAACATCATCTCTGTTCTCCTAGAGCCTAGAGTTTAGTTGGGAAGACAGACCACAAATAAGCAACAAATAAGTAATATATGATTCCAAGTTGAGAAAAGTGTTATGAATGAGAAATGAATAGGTTTTTGTAATAGAAAATAACAGAGGGTATATTTAGATAGAAGCATGAGAGAAGGCCTTTCTCAGGAGGAATCATTTAAGATGGTACTTGAAGAATGAAAAGGAGATTGCATGTAAAGAGCAAAGGGTAGGGTATTCTGAGCTAAAGACTGGCATCTATGAAAAGAAGGTATGAAAGTGCTTAACAAGTTCAGAGAATTGAAAGACCAGTGTGGAGGAAGAGAATGAGGAAGAGCAGTTCCAAAAGGAACTACAGAGGTTGGCAGAGGCCAGATCATGCAGGGATCCTCAGCTACAGAGAGGAGCTCAGATTTCATTGTAAGTACAACTGGACCAATAAGCAACATCACAATATGTGGAGAAAATATTGAAGTTGTCAGAGATTTCATTTTACTTGCATCTACAATCAACACCAACAGAAGCAGTAACCAAGAAATCAAATGACATATTGTACTGGGAAAATCTGCTGCAAAAGACCTCTTTAAAGTGTTAAAGAGAAAAGACATCACCTTGAAGACTGACCCAAGCCATGGTATTTTCAGTTGCCTCATACACATGTGAAAACTGGACAATAAATAAGGAAGACCAAAGAAGAATTGATGCATTTGAATTGCAATGTTGGCAAAGAATACTGAAAATACCATGGACTGCCAGAAAAATGAACAAATCTATCTTTGAAGAAGTACAGCCAGAATGCTCTTTAGAAGTGAGAATGGCCAGACTTCATCTTACATACTTGGGTCATGTTGTCAGAAGGGAATGGTCTCTGGAGAAGGATATTATGCTTGGTGAAGTAGAGGATCAGTAAAAAAAGGGAAGACCCTCAATGAGATGGCTTTACACAATGGCAGCAACGATGGGCTCAAGCATAGCAAATATTGTGAGGATGGCACAGGACCAGGCATTGGTTCAGTCTGTTGTACACAGGGTCGTTGTGAGTGGCAGCCAACTCCACAGCACCTAACAATAACAACAACATTGGTTAGAAAAAAGTTACTCAAAGGAAGAGAATTACACAGGCAAAGAATCCCAGGAGGCAGGGATCAATGGAACTTATCATAGAGGCTGCCTCTCATGCTTGGGAATTAGGAAAACCAAAGGAGGAAAAGAAATGGTAAAATGAGGAAGGTGAAGGAGAAAGGCAAACTTCACCTTCTTGACTGTTTTAGGGCAGCAGTCTTAAGTTAGATGGAGAAACATTTTTGTTCAAGGATATAGTACATATCAAACACTATCTTTGTGGGCTGTTAACATGAAAATGTTGGGGACAATGCCAACCTTTAAATATCCATCATGTCATTCACAAAAATTTGCAATAAAGTTTTGCTGTGGGTCTTTCAAGCACAGACCCCCACATTCCTTTACCATGTCAACTTTACCAGAACTCTACTAAGTGCTCCAAATTTGTAGCAGAAACATTCTCATCTTACAGTTTTTCACAACTGGCTTTACATTCATCACACATTTAATCTTTGGAAAGATTTCACTTCCCACCACAGCCTTAATCCTTTAAAAAAAAAAAAAAAAAAAAAAACTTTTCTCAAAAAAAAAAAAAGAGAGAGAGAGGAAAAAAGTATAACAATTGCAGAAATTCTAGGTGTAGAGAACATTTAAAACTGGCCTATCTGAAGAGGCAATGCTTTTGAGATGTGGTGGTGCTGGTGAAGAATGCTGAAAGTACCATGGAGTGCTAAAAGAACGAATAAATCTGTCCTGAAAGAAGTTCAGCGGGAATGCTCCTTGGAAGCGAGAATGGCCAAACTTCATCTCACCTACTTTGGTCATGTTGTAAGAGAAGACCATTCCCTGGAGAAGGATATCATGTTTGGTAAAGTGGAAGGTCAACGAAAGAGGGGAAGGCCCTCAACAAGATGGATTGATATAATGGCTACAATGATGGGATCAGGTATAGCAAGGATCATGGAGTTGGCACAAGACCAGGCAGTTTCATTGTGCTGTACATAGGGTCGCTATGAGTCAGAGACAACTCCATAGCACCTAACAACACCACCACCTGATATCCACAGCCCCTTCCTCTGGCAAAATACTGACATTCATTTAGGGATATACTCCTTCCCCCTTCTCAGCCTGGTAGGCTGCATGGGACACCCTTCTCAAACCTATGGGTGAAGCTCACAACTCAGCCCAAAGTCAACCCAGGCATTGTTCAGGGCCAGGCACATGATACAAACCAGCCCAATAGACGCATTTATCAGGACCTGGACCAAGAACCATGGGACAAAGACACTTGCTCAATTTTATTGGTTTGAAGCTAGAATGATCAGCCACCCCAGAAACTGACAGCCATCTTGTAACAACAAAGGGTCTAAGAATGCAGGAAAGGATCAAATCTGGAAATCCTAGACAGAGTGGGAGGAAAAACATGGAACAAAATCCAAAAACTCAATAAAGACCAGAATTACTGGTCAGATGGAGTCTGATGAGACCCTCAATACTATGGCCCTGGAATACATTCTGCACCTGGTATAAAACTCACTCCCCGGGGCTGGCTCTCAGCCCAATAGTTAACAAGATGTACATGAAGACCACTCAACCCAGGATGAGGCACCCACATACTCTATGGTACTATATTCCTTAGAGCAATAGACCATGGGGCACCAGAGGACCAACATTCAAATTGAGGAAATGCAGGATAAACGGGAGTGCATAAATGTGAGGGGCACAGGAGGAGGGGTACTGGGTACAGAGGGGAGGAGACTGGGTTAGGCTTGGACATGGTAAATGGGGAGTGAAACTAACTGTACATGTAAGATTGAATGTAAAACAAGCTCTTAAAATAAAAAAAAAAATAAAAGAATTGTTTTTAAAAAGTGGGTCTGAGAATGGATACAACACACAAAGAGATACACTAAGCTGGAAAGAGGAGCAACAGACTCTGATAACCATTTGAGCCCTACATTCCTGGCTGGTTCTCCCTTGTGTCCCAGTAATCTATTCCATGGCATACACTCTCAGCATTCTTTGTCTAACAAACAGCAGAAGAATGGGTCAACTAACACAGTCACCTCTCCTTCACTCCTGCTGTCAGAGCACCTAGCAATGCCTTTTACATTTTCTGTATGATCATCAGACATTAGTCCACTATGTCCACTTAACTGCAGGGGACACATACCAAGTTCCCCATGTCATCAGTTAAAATCTCCTTTCTTGACCTGAGATGAAGAGGGAAGCCCCTTCTAACCCATCTCCCTTGACACAGCATAACTTTCTCCAAAGAAATCCTAACAAATCCTGAGTCCATCTTGACACTCTCAACACTTTCATGCTTTTCAGTGGGTGAAGAGTTCAAGACTCATGTAACCTGTTCTCAGTTTATACCTTTGGAAATTCTGCACCAGACCTACCTCCTCCTGTAGAATGCAGCTTCATTTGTATCTTTGAATCTTAGCAGAAACATCTATTTCAACATTCTGTTACACGTGTGAACATCAACCATCACATGTTTTGCAAGGGAAAAGAAATTGAGAACTGCTTCAACGTTTTCACGTTTCCAAAATGAAAAACCTGACCCTAGGATAATAATAGGTAAGAACCAAGCTCATATTTTCAATATATGGGGAACTTTGAAGGGTTTCAGAGGAAAGCAATCAAGATGATTAAGGAATATAAAGATTAAGGATAAAGGAATTGTCCTCTTCTAAAAGTAAATGTCTAACTATATTCTTAACATATAAGAATGGCTACATCTCAGAAGAGAGTATCAGATTAATTCATCTCAACTCATAACAACTTTGACGTGGCTATAACAGAACAGAGGAACCTAAATCTTCGCAGAAAGTTATTAAATATTTTAATGGGTCACCAACAAAGACCATATGTCCTTCTTTGGAGATTTTTTTAAACAAACAAAAATAGTGGAGCCTCTCTGTAAAATAGTTTAGAAGCATGTAGTCTTGCTTTAAAAGAGATGTGACTGCCTTGACTGACTGTGAACCTTTTGATCATATGCCCATTGTAGATTCTCCCACTCCAGTTTCTTGTGCCCTTTGCTCTGATTTCCTTTCTTTTATCCTATGCCACCACCTGTTCCTCTACATTCTGTGCAAGGTGTTCTTGGGACACAGTATCATAGCTGGTTAGCTTTTGACAGATGTCCCTGTTTAGAACCAGAAGTGAAGATAAATTTTCCATCCATAACTGAAACTTAACACTATGCTTAAATGTATGGTTTTGAAAAGCCTTGAAATGTTTTCTTATTTGTGTCACCCACAAAATTTCCTCCTTAAGTTTGAATTTTGTATTAATATCATAAAATTCTGTAGTTGGAGAGGAAACCTTCAAAGTCTTTGAGATTCTGCCAGTTTCCAGAAGGTCTTCATTGGCTGCAAGTTTTGTCTGAAATTATTTACTTGCTATTCAGTTCATATGTTAAGAAGGATTTCTAAAATGGGCTGCCTCGGGCTTTGCTGTGCTATCTAGAATAATGATGTAAAACTCAACAACAGTGCGGGAGACAAAAGATAAGGTCAGAGGAAAATAGCTTAAGTAACCAAAAGTTGTTTTGTTTTATTTTTTGTAATAAACCCTTCTATGCTTTTGTCACACATATTCTCCCCTCATTCTTCAACCCTAATGTCTATTATCCCTGCATATGAGCTTTCTAAGTGTGGTTAAGGAATTCTAGTATCTGTTTTTGTGTGTATGTATGTACACCTTAGAGTTCCTGGCACATGAGACACATTCTATCTCCAAACCTCAATGAAGAATGAAATATATATATATATATATATGTATGTGTATATATATATATATATAAGAAAATTGATATTTGCTTATAGATAGATATCAATACATCAAATTTCCAGCTTACTATTCCTCTCATCAGCCTAAGTTCCTGCAGCAAAGGTATGTCTAGCATGACAGACCATGTTTTTTCATTTCAGGAATTCCGGCTTATGGCACATATGAAAAGTAAAGCATATCATGAGTTGACGGTGTAAAAATCTCCATGTGCAGGGAAATGCACTATCCATTGTTGTCTTTAACAGAACCAAAAAGGTCACATAGGAGAGGATATTTAAGAAAACTGTGATAAGATATTGACTAAAAAGATTAAATAACCCAATCTGATATTTCTGCAAGATCTAATTCAAAAGGCCAAGGCAAATCAGGTGAAAGGAAAAGAGGCTTATTTTTATAATCCATCTTTTGTCACTAAGGTGGGTTTCCATAGCCACAGGCCATTCTTTATGCCCTATTTTGTACCTAGCACAGAGACTCACATATTATAGTTCAATAAACATTTACTGAATATCCACTTTCAGGAACTCATGATCCGAGGGAGACAACAACATGGGTTTCCATTTCTCCATGCCTATTTGCAAAATACAGCCAAATTGGTTCTAGAGTTGTCTGAGAAACAGACCATTTTCCCAGAGAGACTGATACTTGACTCTCTGGTCAGTATCATCCTCAAGAAAAGGGGCAGACAAAAATTTCTGGTTCATCTACAATCCAAATCCCCTTTCGAGAGCAGTAATAGTGCCAAGGAATTTCCCTCAGTCTGAGGAAACAGGAAAACAAATACACAGCCCTATCAAACAGCTTGGATGTCTTTTTTGTGAATACTCAGAGGTCTCAGGGTTCCTTTCTTAACCTCCACTATCTCATCTATAAGCAGAGAGGTTTCCTCAGTCCATTCCTGTTCTAAAATGCTAAGATTCGGCTCCTAGTTTCCTGACCATAGCATTCTATTCTCAGTAATCCATTCTCCCCTATTTTTCTTTTCCAATTTGTAGGCCACAGAATCAAGCTATGGCATCCAGTGGGACACCCTACTGGCTTATGAACTCAAATGCCATATAGTTTCTCCACTTTTATCTCACTATTTTAGCTCTATTCTGAATTAGAAGCCAAACATTCAAACTCTAGAACACCAAATGCACGAAAATGTGTCACATATCAGAAACACATCAATAAGCCTCTGTTGATCCTTCAGACCTACAAAGGTACTATCCAAATTTCTCTGCTTGTCTTGCCAAATTTAACTGTATGAGCTACACAATGCTAAGGAGTCCTGGTAGTGCAAATGGTTACGTATTTTGCTACTAGCGAGAGGCTGGCAATTTCAACCTACCCAGCAGCTCCACAGGAGAAAGTCTTGACAATCTGCTTCTGTAGAGATTACGGGCAAGAAAACCTTCTGGGCTGCCCTACTCCATCCAGTGGGGTCTCTATGAGCCTAAAAACTCGACAGCACCAACCAACAACACGATACTACCTCTCTTACTGTTAATTAACTGTAACAAACGCCCTTCTTAAAAACCTGACATTAGACTTCGTCAGTCCACACTCCATGGAAATGTTTCCCTTAAAACACACTAATGACAAAAATCTAATGCTAAAACTTCTCAGTCCTCACCATTCTCAACCTCTTTTAAGCATTTTTTAATTGTTTCCTGCCTTGAATTTGGTGACACTCTACTGTGCAAGTATTCCCTCCCATGGCTATCCCTTTTCCGTCTCCTTCACTGGTCTAACTTCTACCTTTTAGTACCTTCTAGTACAGAAATAGGAGCTCTGGTAGCATAGTGCCTAAAGCACTTGACTGCTAACCAGAAGGCTGGTGGTTCAAACCCAACAGCCACTCCTCGGAAGGAAGGTTGGGCAATCCTACTTCCATAGTGATACCACCTTGGAAACCCAAGGAGGAGTCACCATGAGTCAGGGCCGACTCGACGGCATATAACAGCAACAGGAAACAAATATGTGTTTCTCCAAAGCTCTGGTCTTATTCACCAATCTTTTACTCTAAACTCAGTCCCTTTAAAATCTCATCTACTTACATATCCTCAATTATCATCTCTATATTGACAACTGCACATCAACATCTGTGACTTTCAAGTCTACAGCTCTGAGCTCTCATGGCTCCATAGATGGATCTGTCTGCTGGAAATCACTCCCTCAAACATTTTGTTCTAACTTTCAAGTCAACATACACAAAGCAAAGCTTTATCGTCTCAGTCCCTAAACCAGTTACTTTAGATAACTTCTCTATTTTGTCAATAAAAACACCAGCCTACTTGTTATTGTTAGGGACCATAGACCCACGTACTTTCCACATATTATCAGGAGGGACCAATCTCTGGAGAAGGACATCATGTTTCATAAAGTAGAGGGTTGGAAAAAAAGAGGAAGATCCTCAATGAGATGGATTGATAAAGTGGCTGCAACAATGGGCTCAAGCAAAGCAATGATTGTGAGGATGGTGCAGGACTAGGCAGTGCTTCATGATGTCATAATGGGGTCAGTATGAGTTGGAAGCCACTCAATGGCACAGAACAACATACATCCTGATGTAATTCTGACTCAAGTAAACCAACTACCACTTTTATCTTACAAAATTCCAAGTATTCAAGAAAAATGCTAAAAGATTATGTGTACCCTTCTTTCATGTTTTGTGTGCTTAGAGTCTAATAGTCTCTTTAAAAGCAACACAGAAACAGTGTGATTTTGCAAATGAGATGCATGTTCCAATATCAAGTACTGATTGGGTAATCTTGTGTTTTGCTTTTACTTTAAGCATTATGGAGCTGTCATTCATGAGTATCTTTTTACTAGATGGCCAGTGCCTGACACAACATAAAGTGAAATGTGATTTTCATTTGTCTATTGAGTATTTCCAACTAAACAGGGGAGATTTTGTCTCCTTGATCTCAGTCCTATTTCCTTTTTTTAGGTTTTTTGTCAAGGATCAAGCCAATAATCCTGTAAATCTGGATCCTGTTGTTGTTGGGTCCAAGAATAGATTTTCCACTCATAGTGACCCCATGTTCAACGGAACGAAACACTGCCAGTCTGCGTGTCCTCACAATCTTTGCTATACTTGAGCCCATCTTTGCAGCCTCTGTGTCAATCCATCTTGCTGAGGGTTCCTCCCCTTTGTTTGCTGACCCTTCACTTTACCAAATGTGATATCGTTCTCCAGGAAATGGTCCCTTCTGACAACATGACCAAAGTAGGTGAGATGAAGTCTGGCATTCTCACTTCTAAGGACCATTCCAGCTGCACTTCTTTCAGGGCAGATTTATTCGTTCTTCTGGCAGTCTGTGGTATTTTCAGTATTCTTCACCAACACCACAATTCAAATACATCAATTCTTCAGCCTTCCTTATTCATTGTCCAGCATTCACACGCATGTGATGTGATCAAAAATACCATGGCTTGGGTTAGGCGCACCTTAGTCTTCAAAATGACATCTTTGCTTCTTAAAACTTTAAAGAGGTCTTTTGCAACAGATTTGCCCAGTGCATTACAACCTCGAATTTCCTGACTGCTACTTCCATGGATGTTGATTTGGATCCAAGTAAAATGAAATCCCTGACAGCTTCAATCTTTTCACAATTTATTGGGATGTTGCTCATTAGTCCAGTTGTGAGGATTTTCTTTTTTTTTTTTTATGTTGAGGTGTAATCCATACTGAAGACTACATTCTTTTATCTTCATCAGTAAGTTCTTCAATCTTCATCATTTTCAGCAAACAAGATTTTGTCATCTGCATTTTGCAGGTTGTTAATGAGTCTTCCTCCAATCCTGATGCTGCATTCTTCTTCATATAGTCTAGCTTCTCACATTATTTGCTTATCACACAGATTGAATAAGGGTGGTGAAAGATACAATACTGACACACACCCTTCCTTGTTTTAAACCATGGAATATCCCCTTGTTCTGTTTGAACAACAGCCTTTGTTTGGTCTATGTACAGATTCCTCATGAGCACAATTAAGTGCTCTAAAATTCCCATTTTTTGCAACGTTATCCATAATTTGTTATGATCCACACAATTGTATGCCTTTATGTAGTCAATAAAATACAGGTAAACATCTTTCTGATATTCTTTGCTTTCAGCCAAGACCCATCTGATACCAGCAATGATATCCCTCGTTCCACATCCTCTTCTGAATCCAGCTTGCATTTCTGGAAGTTCTCTGCCAATATACTGCTGCAACCATTTTTTAATTATCTTCAGCAAAATTTTACTTGCATGTGATATTAATGTTATTGTTCAATAATTTTCACATTCTGTTTAATCACTTTTGTTTAGAACAGGCACAAATATCAATCTCCTCCGATCAGTTGGCCAAGTAGCTGTCTTCCAAATTTCTTGACATAAATAAGTAAGTGCCTCTAGCACTGCATCCATTGGTTGAAACATCTCAATGGGTATTCTATCATTTCCTGGAGCCTTGCTTTTTACCAATTCCTTTGGTGCAGCTTCGACTTCTTCCTTCAATACCATTGCTTCTTGATTAATGCTACCCCCTGAAACAGTTGAATGACCAATTCTTTTTGGTTCAGTGACTCTGTGTATTTCTTCCATCTTCTTTTGATGCCTCCTGCATCATTCAATATTCTGCCCATAGAATCCTTCATTATTGCAACGTGGGGCATGAATTGTTTCTTCATTCTTTCAGCTTGAGAAATGCCAAGCATGTTCTTGCCTTTTGGTTTTCTAACTTAGGTCTGTTCACATTTCATTATAATAATTGACTTTGTCCTCTCAAGCTCCTTTTTGAAATCTTCTGTTCAGTTCTTTCACCTTGTCATTTCTTCCATTCACTTTTGCAACTCTCCATTCAAGAGCAAGTTTCAGGCTCTTCTGACATCCATTTGGTCCTTTCTTCCTTCCCTGTCTTTTTAATGACCTTTTGGTTTCTTCATGTATGATGCTCTTGATATCATCCCACAACTCATTTGGTTTTCAGTCATTGGTGTTCAATGCATCAAATCTATTCTTCAGGTGGCCTCTAAATTTAGGTGGGATGTAATCAAGGTCATATTTTTACTTTCATGGACTTGTTTTAATTTTCTTCAGCTTCAACTTGAACTTGCAGATGAGCAATTGATGGTCTGTTCCACAATCAGCCCCTGGCCTTGCTTTGACTGATGATATTAAGCTTCTCCATTGCCTCATTCCACAGATGTGGTCATTCTGATTCTTGTGTATTCCACCTGGTGAGGTCCATGTGTACAGTTGCCATTTTTGTTGTTGATAAAAAGATATTTGCAATGAATAAGTCATTGGTCTTGCAAAATTCTATCATGTGGTTTCCAGAGTCATTTCTATGACCATAGAAATGATATTTTCTAACTACTGGTGATTCTTCTTTGTTTCCAATCACCAGTAATAATCAATACCTCTTGAGTGCATGTTTGATCAATCTCAGACTGCAGAAGTTGGTAAAAATCTTCAATTTCTTCATCTTTGGCTTTAGTGGTTGGTACATAAATTTGAATAATAGTAGTATTAACTGGTCTTCCTTGTAGGCATATGGATATTATTGTATCACTGACTGCATTGTACTTAAGGATAAATCTTTAAACATTCTTTTTGATGATGAATGTGCCACCATTCCTCTTCAATTTGTCATTCCAGGCATAGTAGACCATATGATTGTCTCTCCAAAATGGCCAATACCAATCCATTTCAGTTCACTAATGACTAGGATATTCATATTTGTGCATTCTATTTCATTTTTGACAACTTCTAATTTTCCTAGATTCATACTTTGTACATTCCATGTTCCCATTATTAATGGATGTTTTCAGATGTTTCTTCCCATTTTTAATTGTGCCTCATCAGCAAAGGGAGGTCCCAAAAGCTTTACACCATCTACATCATTAAGGTTGACTCTACTTTGAGGAGGTAGCACTTTCTCAGTCTTATTCTGAGTGCCTTTCAACCTGAGGGGCTCATCTTCCGGCACTATATCAATGTTTCATGGCTATTCACAAACTTGTCCAGTGATATATCAGATGGAGTTTCACTGCTATTCAAAAGGACCCTCACAAAAACTCACAGCCATTGAGTCAATCCCAACTCATAGCGACCCTCACTGGTTTTCTGAGGTGGTAAATCTTTACAGAAGTAGATTGCCACATCTTCTTTCTGTGGAGTGGATAGTGGGTTTGAACTGCCAGCCCTCTAGTTAGTAGTCAAATGCCTTCGGCACTGTACCACTGAGCTCCTTCGTAAGGACCCTACTAGGGTGTAATTTTTTTTTTTTCTCTTAATGAATTCTGCAAACTGAGTACTTGAACTTCTAAATCAGCCATTGAGAATATCTTCTGCTTGTGTTCTAAAAGCTCGAATATTGTAGGGGAAGACAGGGGGCTACAAAGAATGGCATGATTCAAAAGGATTCGATTATTATGAACTTTTTCTTTGGCATTTTCATACTTCATTTGAGAAAGAGAACTTCTTTTCCATTCCCTAAATGAAGACAGTTTTTGCACCCACAATCTCAAATTCAAGTCTATCATTCTCTGACCAGCTCACTCCCTCCTATACCTAACAGTCTTGCAGCAAGAGATCTTCATCTATTGCTCCTACCACCTTTGAACTGTCCCTAGCCCTCCTCATGTACTCACTTCTTTCTTTTTTTGTTATTGTTAGGTGCCATCAAGTCAGTTTCCACTCCTAGTGACTCCATGTGACAGAGTAGAACTGCCCCATAGGGTTTTCTAAGTTGTAATCTTTACAGAAGCAGAACAGCAGGTCTTTCTCCCATAGAGACACCTTTCAGTTAGCAGCCAAACACTTAACCACTGCACCACTAGGGCTTATTAACTCAACATAAATTCTAGAGTCAATACATAAAAGCACTCCCCTTCATGTCTTTCAACTCCTTTATTGCACAATCTCTTCTCTTAGTTACTTGGAAAAACTTCATACCTTCTTAAATCCTGTTCTGTCAACTCCTTGTGGCTTACTGGTCTCACTTAAATTCATGACCACTAACTTTAGATGGGGCAATCTACTTCCGTAGTGATACTGCCTCAGGAACCCAAGGAGGGGTCGCTATGAGTCGGGTCTGACTCGCTGGCACATAACAACAACAAAAACAACTTTAACTAGTTCCTCTATGGTGCCTATCAGTCAATTTTATTTCTCTAATAAAATTATTGTCCCACTCTACTAGGAAACTGCTTCATACTCTTTCCTCCATCTTCCAGCACCATCTTCTTCATCGTCACTCACATCCAAAAACCTTGCTTTCTATTCTATGAAAGAATCAGAGTTATCCTTCTAAAACATAAATAAGATCATGTTATTTCTCTGCTGAGCCCTATAGAGGCTCCCCTTCTCTCACACAATAAAAGCTAAAGTCCTTACCGTGCCCTACAAAGTCTTAAATGATCTGACCCCATTACCTCTCTGACCTCATCTCCTGCTACTTTCACCTCAGTCATTGCTTCTGCTTCACTGACCTCCTTATTGATCAGTTAACATATCAACCATTCTCCCATCTAGAACACGCTTTTCCTAAATACATTTACATAGTAACTCCTTCTACTCCTTTATGACTTAGTTCAAATGTCACCTTCTCATTGAGGTCTTCTCAGACCATTTTATTTAAATTGAAACACCCTCCTTCACCCTGTACTTCCTCTACTCCTTTCTTGTTTTACTTTTCTCCAAAGCACTTATCACCATCTACAAACTAAGTCTTCATATGAGCCAAGATGTTGGCCAGTTTTATCAACTACTGAAACCCCAGTGCCTAGAACAGTACCTGATACATAGTAGGTGCTCAATGAATATCTGTTGAAGGAATGAATGAGTAAATGCATGAATCCAAAAACCAAACTCACTGCCCTCGAGTCGATTCCAACTTATTAGCAACTTCTCCTTGGGTTTCTGAGGCTATATTTCTATGGAAGTAGGTTGCCCAGTCTTTTTTTCCAAGGAGTGGCTGGTGGGTTTGAACCACCAGCCTTCTGGTTAGCAGTCAAATGCCTTAGGCACTATTCCACCAGAGCTACTTAATGTATGAATGGAGTCGCTATATTAAAGGAAGTGCATATAAACTTTACCTATTGGCTTGCTAGTTTACCTCAGCTAATTTATGTTCCCTCTATAATCATTAATAAAGAACACTTAAATCCAAATTTATATTTGATTGGCAAAAAGAAGTCAGAGAATCATGAAAACAGTTCTACTCCGCCACGGTAGATAGAGCACTATAACCAATGCCATGCCCTGCAACAGCATCTGTGAGCAGAATCCTTTGCCCAGAAAACAAGAGCTGCTGTAGTTCATTCTCAGCAATTATCTCAGCCACAATGGGCTGTCACTCAGGCTGCCTTTTCTTCTTTTAGAAAATCACAGAACTTGTGAAAATAATATAAGGTCCATGAAATTTGCCTACGTCCCACTCACCTTAACCAATACTATTCACCTCCCCTACAAAAGTGCTTTGTTAAGTAACTAAAGCTGCCTTCATGTTGTTGTTGTTGTTGTTATGTGCCATCGAATCAGCCCGACTCATAGTGACCCCTCCCGAGGCAGTATCATTATGGAAGTAGATTGCCCCGTCTTCCTTCCGAGGAGTGACTGGTGGGTTTGAACCGCCAGCCTTCTGGTTAGCAGTCAAGTGCCTTAGGCACTATGTTACCAAAGTTAATGGCATTTCTAGTCAATGCAAAAAACATATTAATAAGGTATTTTATCAACATGTAAATATAACCAAATTTTATTGTTCCATGAGTTTTTTTACATCTATTTTTAAAGACAGAATTAAATTATATAGATTTAGATCATTAATGCATTACAGTCTAGAGTGTTGATTTAGAGATTTTAATTGAGTGGTGGTTTGGGAATTTTTTGAAGAAAAAAAGAAAGACAAATTTTCCCCCTGCAGACTTTAGTAAGTAATATAAATGTCACATATATTATCTGCTTTACATCATGTTTTAAGTTTCCTACTCTATCTTTGTCCTCAGAGTAACAATGCAATAAAGAACTTAAAAAAAAATATATTCCTCAAATTTAAACCATTAGAATGAAATCCATCTCTGAATATTTTAAAGGATTTACTGTAAAAATATCAGTTTGAGATTAAGTCAATAAAATTAATCATTCATGACCCTGAAAATGTGAGAGGTGGGGAGTTGGAAAACACTACAAAATTTAAAGCTGCTATGAGGAAAGAGACTTGGGGAATTACAGTTAATTCACCATAGCTAAGTTCAAATATAAGCTTTTCTTTGTTATTTAATTTATGGTGTCATTTTTCTTTTTTTACATCATCAAAATTAATCAAGAAATAGTCACTAGAATTTTTTCCTTTGGATTTATTAGTTGCATAAATTAGCTAAAATATATACAAACATTTTAAGACAAATTCATTACCTTGAAGCCAACTACACTGGTAGGATTAGCTGTTTTTGTAAGGATGCTATGTTGCAGTTATATGAGAAACAGCTAAGTTATCCTGCCTTCTACACTAGCCATTGTCTACTGATGCAAGAATGTACAGAGCTGTGTAGGGAAGGTAGAAAGTGCTGAGCTGAGACAGCTTTCTTCTGTCTTCTCATAGCACTTGTGAGGGGAGCCATGCAATTCCGCTTGAGGCTTCCATTACTTCCTATTTTGTGAGTGAATGTCTTATCTCCCCCAAGACTGTGCCTAGAGCAACGCGGGGCATTTCCTATTTCTACTGGTAAGCTATTATGACAACATCTGCTTCAACGTCATAAATCTCACAAAACTAGTTACATTAAAAACATGGATGTATATGTTCCCTATTAAGTAACAAGTCCTTGAAAGGATAGAAAGCCCACTCTGATTAATCTTTTATCCTTTAGCACAGTGCCTTAAATCTAGTTGGCACTGAATAAATAAATAAATATGAATCTATGTGGAATGAATGATTTAATAATGAATGAATGAATATCTAATATCCAAGTTCTTGACAAATCACCTAAGGGAATACCTTTATGTAGCAGAGCAACTTTGTGATCCCAATCCTCCTATCCCAGCTCCCTGCTTCACAGATGGGACGATCAGAGCTGTCTGTGCTGCAGTAACTTCAACATGGCTGTGATCAATCGTGGAAAAATGTATAATGAAGTGTAACATTCATGTTCTAGAGCTACTCCCTAAATTGGTAAGATTGAAAATTAAATGCCCTAGCATTTTAACTAGGGCATTTAATTTTCAATCTTACCAATTTAGGGAGTAGCTCTAGAACATGAATCTGGGAGCTCTGGTAGCATAGTGGCTAAGGCACTTGACTGCTCACCAGAAGGCTGGCGGTTCAAACCCACCAGCCACTCCTCGGAAGGAAGGTTGGGCAATCCTACTTCCGTAGTGATACTGCCTCGGAAACCCAAGGAGGGGTCGCTATGAGTCGGGGCCGACTCGACGGCAAATAACAACAACAACAACAAAGCATTTTAACTATTTTCTAGCAAAAACTCTGTTGGCCACTAGATGGCATTTGCATTAGCCATGTCCCTCATTTGGAAAAGGGCTCTATTCTAAAATTCTTTTGATGAGCTAGAAACTCTGAAAGCAATTATATTAAAAAATAAAAGATTCTCAAACTAAGCTATAAATGCTAATTAAATTTATAGTGTTCCTATGGTTCTGCAATGGTTAAAGCATTTAGCAGCTATCGAAAAGGTCACTGGTTTGAACCCACCAGCTCCACAGGGTTTCCAAGGTTGTAAATCTTTATGGAAGCAGACTGCCACTGGCCTTTTGGTTAGCAGCCAAATGTTTAACCACTGTGCAACCAGAGCTCCTCTATTTAAAAATAAAATTAAAATGTGCTGGCCTTATATCTTGTTTCTCTTTTTGTTTTTAGTTTTGATTATATAAATGGCAGACTAGTCAAAGTTTCAAAGACATGTGATGTTTCCTATCATTCTTTCATTCTTAACATCATTGATCTCTTATCTGCCATGTATCTTGAGTTTAAAAGTATGAATTTCAGTTTTCTGTTCATTCTCAAGAGATTAGTGCTTTATTTGCAAATTTCAAGCAGAAGACTCAAAGACACACCGTAACAGGAGTGAAAAAGGTAGAATTTAAAGCTGACCACTTTTTGCTTTCAGTGACTTGAAGTTCACAGTAAGTCTCAGAGCAAATGGCAAAGTGGCAAAGACTGATGTTGCAGCTGCTACCAAATTCCCACTTGCTTCAAGAATGTTTTCCATTTTCTTTTAGCCTAATGACAGTATTTACAGTTAGTCATAGTCTTGCAACTGTGAGCAATCTTACTAGTATTGCCAGTTTGATCCTTGAGTTTCTTTTTCCTTTATAAGCATTGCAATTCTAATGTGAATTATAATAGAATAATAATGGTTGCTTATATGGGTTGTCATTCACAAGCAAAAAAGTGTGCAAATGTTAATGCCAGGAAGTGAGGAATAAATTATGTAAATCTGATATCCTTCAAAATAATCTTATAAGAATTACAACTTTATGGAGAAATCTGGGAAAATGATGGCATTAACACACCATCGTTCTGATCCTCCCCAACAAACACAATGAGGATATGGTGCTCAACCTTGAGAGATTCTGAATCAGGGAGCAGAGGAAAGTGCAGAGGAACTGCAGACAGGCAAGAATCAATAAATCAACAACGAGTCACATATGGTAGGAAAATCACTTCTCCCATTGTCTCCCCCACTATTCATCTGTCAGTTTGTCATACTGTGGTGGCTTGTATGTTGCTGTAATGCTAGAAGCTAGGCCACAGGTATTTCAGATTCCAGTAGGGTGACCCATGGTGGACAGGTTTCAGCACAGCTTCCAGGCTAAGACAGACTAGGAAGAAGGATGTGGCCAGGTCCACTTCTCAAAAAATCGGTCACTGAAAACCTTATTAATAGCAGGGAGACATTGTCTGATATAGTGCTGGAAGATAAGCCACTCAGGTTGGAAGGCACTCAAAATATTACTGGGTAAGAGCTGCCGCCACAAAGTAGAGCTGACCATTGTTTTGGTTACTTCATGCCACTCTGACAGAAATACCACAAGTGGAATGCCTTTAATAAACAGTAATTTATTCTCTTACAGTCTTAGAGGCTAGGAGCCCAAGTTCAAAGTGTCAGTCTCTAGGGGCTGGATGAAAGCCCCTTGACCTTGGGTGTCAGCTCTGCCTCTTGCTCCCAGCCCACTGAAACTAGAGACTTTTTTCACTCAGGCAGCTGCTGGCTGCTGAGGCTGACAAACCCAAGGTTGACAAGTAAAAAGGCAAAGTCCCAGACATTACCAAACCACATGGCAGGCCATTGATTCAAGTCCATTAAAAGTCAATAGATCGGAGAGCATGGCAGGCTGCTGAACGAAGACTCAGCTACATTCAGGGTCCAAGTGTGCAAAAAAGCTAGAGACCTTCCTCAAACCTGCTTCTTATATACTGGAAGCAGACCACATCCCTAAAGCAGCTACTCAACTGCTCCAATAGATTCCACTATGGAGTTAATTACCAGCCTTACCATGGGCAGTAACTACATTCAGCTGCCCAGCCATTCAATCAGGTCCAGCCAAATTGACACACAACCTTAACTACCACAACCATAATGATATGGATGGAGTAAAGCTTTCTGGATCTTCATTTGCTGATCCAGCACTATCAAAATGAGAAGAAACAGCTCCAAACATCCATTAATAATTGGAATGTAGACTCTGTGAGTATGAATCTAGGAAAATTAGAAGTTGTAAAAAATGAAATGGATCACATAAAGATTGATATCCTAGCCATTAGTGAGCTGAAATTGACTGTTACTGGCCATTTTGAATTAGAGAAACATATTATCTACTATACTGGGAATGATAAATTGAAGAGGAATGGCACCACATTATCATAAAAAAGAACATTTCAAGACATATCCTAAAGTCCAATGCTGTCAATGATAGGATACTATCAGTATTCCTACAAGGAAGGATCAGTTAATACTACCACCACCACCACCACCACCACCACTCACTGCCATTGAGTTGGATCTGATTCATAGCAATCCCTCCTTGGGTTTCCAAGGCTGTTTCACTGCAGAAGTAGATTGCCCAACCTTCCTTCTGAGGAGCAGCTGGTGGGTTTGAACCACCATCCTTCTGGTTAGGAGTCAAATGCCTTAGGAACTATGCCACCAGAGCTCCTTACTACTATTATTGAAATTTATCCACCAACCACTAAAGACAAAGATGAAGAACTTGAAGATTTTTATCAACTTCTGCAGTCTGAAATTGACCAAATTGTATTGCTAATTACTGGTGATTGCAATGCAAAAATTGGAAACAAAGAAACAAGAAGACAAAGAAATAAGAAGAAGCATTGGCAATTGGGAAACATTGCCTTGGTGATAGAAATGATATCAGAGATTGCAAGACAGAATTTTACAAGACCAATGATTTATTCACCGCAATACCTTTTTTAACAACATAAACAAAGGTGACTATACACATGGATTTTGCCAGATAGAATACACAGGAATCAAATCAACTATACTTATGAGACAATGAAAAAAATCAATATTATCAGTAAGAATAAGGCCAGGAATGTGGAATAGTCTATCAATTGCTATATGTAAGTTGAAGTTGAAGATGAAGAAAATTTAAAAAAGGTCAATGAAAATCAAAATATGACCTTGAATATATCACATCTGAATTTAGAGCCATCTGAAAAATATATTTGATGCATTGGACACCAAAGACCAAACACCAGACAAGTTGTGGGAAGACATCAAAGACATCATGCATGCAGAAAGCAAAAGGTCATTAAAAAGACAGGAAAGAATGAAAAAACAAAATGGATGTCAGAAGAAACTATGAAATTTTCTCTTGAATGGAGAGTAGCTGAAGCAAAAGAAAGACATGAAGAAATAAAAGAGCTAAACAGAAGATTTCAAAGAGCAGCTCAAGAAGACAAAGTAAAGTATTATAATGAAATGTGCAAAGAGCTGGAGTTAGAAAATCAGAACACACTCAGAATTTATAAAGCAGAAAGAACTGAAGAGAAATTCAAGCCTCAAGTTGCAATATTGAAGGATTCTATGGGCAAAATAAGGAGTTCTGGTGGTGCAGTGGTTAAGGCATTTGGCTGTTAACCAAAAGGTTGGCAGTTTGAAAACACCAGCCGCTTAATGGGAGAAAGATGAGATAATCTGCTCCCATAAAGATTTACAGCCTTGGAAATGCTATGGGGCAGTTCTACTCTGTCCTATAGGGACCCTATGAGTTGGCAGTAGGGTTGGCTGGGTATGGGAAAAATATCGAATGATGCAGGAAGCATCAAAATAAGATGGAAGGAATACACAGAGTCACTGTACCAAAAAGAATTTGTCAACATTCAACCATTTCAGGAGGTAGCATATGATCAAGAACTGATGGTATTGAAGGAAGAAGTCCAAGCTACACTGAAGGAACTAGAAAAATAAGGCTTCTAGAATTGACAGAATAACCTTTGAGATGTTTCAACAAATGGATGCAGTGTTGGAGGTGGTCACTCATTTATGCTAAAACTTTGGAAGATAGCCATCTGCCCAATCAACTGAAAGAGATCCATATTTGTGTCCATTCCAAAGAAAGGTGATCCAACAGAATGTGAAATTATTGAATGATATAATTAATATTGCATGCAAGTAAAATCTGTCTGAAGATAACTCAAAATGGTTGCAGCAGTATATTGACAGAGAACTGCCAGAAATTCAAGCCAGATTCACAAGAGGACATGGAATGAGGGATGCAATTGCTGATGTGGATATATCTCAGCTGAAAGCAAAGAATACCAGGAAGATGTTTACCTTTTATTAACTATGCAAAGGCATTCAATTGTGTGAATTGTAACAAATTATGGATAACATTGGGAAGAATGGGAACTCCAGAACACTTAATTATGCTCATGAGGAACTTGTATATAGACCCAAGAGGCAGTTGTTCAAACAGAACAAAGGCATATTCCATGTTTTAAAGTCAGGAAAGGTGTGTGTCAGGGTTGTATTTTTTCCACTATACTTACTCAATCTGTATGCTGAGCAAATAATCTGAGAAGTTCGACTATATGAAGAAGAATTGGCATCAGGATTGGAGGAAGACACCTTATCAACCTGTGATATGTAGATGACACAACCTTGCTTGCTGGAAGTGAAGAGGACTTGAAACATTTACTGATGAAGATCAAAAACTACAGCCTTCAGTATGGATTACACCTCAACATAAAGAAAACAAAAATCCTCACAACTGGACCAATAAACAACATAATGATAAATGGAGAAAAGATTGAACTTGTCAGAGATTTCATTTTACTTGGATTCGCAATCAATGCCCATGGAAGCAGCAGTCCAAAAATCAAACAATATACTCAACTGCAAAAGACCTCTTTAAAGTGATGAAGAGGAAACCTATCACTTTGAAAACTAAGGTGCACCTGACCCACACTATGGTATTTTCAATAGCCTCATATGCATGTGAGACCTGGACAGTGAATAAAGATTGCAGAAGAATTGATGCATTTGAATTGTGGTGTTGGTAAAAACTGTTGAATGTCCCAAGGACAAACAAATCTGTCTTGAAGGAAGTACAGTTAGAATGCTCCTTAGAAGTGAGAATGGCCAGGTTTCATCTCTCATACGTTGGTCACACTGTTAGAAGGGGCCAGTACCTGGAGAAGGATAGCATGCTTGGTAAAGTAAATGGTCAGCAAAAAAGGAGATCATCAATGAGATGGACTGACACAGTGTCTGTGACAATGGGCTGAAGCATGGCAACAATTGTGAAGATGGTGCATGACCAGGCAGTGTTTGATCTTGCTGTCCATAAAGTCTCTATGAGTTGGGACCAACTCAACAGTATCTCAC
This sequence comes from Orycteropus afer afer, assembly GCF_000298275.1. Classification (NCBI taxonomy): domain Eukaryota; kingdom Metazoa; phylum Chordata; class Mammalia; order Tubulidentata; family Orycteropodidae; genus Orycteropus; species Orycteropus afer. Next base: position 7,250,688 of record NW_006921650.1, on the reverse strand, counting down.
AACAAAATCATCCCTACCCCTCCCTCAGACATGTGGGCCACCGGCTGCTGTGACCTGGGGAGGTGACCCCAGAAAAGAAGCCTACTTGCTACAGACAGGACCCCAAGTTTCTGCTCTAAAATCAATAAGGTAGATCTCCCCAGGGATCTGTTTGGAGTGTGCCAGCACCTCCCCAACCCGGACAATGTCAATTACATGCCTACTGCAAATTGCTCCAGAAGGTCTGTGCAGTGGAGTCTGTGTTCATAAGCAACACTCTGCCTCCCTGTGCACCCCATAGCTCAGGCCTCTCAGCAGATTTACTGGGGAGTCAGTTCTGGTCTCTCTGCTCCCTTTTCAGCCAGTGCTGAGGACTGCTCACTGAGGCTGTGTGCTGGGAAGCCAGCATCTTGATTGGAGGCTACACTCACAGCCAACGTACTATGAGGAAGGAGTGTCTCTAATAGTAAAGTAGACCTCCTAGGGGGTCAATTTGGTGTGTGATAATCTCTTCCCCAACTGGTAACTTTCAGCTGCTGGACTGATACAAATTCCTAGAAAAGATTCCCTACAGTGGAGCCAGGAGGTGGGTCACCCAAGTGGAGACAGCTCCCCAAACCACCACAGGACCACTGGGACTCTGAAACCAACAAGATCTGTCTCTTGGAGGTCCTTCTGGGGAGTGCAAGGCACTCCTCCTCCAGAAACAGAGAAAAGTCTGCTTGTACTTCCTCTGAATGCCAGTTCAGATATAAGCAGCCCCATAGAGCAGGGAAGGAAGCCTTGGGCAAAACTGAAGGACAATACCTAGCTTAAAAGGGAGCTTACAGGGTGAGGGTTTTCTGACTAAAAACAGTGGTTGCAGAAACAGAGAAAGGAAGTGATAACTAGAGAGAGAGGACTGCATCCTCTGGTGGACCAACTGATTAGTACACAATATTTCACCTGAGTGGTGGTGCCTGCTGATGGAAAGACTGACCACGTCATGTTCTCTGGTGTGTTTGTGAGAGACCAAAATGTAAACTGAGGCCTGAAACTTTTAAATCCTAAGTAAACTAGGGAGGAAAAAGAAGCTGTCACAGAGAGGGAGAGAGAAAAAAGCAAACAAAAGTCAATGGACCTGTCCACATAGGAAATTTTTGCAGAAAGTATTGTGGGCAAAAACATCAAAAACTGGGGAAAACTGAGAGTTATTACCTTGAAAAATTCCAATGCCTCAACAAAAAAATCATGAGCTACACACAGGACAGAAAAACAAAGGCTTATCCAAATAAACATGACAGAGGGAGTAAAAGTGCATCTGGGGATGATCAGGTAATTAAAAAAAAAGGAAGAATATAATTCAACATTAAACATAATTAAAGAACTAAGGGAAAACATAGAACTAAAAGAAATAAGAAAATCAATGTAAGAAACAATGAGAATCTAAAAGAGAGATATTGCAACTGAAAGCAAATAATTGAAATGAGAAACACAATAGAAGGGTTTACTAACAGATTTAATCGAGCAGAAGAAAGAATCAGCAAATTAGAGGATCCAAACCAAAAAACAAACTCACTGCCATTGAGTTGGATCAGACTCATAGCAACCCTCCTTGGGTTTCCGAGGTAGTCTCACTGTAGAAGTAGATTTCCCCATCTTCCTTCTGAGGAGTGGCTGTTCAGTTTGAACCACCAGCATTCTGGTTAGCAGTCAAATGCCTTAGGCACTACACCACCAGAGAATAAGATAGTTAAAATTACAGACATTGAAGAGCAACAAGAATGGAGGCTCAAGAAGGCTAAGCAGTTTAATGGAATTATAGAACAACAAAAGACCTATATTTATAGCATCATGGGAATTCCAGAAGTTGATAGAGTGAGAAAGGGACAGAAAGAATATTTGAAAAAATGAAAGATATTTTCCCCAATCTAAAGAAGCACATGAATCCACAAATGCAAGAAGATCGAAGAACTCAAAGAGGATAAACCCAAAGAGAACTACACAAAGCTATAGCCAGTGTCACAAAAGTTACAAATAATGAAAGAACACTGAAAGTAGTGAGAGGGAAGCAAACAGTCACATACACAGGACCCCCAATAAGATTATGTGTGGATTTCTCCTCGGAAACATTGGAAGCTAGAAGGCAACAGAATGACATATATAAAGTGCTGAAAGAAAGAAAACTGTCATCCAAGAATACTATAGCCAGCAAGACTAGCCTTCAAAAATGAAGGTAAATGAAAACATTCCCAGACAAACAAAACCTGAGTGAGTTCATATTCATGAGACCACACCTACAAAAAACACTAATGGAAGTTCTGTAGATGTATAGAAAAAGACCCTAGAAAGTAATTCAAAGTCAAACATTAAAAAAAGAAAATCCATAATACAGGAAAATCCATGGACAACAATAATGGCTAGTAATATGATAATCATAACTGATAACTTTAAATGTTTTGTCTTTCATGTTTTTTAATAACAAATATATAAAAAGCAAGGATAAAACTATGTTACAGGTCATATGAAATACAAAGATGTAATTAGTGATAACAACAACAAAAAAAGGGAAGGAATAGTATAGATAGAGAAATTCTTGTATGTTACTGAAGTTAGGTTGGTACCAATTTATTCTAGAACATTATAAATGTAAGCTGTTAAATGTAATATTCATGGTAACCACTAAGAAAATATATTTAAAAACATACTCAAAAGGAAAAGAGAACCAAAATGCTCTTTACAATAAACCAACAAAATACAAAAGCAAGTGGTAGTAAAAGACCAAAACAAAGAAAGCTTAAGACCCACAAAAATAAAATAACAAATTGATAGAAATACGTCACTTCTTATCAGTAATTACAGTAAATATAAATTGACTAAATGCTCCAATCAAGAGGCAGATGGTGGCAGAATGCAATAAAAATATATATACATATGTTGTTGTTGTTGTGATATGCCATCAAGTCAGTCCCAACTCATAATGACCCCTCCTTGGGTTTCCGAGGCAGTATCTCTAAGGAAGTAGATTGCCCAAACTTCCTTCCGAGGAGTGGCTGGAGGGTTTGAACCACCAGCCTTCTGGTTAGCAGTCAAATGCCTTAGGCACTGAGCCACCTCCCCCATACATACATACATATGTGTGTGTGTGTGTGTGTGTGTGTATCCAGCTATATGCTGTTTACGAGAAAAGCAAATTGAACTCAACAGTTTCAAGTCGATTCTGAGACACACCTTAAACCCAAGGACACAAATAGGTTGAAACTGAAAAAGTGGGAAAAAAATATTCCATGCAAATTATAACAAAAAGAAAACTGGATGGCAATTTTAATATCAGTCAAAGTAGATTTTAAGACAACTGTTAGAAGACATAAAGATAGGCATTATATAATGAAAAAAGGGTCAATTAATCAAGAAGATACAATGATCATAAATATATATGCACCCAACATAAATATACCTAAATGTACCTAAATATATATTTTTAAAAAAATTGATAGATTTGAAGGGAGAAATCAAGAGCATGACAATAATATCTAAAGACCGCAATACACCACTTTCAGTATTGGACAGAACGTCTAGAAAGAAGATCAATAAGGAAAGAGAAGACTTGTTACATTATAAACAAATCCACCACTCATCTTTCAGTTTGTTGTGCCGTAGTGGCTCATGTGTTGCTGTGATGCTAGAAGCTATGCCACCAGTATTTCAAACATCAGCAGGGTCACCCATGGTAGACAGGTTTCAGTGGAATTTCCAGACCAAAACAGATTAGGAAGAAGAACCTGGTGATCTACTTCTGAAAAAATAAATAAATAAAAATTGACTAGTGAATACCAGTGCACCATTGTTTGATACAGTGCCAGAAGATGAGCCTCTCAGTAGGTAGGCACTCAAAATACAATTGTGGAAAATCTACTTCCTTAAAGTAAAGTCAACATAAATGATATGGATAAAACTTTTGGGATATTCATTTGCTAATATGGCACAATTCAAAATGAAAAGAAACAACTACAAACATCCATCAATAATCAGAAAAGAGAATGAATGAAGTATGAAGCTAGGAAAATTGGGAGTGATCAAAAATGAAATGGAATGCATAAAGATCTATATCCTGGGCAACAGTGAACAGAAATGGATTGATAATAGCCATCTTGAATCAGATAACCATAAGGTCTATGCCAAGAATGACAAATTGAGGAAATGGCATCACATTCATCACCAAAAGAACATTTCAAGATCTATCCTGAAGTACAATGCTGTCAATTATAGGATAATATCCAGACATTTAGAAGGAAGACCAGTTAATATGGCTATTATTTAAATTTACACATTACCCACTAGTGCCAAAGATAAAGAAATTGAAGATTTTTACTAACTTCTGAAGTCAGAAATTATAAAACATGCAATCAAAATGCATTGATAATTACTGGTGACTGGAATGAGGAATTTGGGAATAAAGAAGAATTGGTACTTGAAAAATATGATCTTGGTGCTAGAAATTATGCTGGAGATCACATGATAGAATTTTGCAAGATCAACAAGGTTTTCATCACAAATACCTTATTCTCAAAAACATAAATGGCGACTTTAAACATGGACCTCGCCAGATGGCATAAACAAGAATCAAACAAACCACACTTGTGGAAAGAGATAATGGAGAAGCTCAATATCATCAGTCAGAACAAGGTCAGGGGCTGACTGTGGAACAGACCACCAATTGCTCATATGCACATTCAAGTTGGAGACAAAGAAAATAAAAACTAAGCCACAAGAGCCAAATTAAAATTTAAGTATATCCCACCCGAATTTAGAGACCTTCTGAAGAATAGATTTGATGATTTGACGATAATGACTGAATATCAGATGACTTGTGGGAAGACATCAAGGACATCATACATGAAGAAAGTAAAAGGAAATATAGGAAAGGAAGAAAAGACCAAAATGGATTTCAGAAGAGACTCTGAAACTTGCTCTTGAACAGAAAGTAGCTAAAGCTGATGGAAGAAATGATACATAAAAGAGCTGAATAGAAGGTTTCAAAGGAAGGCTTGAGACAATAAAGTATTTTAAGAACATGTGCAAAGACCTGAAGTTAGAAAAACAAAAGGGAAAAACACACTTGGCTTTTCTTATTCTGAAGAAAAAAATCAAAACTCAAGTTCATGGAGGTACTCAAGACAGTCTAGTGGAACGTAACTTAATGACTCTAGAATTTGGTGGCAAGAAGACATCTCTCTGGGATCTAAAATGATATAACCTAAGTCTGGAGCTAGACACCATGAACGGAGAGCTTGCCTGAGAATTAAGTCAACCAATACAGAGAAAGAGATTCCGAACTAAAGCTCTGCCTTAATAGCTAACTACATCTGGACTTTTCAATGACTGAGCCAATGAAGGCCCTGTTTTTGCTTAAATCAGTGCCAGTGGGTTTATATCACTAAGAACAAATATTTGTGAATTGGAGCAGCCATCTAAGATGCAACTATTGGTCTTTCCCTATCCAAAGCAAAAAAGAGTGAAGAAAATCAAAGATACATGGTAACAATTTGTCCAAAAAACAAATGGACCATGTGAACCTCAATCTCCATGTCCATGAGACCAGAAGAAGTAGATGGTGCCTGGCTACCAGTGCTGACCGTTCTGAAAGAGATTACAATAGAAGATCCTGAATAGAGTGGGTGAAAAACGTGGAACAAAACTCAAAATCCTGTTTAAAAAAAGAATACACTTACTGGTCTGATAGAGACTAATGGAACCTCCAAGACGATGGCTCTTAGTAACCCTTCAAGCCTGGACAGCTTGACTTTCAGGCAAACAGTAGACAGGCCTATAACGTGGACTATAATACCAGGGTGGTATGTACTCCTTAGAACAATCAACCATATGAGATCAACAGGGCAGCATTTGCCCAGGAAAAAGGCTCAGAAGACAGGAGGGGACAGAAAAGGATGAATGGAAATGGTAAACACAGGAAGAAAGTGGGAAGAGAATTGTTATATTGTGAGGATTTCAGTGTCATGAAACAAAATGTGTGTGCATTACTGAATGGAAAAACAATTTGCTCTACCAACTTGCACTCAAAATCACAATAAAAAAAAGTTAAAGAAAAAAAGAATGATGATGAAATCTGAAAAAAAAAAATTTTTTTAATTGAACATAATCCTAACTTTCCGTTTATGATTAATCATGCTTTGTAAATTACTCTCCCGAAACTTTTAATCAGGAAGTGGTAGATAAATTACTGGGAATGGATGCAAATATTAGTATTAATAGCTATTTTGTTTTGGTTCTCTGAATCTGGAATTTGTGTCTGATCCTTTGTAAGGGGTTTTCATTAAGTAGATATTAAAATACCACAAGTTTAACCACATCCCTGGAATAGACCAGCAGCTATTAGTATGTAAAAAAAAAAAAAAAAGAAAGAAAGAAAGACTCAGAAATATGACAGTTTTGAGGAAGGAATGGCATAAGTAGGGAGAGCAGGCCATAGAAAAACTATTAGGATTTCTTTTTAGCCTTACAGCAATGTGGCATCACAGTGGATAGCTGGAAAATCAATCATAGCTGGCAGGAGAACCTGGTGCTCTGCTGGAAAAAATTGAGTTGTTTTTAACCAAAGATGTGTCTTCAAGAAGAAAAATATTAAAAAGTAGGATCTTAGAATAATGGGTAAGTCAAGGAGAAATAACTTCAATGACTTATGAATTGGTTGGAAGTTTACTTCACACTCTGAGTTGAATTACCTTCTGAGTTGCCATCTCTCTATCATAAATTCTTTTAGGTATGATTTTAAGTGGTAATTAAGGAACAAATATGAAATGGGATGAATTGGGACAAGCTCTGGATCCACAGAAAAGTGTTCAATCTTCCAGCACATTGTACTTACCATGTAAAATATGTAGGACAGTTGTTAACTTGTGCTTGTACAAGTTACATAAGATTTTATTTCAAATGCAAATTTCTGGTCCCAAAACTTGGGAGCCTCTTTCAATCAATCTGGTGTGAGGCCCTGGACTCTGAATTTAAGGGGAAAAAAAAAAAAAACTCATGTAATTCTGATGTAGGTGGACTACCTTTTGAGAATACTGTTTACAATTTTGAGATATTTTATATGACGGAATTTTAATGCTATAAGATACATTTCCTCTTGCTACTTTAAAATATATATGGCACTGATTCATTTGAGGTTATAAAAATAACTACATTACACATTTTTAAATTATCTACTGACGTTATTTCCAAAATAACTGTTGTTGTTGTTCTTATGTGCCCTCGAGTAGGCCCGACTCATAGTGAGCCCTCCTTGGGTTTCCCAGGCAGTATCACTACGGAAGTAGATTGCCCAACCTTCCTTCTGAGGAGTGGCTAGTGGGTTTGAACCGCCAGCATTCTGGTTAGCAGTCAAGTGCCTTAGGCACTATGCTACCAGAGCTCCTTATTTAAGTGTGTTGTTGCTGATGTTATGTGCCCTGGAGTTGGCCCTGACTCATAGGACCCCTCCTTGGGTGGCCAAGGTGGTATCACTATGGAAGTAGATTGCCCAACCTTCCAAAATAACTACTGAAGGCATTTTCCACTTTGATGCAATGTCTTAAAAAAAAAAAAAAAATGTATCTATATATTTTTTAAAAAGTATTGGGTCACTTTCTGTACCAATTAGAATCATTTGGGAAAGAATGGTAGGTAGTAGTAATATAAAGAAATAATATTACCACTTGAATCATCATTAATAAACTATCACAGGTACTAAAATGTAGAGCAAATAAAAGCCATTACCTGCTGCTAGTAAAGGAATAAACTCACAGGAGGAGACAAAAGAAAATTTCATTTTTCAGAATTAAGTTTTAGACAGGAGGATAGTTTTATATATTTGAACTATCCATGCCCTATTATAACTTCTTGCACATTGGGTTAGTGGCCAAAAGTAGCCTATTTTAGTGAAATTTGGAACCTCATTCTACTTTTGACTCTAAACCTTCATTTCTCACTTCAATCCACTGTGAGACTATTTGCAACCCACTTTCCTTTCCCTTTTTTACTCCTTATCTATAAGGGAGCTCTGGTAGCATAGTGGCTAAGACACTTGCCTGCTAACCAGACGGCTGGCGGTTCAAACCCACCAGCCACTCCTCGGAAGGAAGGTTGGGCAATCCTACTTCCGAGTAGTGATACTGCCTCGGAAACCCAAGGAGGGGTTGCTATGAGTTGGGGCCGACTCGACGGCACATAACAACAACAACATCTATAAAATAGGACTAACATTTGCCAATATCCTCAAGATTGGAAAAATACCATGTCTGTCACAAAATTTTAGATTCTACGAAAGAAATCAGTAGATATAAATACAAAATAAATTATCCTGAAAGCTCTTCCTGATGCGAAATTGGCAGAGTACATATTTCAAATGTAAATTATTGAAAAAGATCGCTCTGATCATTAACATTAATAAATATTTATTGAGGTGCCTACAGGGTATTTGGTACTTGGCATTGTTCTTGTCAGCAATCTTGCATCAAATTTGAAATAGATTCACACTGTAAAGAAATATATAACCTAAATTAGAGTTTCAAAAATTAAAGACTAGCCAGGTTCTCCTCTGGGAAAAAAAATTCAAAAACACTAAGAGTTGACTGAGTTCTTAAGAACAGGATACAAATCTCAGCAGCTGAGTTGCACCACGTTCTCAGATGCCAATCCTACAATATCATTTTCATATTTCTTTCAAGAGGAGATACAATAATAATCATTACAGGACTTAAAGGAGCACTCTCTCTGAAATCTATGAACCAGATCAGCTCTTCTCCACAGCCTTCTAATCCTGGTGCCCAAAGGAATCTGTTTTAATAAAACCTTAAACCTCCCTACTGCGTATCCCCTATCAGAATTCTAGGTTTGGTTTCTCAGATTAAGAATTCTTTTAACCAATTTGTAGAGATTTAGTCAAGACAGGAAATAACACGTTGCAGAGTAATTAAGCCAAGAACTCTGTCAAAGGCCCAAAACCTCATTCTACTTTTGACTCACCCTGGTACCTGTTCAGATGACTTCACTTCTCTGGAACTCTTTTCTCATCTAGAAAATGGAAAGACGAATACTAACTTGCTTTGATCAGAGGCTTGTTACAAAGTGGGGGAAATACATTTGTAAAGGTCTTTGGAAAATACAAAGAGCTATAGAAATGTCAAATAATACAGGTTTTGTCTAAGCAAGGACTGGAATGGCTAATTCTCTTCATTTTCACCTTCTATTGATCTAACCTTCCTACTTGGCCTACAAAAGAAGGAACCCAGTATTTCCTCCCTAAGGAAGTTATCTTTTAATAAGTTATTAAATGCCTTTTATAGTCATGTTGCAAGTACCCCTGGGGTTGCTTTTTGTTCTCCAGCATTATATAGCTAAGATAATGAGGAATTCAGAAGAAGCACCTGCTGATGAAGGCATCCACAGGCTGGCCTGGTGCCCAACACACATAAATCCAATCCAGCAACAACTGGAGAAATCTGATTCTCACTACACAAGCAGTTGGGTCCCTCATCTCTTACCCCAGAGTTAAGGGCCTACAGTCCTTTATCAATTTCTCATGGAATATGAATACCTCTCTTAAGGGATTTGAATTTGGAATTGGTTGAATTCCTCATCAGCTTGGAAGCTTTTCCTTCTTCAGTTTAAATTGGTTTCTGAAAATAATTCACTTCCTTCTTTTTATAGTTTACAAAACATATTTTAGCACACATATAACCAAAGCAGATGGGAAGGGCATTACTAGTTTAATTAATTCACACATGGTTATGAAATCATGTGCCTCCTCAAGAAATGAATGGATGCCCTCAGAACTAAGTGACAAAAAAAGACAAATATTCTACACTGCCCAAAATTTTACATTCATTCTATGTTGTGTTTGTGATGGCAAAGAGAATAGTTAAGCCAAGAAATTGTAATATCTTATTTCACCAATCCTAAAACAAAAAAACATAAAAACAAGGTATAACTTCGAATCCTCCCCCCACCAAAAAAAAAAAAAGGTGTTGCCTTAATACCTTTCTGTAACCCAGTAATGCTAGATGAATGCTTGACAATAATTGTCTTTATTTTTCACATGTGGGTACTCTGAAAAGGAAAAAACACTACACAAACTCTATGGCAACACATTATAGTTAGGTAGAAACTTAAAATTCCTAGAGAGTTTTCACATACATTAGTTAATTTAACCTCACAACAGCCCTGTGAGGTAGGCAGGGCTGGTATTAGTATCCCAATTTCTTAAATGATTAAACTAAAACTTGGACAAATACATGTCCTTGTCTGCTTAGTAATAAATGGTAGAGCTAAAGGTCAAACCAAGGCACGAGCTTTCAGCATGGCACAATGGTGCTTGCCTTATTTATTTTAGGAAAAGTAGAAAACAAATTTGGAAAGGTAGGTAGGAGCCAAGCAATGCAGAATTACTCGTGTTGTTATTTTTCTTTCTTTTGTTCTTTTTTTGGGGAGGTTGCTGTTTATTTTTTAATCAGAGCTGATCACTGGGAAGATTACTCTGGCAGAAGTATGTATGATAAAGTAAGGGAAAGAAGTCTATCAGCCTGGGTCCAATCAGGAGACCAAAACAGCAGAGGAAGTTTAATATAGTTTGAAATTATTAAACTGTGATAGGAAAGTAACTATAAAGATGTAAGAGAACTCTAAAGGGAATCCTATGGCTGATGAGAATATCCAAGGAAGGACAAACTTAGAAGGAGGAACCCTTCTCTAGTGCTGGGGTAGAGTCTCATTGGAGTAAGTGTGGTTGCAGTATACCAGATAGTGTACCAGATAGTGGAGAAGTTTACTGGGTTGCCTAAGCCATAGCAGGTCCATGGTTCCAGGCAGCAAGAAAAAACTGTCCAAGGTATAGGTGAGATGGGTAGGCACACAGAGGAAAGCAGGGCACTAGTGCTGGGTAGAACAACTGTAGCACATAGTGTCCATGGCAGGAAGGTCACAGGAAACAACCCTCTGGGGCCAGCCAAGGCTAGTGTGTAGATACACAGAAGGAATCTGGGTGCCACTTCAGGCACAAAGGCTGGAGTACTCCAGTGTCTACCCTGAGTGGATTGTAGCAAGGTAGTCACCAGGTCTAGGTCCGGCCTGGGAGATTGCCAAGGGACTGCATGCTCTGGTGTATTTTGGGCCACTCGTCAGTGAGTGCCTACCCCCGTCCCCCGCCCCGCCCCCCGCCGCCAACTAGGCACCATTGACAGACCCTGCACCAGGAGCAAGGAAAGCAAAATGCAGGACCAGTAAGGGAAGCCCTTGTCCTTAGATAATTCCACCACCTCACCACCCATACTATTCACTGACAAAGTTTATCATCATGCTCACTGTAATGGAGAATCTTTTAGAGTCCAGTAAAAAGTGAATTTGTAGCTGAGAAACAATAAATTGATAAGATAGCCTGAAGGTCCCCCTATTCTCTCACCTGAACTCAAGTAATGACAATGGCAATTGCCATTGACTGGAAACATAATTTAGTAAGGCTCCTACAGCAACTTCCTAGATTAATCTCAGTTCATGGACTCATGATCTTCAATTGGCTCCCTAAAAAATATTCTCCTATTACATCTTATAATGATAATTCTAATGTAAAATGCTAACTCTTCAAAGCCTTTCTACACCTTCATTTTTCTGAGAAAGCAATTAGAAGGAAAGAGGGAAAAGGAAAAGGAAAAATGGCATCTGGAGAAGCATTGTTCTAGCTTTCTGTCCTGGACCACCAAAGCTGACCATGGTGGTAAGATCAGTTTGAAAGCAACTGAGACTTCAGTTTCAAAACAATTTCTCTATCCATGAGTGACTGATCCACTTGCCTGTGAGACAAAAACTGCTTGCTTAAGGTAGAAGAATCAAAAACTTTTTCCCATTGATCTCTTCAAGCTTGGTCACACCCATTTGAGGAATGAAAGAGACCAAAGGGAAAAGGGGAATTAAGGACAGTACTTATTAAGCAAGCGTTGCAAAAAGTATGCTGTTGCTCATGGGTTTGTCAGTAAAGCAATATCTGGTGTAAGCTCCTCCACCCAGTATGTATATAAGTGGATTTCTAGAAACTCTTTAAAGTCTCTGATGGAAGAGGGTGGTGCAAAGGAGAGAAGAAGAAAGCAAAACAGTAGAAAACTGTTCTTCTATCTATGTACAAAATTCATTTCCATTTCCACAAAGTATCATACCAATAACTTTCCTTTTTTTAATGGTTGTGTAATAGTGATTCATCTTACTGTAAAAGCAGCTTTCAAAAATTCCACAAAACATGCGAGCAGCCATCTAGATACAATGATGGGTCTCTCCTTGTCCACTGCAGAGAAGAACGAAGAAAAGCAAAGATGCATGGAAACAATTAGTCCAAGCGACTGGTACACCATGTGATCCTCAGCCTATATGACTATGAGACCAGAAGAAGGAGGTACCCAGCTATCACTGTCAGTAACCGGGAAGGGGATCTATGTAGGAGATCCTGGATAGAGTGGGAGAACAATGTGGAACAAAACTCAAAATAATTTTTTTTAAAGAAAGGGACCAGGTTTCCTGGTCTGATAGAGCCTGATGGAATCACTGAGACTATGGCCCCTAGCAGCCATTCAGGTCTGGACTTGAATCCACTCCTGTGGCTTCCAGCCAAACAAAAGACAGGCATATCAGCTGAACATTTACATTAAGTAGATACACTCCTTGGAGAGAACAATCATGGGAGAATATAAGAGCTGTGTGTGCACAGGGAAACAGCTGGGGGTGCATGGGAGGGAAGGACACAGGGAAGAGGTAACTTCAGGGAGGAAGTGGGAGGGGAGCTGTTGCATTGTGAGAACTGCAGTCAACGTCATGAGACAAAATGTATGTGAGCTGCTTATGGAAAGTGAATTTGCTCTGTAAACTTTCACCCAAATCACAATTAAAAAAAAAAAAAAAGTCAGTTCAAGCATGCCTACTTTAAAACTATTAGTGAAATAGCAGATTTGGAAGATGAAGACAGTGAAGGTGGTAGTAAAATGTTTTAGTGTCTCATGTGCTACCATAATGATTTATTTTCAAAAAACGAGTAAGTCTTATTGTTAATTTTAAAGCAATTTCCCTTGCTTAGGAATGATAAATAAATCATTCTGGAAAAAAAAAAAATCCCCAATACATACAACCAAGGACCTTAAAAATCATCAAATTCTTTGATGAAGCAATTCTGTTTGAAATTGTTGAACATTATCCCTTCTAGTGATTTCTTCCTACCTCATCCTTAAACTTTGGAGTTTCTGAGGATCCTAGTGTAGACCAGAAGCCTACTCATCCATCTCCTCAGTCACCTACTTCCAGGGTTTCAAAGGTCATCTAAAAACGGATGGCAAATACCTGTTTCTACTGTCTAGACCTGGCTTCTAAGCTCCAGACCTATATATCCAACTACCTCTAAACAACAAGAGTTACTGGTAGTTGGCCATGGTGATAGTACTAACACTGGAGATCTCATGATAGAATTTTGCAAGACCTTATTCATTGTAAATACCTTTCTTCAACAACATAAGTGATGGCTATACACGTGGACCTCACCAGATGGAATACACAGGAATCAGATTGACTACATCTGGGGCAAGAGGCAATGGAAAAGTTGAATATCTTTGGCCAAAACAAATCCAGGAGCTGACTGTGGAACAGACTATCAACTGCTCATATGAACATTCAGGTTGAAATTGAAGACAACTGAAACAAGTTCATGAGAGCCAAAATATGACCTTGATAATAACCCTTCTGAATTTAGAGGCTATCTAAAGAATATATTTGATGCACTGAACACCAATGACAGAGGAATTGTGGGATAACATCAAGAACATCATCCATGAAGAAAGCAAGAGGTCATTAAGGAAGAAAAGACCAAATGGATGTCAGAAGAGACTCTGAAACTTGCCCCTGAGCAGAGAGTAGCTAAAGCAAATGGAAGAAATGGCACAATAAAAGATCAGAATAGATTTCAAAGAGCAGCTCAAGAAGACAAAGCCAATTACTATAATGAAATGTGCAAAGACCTGGAGTTAGAAAACCAAAAGGGAAAAACACACTCAGCATTTCTCAGAAAAAAAAAGAACTGAGGCAAAAAAAAATTAAGCCTCGAGTTGTAATATTAAAAGATTCCATAGGCAAAATATGGAATAATGCAGAATGCATCAAAAGAAGATGGAAGGAATACACAGAGTCACTGTGCCAAAAAGAATGGTCAATGTTCATACATTTCAGGAGCTGTCATATGGTCAAGAACCAATGGTTATTGAAGAAAGAAGTCAAAGCTGCACTGAAGGAATTGGCAAAGAACAAGGCTCCAGGAATTGACGGAATACCCATTGAAATGTTTCAACAAATGGAAGTCCCACTGGAGGCACTCACTTGTCTATGTTTTAATCTCTCATGTGCTACCATAATTATTTATTTTCAGAAAAGAGATTTGGAAGACAGCTACCTGCCCAAATGACTGGAAGAGATTTATATTTGTACACATTCCAAAGAAAGGAGATCCCACAGAATGTGGAAATTATCAAACAATATCATTAATATCACACACAAGTGAAATTTTACTGAAGATAATTCAAAAATGGTTGCAGCAGTATATTGACAGAGAACTTCCAGAAATGCAAGCTGGATTCAGAAGAGGACATGGAACAAAGGATATCATTGCTGACATCAGATGGATCTTAGCTGAAAGCAAAGAATACCAGAAAGATGTTTACTTATGTTTTATTGACTATGCAAAAGCATTCAATTGTGTGGATCATAACAAATTATGGATAACATTGAGAAGATTGGGAATCCCAGAACATTTGACTGTACTCATGAAGAACCTATACATAGATCAGGAGGCAGTCATTCAAACAACAAGGGGATACTGCATGGTTTAAAATCAAGAAGAGAATGTGTCAGGGTTGTATCCTTTCACCATACTTACTCAACTTGTATACTGAGCAAATAATCCAAGAAGTTAGATTATATGAAGAAGAACATGGCATCAGGATTGGAGGAAGACTTATTAACAACCTGACATATGCAGATGACTCAACTTTGCTTGCTGAAAGTGAGGATAACTTGAAGCACTTACTGATGAAGATTAAAGACGACAGTCTGCAATATGGATTACACCTCAATATAAAGAAAACAAAAATCCTCACAACTGATCCAATAAACAGCTTCACAATGGATGGAGAAAAGATTGAAGTTGTCAAGGATTTCATATTGCCTGGTTCTACAATAAACACCAATGGAAGCAGTAGTCAAGACATCAGACGACATATTGCATTGGGAAAATCTGCTGCAAAAGACCTTTCAAGTGATGAAGAGCAAAGATGCAAAAAACCTTTCAAGTGATGAAGAGCAAAGATGTCTCCTCTAAGACTATGGTGTGCCTAACCCAAGCCATGGTATTTCCAATCGCCTCTTATGCATGTGAGAGCCGGACAATGAATAAGGAAGGCCGAAGGAGAGTTGATGTTTTTGAGTTGTGGTGTTAGCGAAGAATACTGAAAACACCACGGACTGCCAGAAGAACAAACAAATCTGTCCTAGAAGAAGTGCAGCCGAATGCTCCTTGAGGTTAGAATGGCCAGACTTTGTCTCCCCTACTTTTGTCATGTTGTCAGAAGGAACCATTCCCTGGAGAAGGATATCATGCTTGGCAAAGTGGAGGGTCAGTGAAAAAAAGGCAAGGCTCTCAATGAGATGGATTGACACAGTGGCTGCAACGATAGGCTCAGGTATAGCAAAGATCTTGAGGCGGGCACAGGACCTGGCAGTGTTTCGCTCTGCTGTGCATAACTATGAGTCGGAGATGACTCAACAGCACCTAACAACAACAACAACTAAACAACAGAATATGAATACCTCCTAAAACCCATTGCCAACAAATTGATTCAGACTAATAGTGACCCTATAAGATAGACCCTGTAGGAACAGCCCCATAGGGTTTCCAAGGCTGTTATCTTTATGTAAACAGACTGCTACATCTTTCTCCTGACGTGGGGCTGGTGGTTTTGAAACTCTAACCTTTAGGTTAGCAGCCAAGTGCTTAACCACTACCCCACTAGGGCTCCTTTGAATATCTCCCAGGTACCTCCAAACCAACCTATACAAAACTAGAGTCATTTCCTTTCTCCAAAACCTTTTCTTGCTCCTTTACTCTTTCTAGGTTGGGCAATCCTACTTCCGTAGTGATACTGCCTCGGAAACCCAAGGAGGGGTCGCTATGAGTCGGGGCCGACTCAATGGCACATAACAACAACAACAACACACACATAGGTGTGTAGTGGTATCTCATTATGACCTTGATTTGCATTTTCCTAATGACTAATGATGCTAAACATCTTTACATTTGCCATTCATATATCTTCTTTAGTGAAGTATCTGTTCAGATCATTTGCTGAGTTTTGTATCAGGTTCTTTGATTTTTTTATTATTGAATTACGAGTTCTTTACATATTCTGCATATATACAAATCCTTTATCAGATATATGCTTTGAAAATATTTTTTTCCCAGTCCGAGGCTTGCCTTTTCATTTTCTTATTAGTGTCTTTTGAAGATTAATAGATTTTAATTTTGATAGGGTTCAATTCATCCATTTTTCTTTGATTTCACACTCTATTTCAACGGTTTTCTTAATTGTCTATCTTCCTTTACTATAAAATAAGCTCAATGGAGTGGGAGGGGGATACATGTTTCTTTTGCTTATTATTATATTTCCTGTGCTTGATACAGGAGTGCTGGTGGCATAGTGCCTAAGGCACTTGACTGCTTACCAGAAGGCTGGCAGTTCAAACCCACAAGCCACTCCTTGGAAGGAAGGTTGGGCAATCTACTTCCATAGAGATACCACCTCGGAAACCCAAGGAGGGATCTCTATGAGTCAAATCGACTTGACGACAGTGAGTTTGGTTTTTGGTTTGGTGCTTGATACGTAAGTCACTCCATATCTGGCACATAAGGCACTCAAAAAATATTTAATCAATTGATTATAATTAGTAAAATTTAAAAAAAGAAGAAGAGAGAATACTAGACAAACCAATCATACTACCTGTCATACTCACTGTCTGCTAGACTGCCATATTTTGTACCATGGGATTTTATTCTCTCCACCCCTCACCTTCTTGGCTACTGTTAGTGGATTAGAGTGAAGCATATACAGCCAATCCTAAGGCTGTCCATCTAACTATATAAAAGTCTGATATTAAAAATTTCTTTTCAAACAGAGACAAGCTAGTTCAATCAGTCCTGCTATTAGGAATGTGAATTGCAAAAGACAGAACTAGGTAGTTAATAAAGCTGAAATGATGCAAAGAAAGAGGTCATGAAGTAGAACAGACACCATGAACAAGGTAGCACTATGAAGATGAATCCATGAGGTAAATTTAAAAACAACAAAAAAAGTAAAGTATGGTAATTATCAAGCCTGGCCTAAATTATTCTCAAAATAATTTGAGAAGCTTTTTAAAACTAAGTCATCTAGATCCCATCCCATAGACTGTTATTTAGTCACCACGTGTTTTTGAACATCCATTATGTGCCAGGCACTGTTCTAGGCACACAATAGAGCTGGGACCAAAGCAGAAAAGAGCCCTTAACTTCAGAGTTTATATTCTGTCAGAACCTTTAGGGATGGGACTCCAAAAAAAACATACTTACTACCATCGAGTCTATTCCAACTCATAGCGACTCTCATTGGGTTTCCAAGGCTGTCTATCTTTATGGAAGTGGATTGCTACATCTTTCTTCCACAGAGGGCTGTTGGGTTTGAACCACCAACCTTTCAGTTAGTAGCCAAATGCCTTAACAATTACACCACCAGAGCTCCTTAGGGATGGGACTAGACATGTATATATTTTTTAAAGGTTCATGAGTGATCTTGACATAGGCTGAGAACTATTAAAACAGAGGAGCAAATTAGAATTAGGAAAAAGGAGATGACATAGAAAAATAAGAGACAGAGTAGCTATGTCAGACACAGAAATCTGGTCTAAAGATCTGTGAACTCCTGGTGCTCCTGGTGCTCCTGAGGTCCAAAGAGCTACTTGGAATTTCATTCCAGCTTCATTGAGGCTCAGTTTTAATATGCTTTCTGCTTTCTCAAAGGCTTAGCTTTTCCAGACTCCTGTGAGGCTTTCCCACTCAGCTAGGATACCTGTTTTTGCTCACCTCCTGTGGTAGTTAAATTTGTATGTCAATTTGGCTGTGCCTGGTTGAGTGGCTGGGCAGCAGGTGGTAGTTACTCCCCATGATGAGACTGGCAATCAACTCCATAGTGGAGTGGGATCTACCACAAGCATGCCTTTGGGATGTGGTCTGCTTCCTGTATATAAGGAGAAGCCTTGGGGATAGTCTTAGCTTATGGTACACTTGAACCCTGCATGTAGCCATGTCATTGTTCAGCAGCCTGCCATGCTCTGCCGACCTTGGGACTTACAATGGACTTGAATTAATGGCCTGCTGTGTGGTTTGGTTAACATAGGGACTGTGCCATTTTATTTGTCAACCTTGGGCTTGTTAGCCTCAGCAGCCAGTAGCTGCCTGAGTGGAGAGATGCCTCTAGCTTCAACGGGCCAGGAGCAGGAGGCAGAGCTGAAGCCCAAGGTAGAGGGGCTTTTACACAGCCCCTAGAGCCTGGCACTTTGAACTTGGACTTCTTGCCCCCTGAACTGTAAGACAATAAACTCCTGTTTGTTAAGGCCATCCCATTTGGGATATATTCTTGTCAGAGCAGCACTAGGTAACCAAAACACCTCCCTCCTCATTATTTTAGTTAACTTGAGTTTTCTTCCTTAGAACCAAAATAAATGAACTAAATCCTTGTCTTAAATTCAGATATCTTCTTGCTCTGGATGAAAGAAAGATGAATGATACTTATAAAAATAATATGCCTACACCTTCCTAGGCCTTCTACCCCATTGCCCCAGACACTGACTAGGGACCAGTAACACAGGTCAGCACAAAATAGGAAACTGCCATCTGCCTATGAGTATCCCACTGCCCACAGACTCCTACAGCCATTTCTTTACCCACAAGAGTAGACCTCTTAGCTAATAGCCCAGACTGGATGTGACCCAGTCACTTCCCCTTAAATATTGTATTTTGACTGGTGGCTACTAGCCCTGAGGTTTTCAGACAGCCTGACCTTCAGCTCTGGCCATGCCCAGACCTAGCTCAGTCTCCTCTATCAACATGCCTCCCTCCAATTCATTCATTCATTTAACAAATATTTATTGGGTCCCCAGTATGTGCCAGACACTATGCTAGTTATTAAGGAAATAATGCTCCTATTCTCATGGCTCTTACAAAAAGAAAAAGTAAGAAACAAATAAAATATGATAAATTATAGGGAATAAAAGGACTTAAAATAGCAAAAAGAAAAGAACAACAGCAGAACCAACTCTAGATGAGATGTTTAGGGAAGGCATCTCTGAAGAGATGGCATTTTATCAGCCAATGAAAAGGAGCCAGGCATGAGGAACAGGAAATTCCTAGGCACTGTTCACAGGAGGCAGGAAAAACAATGCTTAGTGAGGTTGAAGCAATGAAAGAGCTCCCAGTTGAGAAGAGTTAGGACAATACCAATTTAACAATTCAACCTGCAGCATTTTTTTTCCTCCATTTTCTCCCACAGGCAGTATTAGGTTACCTGGGTCTCTGTGTCTTCCTTAGCCCGCCTCCCCCGCCCCCCACCAGAGAAATACTGACACAAGCCTACTCAAATAAGTGAATATTCCCATCACAACTGATCATTTAACACTCAGCAAAAACAGTTCACCTCTCAGCGGGAAAAGAGAAGGGGAAGCCACAAAAACTTGCAAGGCTTGGATGCCAAGACCTTGCGTTTTACCTACAAGACACAGGCCAGCCCAGATTCAAGGAGTAGGGAAAGAGACTCTATCAATGAATAAAAAAAAAAAAAAAAAGTTGCAAAGTCATACTGCAGAGGCCGGGGTACAAGGAGGCCATTAACTGTGCCATCAGTACACTCAGTGCACATGGGCTCCACCTCTGTATGCAGATCCCCAGCTCGCTCTGCTTCCTCATTGCTGGCTGTATCTCTGGAGGTAGTCTCCGCAGCTGGATCACTCCTCTCAGGATCTGCCCTGTCCTTTTATGCCAGCTCCTATATTGGATACACTTCCCTCACACCATTTCCTATTGCTTTGAATAGACCATCAGGCTTCCCATTATCCCATTATAGCCCCAATAAGTTATGAGAGGCTCACAACCTTAAAACCTATCTCTGCCATAAACAAACCTAGGCGACCCTTTAGGATGGAAAACGGCCTACAGCCAGCCAATACCTAAACATACAAGCGAGCCCAGCTCAAGGACAGAAGAGCTGCCTGCCCAAAGACATATGAGTGAGCCCAGCTCAGACCAGAAGAAGTACCCCGCTGACCTAGTATCCCAAGCAATTATAAACAGCAACCAAAGCAGGAGCACAATCTTGCAAACAAGACCACAGTTGTTGTTGTTGTTGTTATGTGCCATCGAGTCAGCCCTGACTCATAGCGACCCCTCCTTGGGTTTCCGAGGCAGTATCACTACGGAAGTAGGATTGCCCAACCTTCCTTCCGAGGAGTGGCTGGTGGGTTTGAACCGCCAGCCTTCTGGTTAGCAGTCAAGTGCTTTAGCCACTATGCTACCAGAGAACACAGTGGGAAATGGGAAAAAGCAGAACTGCAACTTAATGCTAACAAGGGAACTCAGGAGCAGTAATCCCTAGAATTAAACTGGTCAAAAGATTTAGGGGAGCAACTCAGGATCCTGAACCTGAGCAGGGATAGATCATGAGTTCAGTGTTAGATGTTTTGGTAGAGACTGTGGAGATGTTCAAAGGCAGTTGGAAATGTGGACCTGCAGCTTAGAAGTTGGAGTAGTTGAGCTTGCCAAGAGAATAAAGGAAGAAAAGAAAGCTGAGGCTGAGCCTTGGACAATGGCCAAATTCCAAACCAAACTCACTGCCATCAAGTTGATTCCAACACATAGCAAGTCCCATTGAGTTTCCAAGGCTGTAAATATTTATGGAAGCAGACTGTTTCATCTTTCTTCTGCAGAATGGCTGGTGGGTTTGAACCACCAACCTTTTGATTACCAGCCAAATGTCTTAGCCATCACACCACCAGAGCTCCTTAATGGCCAAATTAGAGAATAAAAAGATGAAAGGTCAGCTGGGAGAAAAAAAAAAAAAGACAAAGGAAACTGAGAAAAAGACCTAGGATAACACAGTGTCATAGAAGACATTAGAGAATTTCCAGAAGGGGGGCATTAAACAATTCAAAAGCTGCAGCAACATGAAGGGGAATAAGAACTAAGAAATCCTATTTGGGTGAATGAAAATGAACTAATTGCTTCTCCTCACTGACTCATAGTGAGGAAAAGCATAAAAAAATAAGGGATTTATTTTACAATTTTGCAACATTTAACAAAAGTTTTCATAAATGTCAAGCAGGACCAACATCAACCAAAAAAAGTAGATGAGAAAAAAAGTGACCACGAAACTAGTCAGCCAGCATGGGGGCCTCTTGAAGTAAGGCATTTATCAGGAAAATATATCCACTGTTTTTCTGAAAGTCTGCTATTGCTTATAAAAAGCGCAATACTCACTGAAGTTTGAAAATACTTTAAATATACTTCACGTTGCAGATTTGGAAACAGTACCCTAGAAAAAGTTCATGTTTGCAGTAAGAGGAGTCAAAAAAAAAAAAAAAAACCAACTGGATTGCACAAGAAGCCAAGGGTGATCTTCTTTTGATGGCACACACTGGGCGTCCTCTGAATTTACAATCAGGGGCTTCTAATTGATAAAGCTTTGATAGCACGAAAGGTCACCGTGGATTACTCAGTCCTGGTTTGCAACACACTGTGTTCTTCACAAACATTAGCAATTAACTCCAATAAATAATGGCATGAGTCACCCCTTCAAACACATGACAGTATCCTGAAGCTGCTTACCGGCAGTAAACAGCAGTAGGAACTGGCCTTTATTGTAAACAGTTTTCAGTGGCTTTCCATATCACAGTTAAATTCACCTCTGAAGTTTGTCTGATTTTTTGTCTCCCATTTAATACACAGATTTATGTGGTGTCTAAATCTATTCCCCAACATGATTAAAAAGAAAACTGTATTTTAAAATAAAATCTCTGTATCTTAAGTGCATATGTATGAACCTGCCAGTCTTGAAAATCGGTTTAATTAAATTATTCCTTCTTTTAACCAAGAACCCTTTGTTGTTCCTAATGATTTATTATTTCAATTCAGTCCAACTGGCAAGAAGGAATTAGCTGCCATTCTGTTGTAACATGTCTCATTCCCATTCCAATTTTGTTCGCAATAAATGTGTTACAGTTCTTCCATTGGCAGTCAGAGAAACTTCATACAAAAGCAGCATTTACTTGATGTTATAACAGAGCCAAGTAATGCATATGCTATTTGACAGTTTGGAATATCTGTTTTCCAGCATTCATCTGGAGCTGTTATTGGAACCATTAAAATTATTTTTTTTACAGTTTTTAAAGGCCCAAGACATGTTAATTTATTTTGATGGATGGTATAATGTGTTCATGTAAAAGAAAAACAAGTGTTACATAAAACATGACTAAACTGTCAACCACCTCCTCTTTACCTTTCTTTTGACTCTATATGTTTATTCTCCATTGAAAGTGGCAACCAGTAAAAAATAAAACCCACTTTGATTTACTTTTGACTTGGTGATACTCACACTTGTTATCACACTAAGCAATGCCATTTTTGATCTGCAATAAGACTGAAATTTTTGCTTTCATACAAAAGTAAACACAGATTGTCTGATAACATAGAGAACTTTATATAAACTGCCTCAAAATAGGCCGCATTAATGCCACATTTAATTAAATATGGCCTCTCTTAAATCAGACAGGCTCTCCTACAAGGAGCCAATCTTTGTCTTTATTTAAACTCTGAGTGTGTGGCTTGTATGTCACTATAAAATATTTGCTGTCTTTGTACAGGGACAGACATAAAAGCTAAGGAGCAGGGTGGGCCTCTTTAACTCAGCAAGCCAGATCCAACTTACAAACTGATTGTATCCAAAGTTCTTTTGTCAGTCTGTTGTGGGGTTTTAAAACTATTTTACAATAGACATGTTATACTCAGTGGTTAGGTCCTTAGTAAAGGCCATAAAAGCCTATTTAACCTACCTTTGTAGTTATACTAATAGCTTAACAGGACTAAAATGCACCTGTGCTAATAATGGAGAACTATGTACAATAATATTTCTATGAGAAAATTGAGTTCTAACCTTTTATGTCTGTGACACAGCTTCCCAGTAATACCCTACTCACTTCCTCTTATAGACTTCCCTTACTACTGGGAGGAAGTAGGACCTCCTCGCCCTAAATACAAGCCACCACTGTAAGCCACTATAATCTGGAGCCAGAGTTCCAGCAAGCAGAAGATTCGAGTATCAGGGGTGAAGACAGACACTGGGCCAGAGGGGTGAAAGTCTAGCCTACACCATCATTCATTTCTTCCACCAAACCCAGAGACTGCCCTGTCTGATTCCCCTTAGCTCCTACCAGTTGCTCCCACCAAGGGTTCCCTCTTCCTCCTGGTCTTCTGCAACAGAACAACAGTCTTGGCTTTTCTCCTTTGTTCCTGTGTGCCTTTTTGAAGTTCCCTAAATATTGTTACAGCTGCTGACAAAGGAATTCAGGAAATAAAACAGTTCTCCAAAATCCATATATATATAT
>NW_006921650.1:7197996-7226716 GCF_000298275.1 Orycteropus afer afer | reverse complement strand
GATAATAATAGATTTGGAGGGAATAAAAAACAGTATGAATTTGTCATTCAAGAGCAAGATTGTTGTTGTTGTTGTTGTTATGTGCCGTCGAGTCGAAGAGCAAGATAGATCACATTAAATGGATATGCTCTGCTCAGAAAAATCTGGCTCTGTCCCCACCAGCCAACATTTCTAACATTTAAAGAGCCAACATTTATTACAGGCTTACCACATGCCAGGAACTCTGCTAAATCCTTAGTGTAGTTTATTTTCACCAATTCTCACAATAATCCAGTGAAGTAGGATATTATGCCAATCTACAGATGAAGAATTATGACTTAAGTCACATAAAAAATTATATGAATTCACAGTTACAAATATATAAACTCAAAAAAAAAACTAAAGTGAGTGCAAGACTTCCAAGTTATCAGAAGAAAATAAAACACACACACAAAAAAAATCAAATCACCATAGTGAGCTTTTTAAAACAATAAAGTATAATTTAAATTTATGAAAAATATATATATCATATTCCCAACCCACTGCTGTTGAGTCAGATCCAACTAATAGCAACCCCTCCTTGGGTTGCCGAAGCAGTATCACTACGGAAGTAGATTGCCCAAACTTCCTTCCAAGGAGTGGCTGGTGGGTTTGAACCGCCAGCCTTCTGGTTAGCAGTCAAATGCCTTAGGCACTATGCCACCAGAGCTCCTACATGTCATATTACTAAATGTATATGGGATAAACTTATTTGTATAAAAGGCATTCCACTTTCTATAATGGTGGTCTAGGATTCAGAAGGAAGGTTGGGCAATCTACTTCTGTAGTGATACGCCTCAGAAACCCAAGGAGGGGTCGCTAGGAGTCAGTTCTTCTCAATGGCACATAACAACAACAGGATTTGGACCTCCCAGAAAGTTGATCTTCATTTGATTTGAAGGTCCTCTGCTGGTACAGTGGTTAAAGTCACAGGATGCTAACCAAACGAGTGGTTTGAACATACTAGCTGCTCCACGGGAGAAAGATGAGGCAGTCTGCTTCCATAAAGATTTACAGCTTTACAAACCTAGGGGCAGTTCTTCTCTGTCCTACAGGGTTGCTATCAATCAGAATGCACTCGATGGCAGGGGGGTTGGTTTTGATGTTCCCTAGAGTCCCATTCCACAGCACATAACAACAACAGAAGCATTTACTAATTCTGAAGGGGGTAGCTAAGAGGCCAAGCAAGGCTCTTAACAGCACTAAACTAGGGATAGGAACTAAACCACAGCACCTAAAGGGAAAGAAGAGTTGATGAATACTCTGCTTTGGGTACAAACCAAGAAAGTCTATATCCTAGGAACAAAGGTAAACCAGAAATAGACAGTACTTCACAGTTCTGAATTGTCACAAACCCTGAAATTGCACTGAGGTAAGACATGTTTTGCTAATGCCCACAGGCACCTGGCAGAAACAAAAGTAAATCATCGATGAAATAACATCATTCGATGTCTCAAATTATTTCTAAAATTTGGCAAATATAGAATCTAGCACACCACAAAACATAACCAGGCACATGATGTAACAAGACAATATGAACAAAAATCAAAAAACAACAGAAAATAGAAACACAAAAAGAGCTCCAGACGTGGACATTAAAATAACTCTCTTTCCGAGAAAGATAAATGGATAGATATGTTATAAAGCAGATAGAGTAAAATGTTAATGATAGCATATAGATGGTAGAGAGGAGTCCACTGTTAAACTCTTTCAACTTTTCTGTTTTAAATTTTTCATAATAAAATGTTGGGGAAAAAATAACTATTCTTTATATGTTCAAGGAAATAAAAAACAAGGGCAAAGATTTTGGTGAAAAATCAGAAACTATAAAAAATAAAAACAAGCATAAGGAAATTCTAGAAGTGACAAATATAATAGATTAGCAACAGATTACACACAGCTAAATGGAGAATTAGTAAATGTGAGATAACTCAGAAAAATTTTAAAAATGCCCAGAATTAATTAACCAAGGAGAGACAACAGGAAGGACAACCAAGAAGAGGGTGAGAGACATAAATGAGACAGTGAGAGGCTCTAATATTCCTGTAACTGAACTAGAAAGAGAATGGGCAGAAGGAAAATTTGAAGAGATAATGTCTGATTATTTTCAGACTGAGAAAACATATCAAGATAAAAAATTAAGATGCCCTATAAACGCGAAGGTGCTCTGGTGGTGTAGTGCCTAAAGCATCTGACTGCTAATCAGAAGACTAGCAGTTCAAACCCACCAGCCACTCCTCAGAAGGAAGACTGGGCAATCTACTTCTGTACAGATACCACCTCAGAAACCCCCCCCAAGGAAGGGTCACTATGAGTTGGAATCAACTTGACAGCAGTAAGGTTGGTTTTGGTTTATTATAAACCCAAAGCAGCATTAAGAAAAAGAAAACCCCATCTAGGCACAGCAATCAGAAATCATTAATTTTTAGATGGTTTTGTGTAGATAAATATGAAACAATTCTTATCTTTTGCACAAGCATACTTAGAGATTGTATGATGTCAAAATAAGTGATATAAATTAAACAAGAATAAGTTGCTGATGTTATCATGAGTTGGTAATTGTTGAAGTTGGATGTTGGTGGGTCAACACAAAAACTAAAGGAGAAAGCCACCTGGTAGACATGATGCTTTATGAGATTTGTTCAGCTAGCTGAGTCCAAAGGTCAATACTGGTTAACCTCATTCTATTGCTTGGAGTCCTGTTAACATACAATGAGTTCGTACTAGACAATATGTATGGAATTGGTTCTGATCTTTGTTTTTCTGTTGTTAATCAGAGTAGTTGACCAACTGGCATATTCGTGTGGAAAATCACTAGAAGCCAAGATGATGTAGAAACAATTTATAGATATTGTTGAGAAACAATTCTCCTTGGTCTTCTCACATCTCTGCAAACTTTGCAGAGATGTGAGGCACTGACTTTCTTTGTTTGGAGTATCTTTCCAAGGATATTTCTACAGCAAACAGCCTTGGAAGATACAGTGTCACCATCTGGAACTTCAAAGGACAGGCAAGCTTACCGACCACTATGAAAGTTTCAGGTTTCCTAAGCGCAGGCTTTCTTTCCAGTAATGCAACCTGCTGTAAGAGCAAATGTCACCTGGTCCTCCTTGCATTGCCCTGGGGGAAGCAAGGCTCAGGAAACAGCACAAATGCTGATACTCTAGCTACTGCTATTGATGTGAATAATAGTTCTTTCTTTCTCAGCCAGCAGTCTCATGTCTTCTATCAGCACTCATAAAACTGCAGCAGTCTACCTCATTAGCTTTCAAGTAGGATAAAATCTCAGGCTTTTCACTTTTCGTAATAAATATCTAGAAAATAAAGATGATCAAAACATTGCATATCAGAAACTAAGAGATGCAGTTAAGCAGTGCTCAGAATATACACAGCCTTTAGAAACTTATATTAATGACCAATAAGAATGAAAATGAATGAATTAGGGCTTCAACAAAAGAACTTAGAAAAGGGCAACAAAATAAATCTAAGGAAAGCAGAAGGATAAAACATGAAAAAATGGAAAAAATGGCATAACAAATTTTTAGTTCATTTGTTGTTGTTGTTGTTATGTGCCGTCGAGTCAAACCCGACTCATAGCGACCCCTCCTTGGGTTTCTGAGGCAGTATCACTACGGAAGTAGGATTGCCCAACCTTCCTTCCGAGGAGTGGCTGGTGGGTTTGAACCACCAGCCGTCTGGCAGCAGGCAAGTGCCTTAGCCACTATGCTACCAGAGGTTCATTACAATATGTTAAAATGCACTGCCATGAGTCGGATTCAACTCGTACCAACTCCTCCCTGGGTTTCCGAGGCGGTATCACTATGGAAGTAGATTGCTCAACCTTCCTTCCGAGGAGTGGCTGTATCAGTGATTCTAATTAAGACAACAATGGCAAAACCACAATAATATTTTAAAAAGAAGTAAAATTATGGGAAAAAAAACAGAATTAGAGGATATGAAAATACACATATATTCCTT
The DNA here is from genome assembly GCF_000298275.1 of Orycteropus afer afer. Lineage (NCBI taxonomy): Eukaryota > Metazoa > Chordata > Mammalia > Tubulidentata > Orycteropodidae > Orycteropus > Orycteropus afer. The sequence goes on along the minus strand of NW_006921650.1, from coordinate 7,222,720 downwards.
TGCTCAAATTCATGCAAATAAATCTATTTGCATTATTTAGAAAAATATAGTATAGTAAAACTTGCAAAAGCCAAAACTCAATGAGACTGACTTATTTTTAAAAGTATTGCAAGTTTTCCACCTTTGACAGGGTGCAATCTTACAACTTTTCTATCGCTCATTTTAGAGAGAAATATTTTGAGTTTTCCTTCTCTGACAGGTTTCCACCTTACATAGGTTCCAGCTTTCACAGGTTTTACTGTACTACCAAAATTGACTTAAGAAGAAACAGAAAATCTAAATAGCTCAATTATCATTGAAGAAATATTATCAGAGATCTATCCCTATAAAAATCACTAAACTCAGTTGCACAGATGAACCATTAAGGTAACTAAAATGCTATTTAAGGTATAATCCTTCCTGGATAGAGTGGGAAGAAAAATGTGGAACAAAATTCAAAAACACAAAAATGACCAGAATTACTGTTTGGAAAGAGACTAGTGCAAGCCCCGAGACTATGGCCCTGGATTACCCTTTGGGCCTAGAAATAGACTCACTCACATGGATTAGTTCTCGGTCCAACAGTAGAAAGTCCTACATACTGAACACCTACCCCAGGTCAATGCACACACCTACTCTAGGGAGAAGCACCCATTAGTCGATCAGCCATGAGACACCAGAGGGGTAGCACTCACATACAGGGAAAACTGGACAGAGGGGAATGCATAGATAAGAAGGCCACAAGGAGAGAGTGGTCACAGGGAGGAGAAGGGAGGAGAGTTTTTCTATGGTTGGAGACAGTAATCGTGGCTGTGAAATCAGATGTGCATGAACTGTTGAATGTAAAACAAGTTTGCTTTGTAAATTTGCACCCTGCAGTGTAGTAAATTACTTAGTATGGCTTTTCTACCCATAAGTCATTGTAAACTCGGTGGTGAAATGAGCAACTGAGGAGCTCCTAATTGTAAATGTTATCCACCTGGGTTATTTCTGTGGGGAGTGGCACAATAGAATGTTCTGGGAGGTTCCCACTCTCTCTCATGTGCTTAGAGTTCTGATGCTATGATTGGCTGGTTTGGCCACTCTGCGGGGCTCAAAAGGCGGCCTCCTAGAGGCAGAACTCTCTCTGACTGCTGGGTGAGGAAGACGTGCTGCTGAAAGAGACACGTGCTGCTGGGAAAGAGACACAAGAGACACGCATTGCTGAGTGAGACACCAAGGGACCAGCACTGCTGGGAAAGAGACTGTGAGAGACTGTTGGCTGAGGGACGGTGGGCTGGGAGAGAGGCTGAGCATTTTTCCTGAACTCGAATTGTAGCCTGTGGTGCTTCCCTAATAAACCCCCATAATCTATGAGCTGTGTGTGGCCACTGCAGTGAATTAGCGAACCCAGGAGAGAGGTGGTGGGTGCTTTGAGAGGAACGGTTGGAGAAAGGGCTGGAGGGACATGTCTGGCCTGGCAGGAACAGGCCTTGGGTTATTGATAATGACTCTGTCTTCCTCTTGTGGAATTAGAGGAGGTCAGAACATGTGGCCTCCTTGCCCTTTTTGTACACCCAAAGCACACACACCAAAAAAAAGGTATAATTTTTTTTTGCGTGTGTTTTTTAAGTACTTCTAAGGATATATGCGAAATTTTCATGAATGAAAAATATACCTACTCCTCACTTATCAACTGTCTCATTATCTAACATTTAGCATCTACTCAGGTGGCGTCTCTGATGGTCTGAGCCCCACAAGAGACTGCGGTCAGGCCCAAGGCACCCTCCGTGGGCCACCCCGAATGATATAGCAGAGGGTCTAGCAATGATTAGGCCACACAAGGGATAGCTACCAACTGGAAGTGGGATGCCTTCTCCCATTCATCCACGACGTCTGTCTAGCCACAGAAGGTACAGAGTGATGGTGGGAAGACATGAGTCAAGTGGAGGATAGGCAAGGGCCTGAAGGTGCCAGGAAGGCCAGTGGGCGGAGGTAGAAAGAGGGAGTGAAAGGGACTGTGTGAGGCTGGGGCAGACAGAGGACACAAAGGGTCCCCATTTAAGGTGGGAGACAGTGGGCAGTAGGCAACACCTGACCACCAACACCACCAGCCCCCACCCCCATGAGCTCCATGGTGGTGAGGAAGGCATAGTGAGGAAGGGAGGGCCACCACTTCTCCTACACTACACCAAAAAATCCCACAGAGCAGGCTCATTATAAATATTATAATCATAATTTAATTATTACTGTCCACAATATAGAAGCACATTAAAAGAATAATATATCTGGTCAGCTAAGTTCATATCAGGGATGATAGAATATTCATTACCAGCCAAGTGTATTAATATAATTTACCCCAAACAAAAAGAAAAATCATCACCACCACCATATATGAAAAAAAAAAAGGCATTTGATCAAATTTCACATTTTATTTTCATTTTAATAAAAGTATTCTTATTGAAATAAAGTTTTATTAACACATTTTAGAAAACTGCACAGCATGCTTAACTGAGAAACACCAAACATATTCCCATTAAAGCTAAGCAAAAGAATGTATATTATTAGCATTATTATTAAACATTATTATGGAAGTATGAGCTTGTTGTAGGAAGGCTGGTGGTTCAAACCCACCAGCCACTCCCCGGAAGGAAGATGGAGCAATCTACTTCTGTAGTGATACTGCCTCGGAAACCCAAGGATGGGTCGCTATGAGTCAGGTCCGACTTGACGGCACATAACAACAACAACCCTTCACGTAGAGCCAATTATCACAATAGGTTGAAGCAAAAAACAAAAGAATTTATTGAGTATCGATACCCAAGGAGACAGACAGAATTGTTTCTCTGAAAAGCCTGTCTCCCTGAACTAAGAAAAGGTTATGGTTTTTAAAAGGAATTCGGCTGAGCGGTAGGGAGGCTTGAGGAATGCTGATCATGCCTTCTTGTTATCAGAATGAGTCTTCTCTTCCTTGTCAACTTTCTAGTCATTCTGGTCAGTGACGTAAAACCTGTCTTAGTTAGAATTGTTTTGTAAACTCTTTGTGCTTGTCCAGGAAGATTAATTCTAGAGGAGGGGAAAGTGTGGGAGTGGGAACACTCAGCCTCTTGGCCCAGGATGTCCCTGTTTCTTCTTTATTTTGGTTGCTTAGTGTCTCTTTTCTCAGGGTAAACTGCAGTTATCAGCTCAGAATAGGCAGTGGGTTTACATCACACGCTCAAAGGGATATGTAAGGAAAGAAAACAACCTAGAGTGACTAACCTATTTACGTAGAAAGGAGAGGGAAAAGAAAGACAGAAAATTAATCATCATGGTTAATGTCTACCCTAATCACAGCTGTCAATTTGTTATACTTCTGTAATTTCTCAGCAAGATGCCTTCTCTAGTCCTTCAATTAGACTAAGGAAAGGAATGGATTGAAAAATATATATATTAAGAACAAATAGTTTGCCTTCATATCAACAGCTAGTTGCAAAATATAAGTGAATAAAAATCTCATTTACAATACCAGTAATAAGGTAAAATGCCTAGGAATAAATGTAGTAAGAAATGGATCTGAACTGTATGAAGAAAAACTTAAATGTTTCTGCAGGTGACAAAAAATAAATAGATAAGACTTGAATAAATGGAAAGTATGGTATCACACATAGAGTATATATGAAACAAATAACAAATATTCATCAATGGAGAAAGGCTTATTCAATAAATGGTATTAAGAGGGATCGAAATTTAATTTTTTAGTCAAAAAACTACTAGAAGAAAATATAAGTAAATTATTTTATAATATCAGAATAGAGAGTCTTTCTAAACTCTGAAACCATGAAAGAAAAGATAAGCAAATCCAATTACAAATTAAATTAAAATATACTGGCCAGCAAAAAATACTATTACAAAAAAACAAAACTGAAAGTTAAAATTCAAGGGAAAAAAATCTCAGCATTATCGAACTTGAAGACTAATTCCATCCATATATAAAGTACTGCTGCAAATCAATAAGATAAGCAGCTCAATTGGGGGAAATAGGTAATGGGTGAAAAAGAAATACAAAATCTTTTATATTAAAAGATGCTCAACCTCACTCATAATAAAGTAAATGCAAATTAAAATTAGGAGACATGAATTTTTTATTACTCATCAGATTTGCAATGATCAAAAATATTGAAACATACTGTTGGTGAAAAAGAAACAGTCATTCTCATACATTATTGATGGAAGTATATTTGGAAGACAATTTGGCAATATCTATCAAAATTAAAAATTCACATACCTTTTGGCCTAACAACTCCATTTCTATAGCTATTTTGTACATATGCAAAATGATACTGAAAGAAAGATTTTCTTACAGAAGAGTATTTAGTAATAATAGATTAAATGATTAAATGTCCATCAATTAGAAACACTTAAAAATTTTTTGGTAAGGCTGGCGGTTCAAACCCACTAGCCACTCCTCGGAAGGAAGATGGCGCAATCTACTTCCATAGTGATACTGCCTCGGAAACCCAAGGAGGGGTCACACTATGGGTCGGGTCCGACTCAACAACACATAACAACAACATACAACAGACTACTACACAGCCATTAAAAAGAAAGCAGCAGCTCCTATGTGCTGATATAGAATGATCCCTAAGCTATTAAAAAATAATGTTAAAACAACAGCATATATTTTATGTTACAATGTGGGTTTAATTAGGTGAGGACAGGCTTAACTAGGTAGAAATAGGGGTGAGAAGACTCACCTGGCTCTGTAAATCCTTTTGTACCTTTAGAACTGTGTTCCATGAGCATGTATTACTTTTTCAAACAATATCAAGGCAGCAGAAAGTGCCTCAAAAAGAAAGAAATTTTCCCAGTAAAGGAAAAATTGTTTATTATCAGTATTTCAATTTAGTTTTAGTTTGAGGCAGATGGGCTTGGAGAACCAGAATACATCTTAAGGAAAAGCTGCTCCTTATTTAAGAAAATAACTGACTGAGCATTTTGGCTATGAAAGAAGAGATCCTCTAGGCATAGCTTATATGGGATTTATTTAGACAAAGATCCATAAAATTGATCTTAAGATCAATTAACAGAAGGGCAATGTACCAAATATGAGTGATCAACACTGCCGTACTGAGGAAGAGGAAGACATAGAGAGATGCGTGCGAGGTACAGACAACAAAGATGAAACCCTTTTGCACATACAGTACTATGCTGTCAGTGATGACAAACATTGATCTATGGGTAGATAAATGGGGTGGACAGGGTCAACGATTAGGTATGTCTATGCAGGAGAAAGTGTACCCATGACCATGTATAGGTTTGGCAGACAATGTTTCTACAAGCTATTTGTATGTTCTATAAGAATTCCCAGGTATACAGTAGAGCAGACAAGGTACAAAGTTGTAGTCACTTCTTTGCCACAGCCAGCTACCCAGAGGGAATGAGTAGTTGGACCTGTGAGATCAGGACCACAGTCGCATCTAGATGCAATGATGGGTCTCTCCTTGTTCAGACCAAAGAAGAATAAAGAAAACCAAAGATGCATGGAAACAATTAGTCCAAGCAACTGGTACACCATACAATCCTCAGTCTATATGACTATGAGACCAAAAGAACTAGATGGTGCCTAGCTACCACTGTCAACCACTCGGAGGGGGATCTACGTAGGAGATCCTGGATAGAGTGGGAGAACAATGTGGAACAAAACTCAAAATCATTAAAAAAACAAAGGGGGGGGAGGGGACCAGGTTTGCTGGTCTGATAGAGCCTGGTGGAACCTCTGAGACTATGGCCCCTAGTTCCCCCTTCAGGTCTGGAATTAAACCCACTCCTGTGGCTTCCACCCAAACAGAAGACAAGATATGAGCTGAACATTTACATTAGGTAGATATACTCCTTGAAGGGGAGCTCTGGTAGCATAGTGGCTAAGACACTTGCCTGCTAACCAGACAGCTGGTGGTTCAAACCCACCAGCCACTCCTCGGAAGGAAGGTTGGGCAATCCTACTTCCGTAGTGATACTGCCTCGGAAACCCAAGGAGGGGTCACTATGAGTTGGGGCCGACTTGAACAGCACATAACAACAACAACAACAACAACTCCTTGAAGAAATCAATCATGGGAGAATATGCACAGGGAGACAGCTCAGGGAGCAGTACATGGGAGGGAAGGACACAGGAAAGAAGTGGCTATGGGGAAGAAGTGAGAATAGAGCTGTTGCGTTGTGGGAGATTATAGTCAATGTCTTGAGACAAAGTATATATGAACTGCTGTATGGAAGATGAATTTGCTCTGTAAACTTTCACCCAAATCACAATAAATTTGTTGTTTGTTGTTGTTGTTATGTGCCGTCAAGTAAAAAAAAGATCAATTAACAATCAAGTAACTGAAACTCTGACATTGTCCTCTGGAGCCTGGAAAAGAGATGCCCCATTTGTTGGCTCCATGGAAAGGTCCTTGTTTCCTGTCAACATCTGTGGGCCTGGCATCTTGGAGATCACCATGTGTCTTGGCATCAATCCTCCCCCTGGGTCTAGGAGGTTCTCAATGCAAGGATCCTGTGTCCAGAGGTTACACTCTGCTTCTAGCTCTTCTTTCTTGGTGGTAGTGGGACCCTCAAACTCTGCTCACTTGTTTAATCTCTTTTATATCTCAAGAGATTGATTGAAAATACATCCTAATCCTATAGACTGTATCCTGCCCCATTAACATAATGACCTCTTATTCTGCCTCATTAACATCAGAGGTTAGAATTTACAACATATAGGATAATTACATCAGCTCACATAACGGAGGATAATTACATAATACTGAGAATCATGGCCTAGCCAAGTTGACACATATTTTGGGGAGAAGACAATTCAAGCCATACAAGAGGCATAAGATAGAAAAGAACACGTAAAATCAGTCTAGAGAGAGATGAGCCCTAGCCACACGGCAAGAATTTGGAGCCTATGGAGGGGCACAGATAATAAAAATAATTCCCTGTGTAGGGAAATAATAGGTGAATTTCTAGAAAAAAAAAATAAACAAAAATAAAAGCAACATCTCACTAGATTGTTATAATGATATGCTCAACCAGATTTTGGAACCATTGTTCCAGATGATTCTAAAGCTGAATTTCAGATAAAAAGGACATATGTAAAACTTGCAACAAAAAGTTCAGGGGCCACCTTACTTACAGAACGTAAAAATCTCAGGCCTACAAAGGACCTCAAAAAAATAGGCTTCTTTAATTCAGCATCATTATTTTCCAATTCATCTTTGTTGTTGTGTGTATAAATAGCTCATTATTTTTGTACTGCTGAGTAATATTCCACTGCATGAATATACCACAATATATGAATGTATCACTCGTTGTTTCCAGTTAGTGATTATTACAAGTAAAACTGTGATAAATATTTGTATACAAGTCTTTGTATGGACATAAAGCAAAGCAATGTTAATATCAACACAGAATTCAAAGCAAAATGCATTAACTAAGACAACAGTTTTATATTGATACCCACCAAGAAAATCTAAAGCCTTTAATAAAGTCAAAAGCCTTTATACAAGCCTTTGCAACAGTTTTCCATTGTTGTCAAATCTCTATCTTGAATAAGACACCAGGCCCAGATTACTTTTACAGGCAAGTTCTGCCTAACTTGTAAAGGAATGGATAATTCCTAGTTTTCAAGTGGTTCCAAAGCATAGGGAAACAAACAAAAGCTTCCAAATTAATCTCATGAGGTTAGCACACCCTGATTCAAAACCTTGACAAAGTAGCAGCTCCACCAAAAAAACAACAGTAAACAATTAAAGGAGGGGGATGTTTTAGACCAATATGCTTTATGAATACCAATGAAAAATCTTAAGTAAAATAATAAATTGAATTTGGCAGTGCATCAAAGGCAACACAAACCCATTGCCATTGAGTCAGTTATGACTCATAGTAACCCTACATGACAGAGTAGAACTGTCCAATAGGGTTTCAAAGGCTGTCTTTACCAAAACAGACTACCACATCTTTCTCCAACAGAGCAGCTGGTAGATTTGAACTTTTGGTTAGCAGCCAAGCACTTAAACCACAGTGCTACTAGGGCTCCTTAAAAGCCAACACAGGTCTTAGTAAAATAAAGAGTGATCTGAAGAAATTTACTAAAGCCATTCATTAATGGGTTAAAAGGCATTTCAAAGGAATTTTTTAAAAACCACTAACTCTGATTTAAATAAGCAAATATTTTTGTAAACTACGAATAAAAGAAATTTCCTCAATATCATGATAAAAAGGCTAGCTGGAGTTTTGTTTCTTGCATTGTTCAAGGAATGATTATGTTTTATCAAAGAAAATTCATTACCATTGCAAAGTCAAAAAAAAAAGAAAGGCTGACAATCATGGTGGGTATAAGCTGAAGGCAGCCTGACAGCTGGTTAAGGCAGCACTGGGATAATCAATGGATGTGGAAGAACTTTCATGCCATCATATTAAAACTTTTCATGAACACAAAACAATGTACATAAGCTCAGCCATGTTCACTCAAGATTGCTATTAAGGGGAACTTCCAAATACCTGTCTTATCAATAGTGAAACTGAGACAGAAAATAAGATTCTATCAGATCTTCTATCACTATACCAAATTCTACTCAGAATTAGTCAAAAGGCTAAAAGTCTCTGCCTTCCAAGAATATGGATTAAATCATAACAAAAATGCCTATATGGATTTTCTTTTCATTTTATTCCACTAACAACTTCTGTGAATTGAGGAGGGGCAATAGAGTAAAATCAAAGGGATGGAGAACAGTCATACTGGAAAGACCAGAAGAAAAAGAAGTGGCAAAAGCATCATTTTGGAGAGTACCAAAAACATGAAAATAAGTAAGAAGATACAGATGGTCTGGTTATGACATTCACTATGGGTGCCTTCCTCAGGTCCTCAAAACTGATTCTATCATAGGTCAGTCCTCTACCAGGGTCTGAATGAATAGGGAATAAACTAAGAAATGAATGAACAGCTTTAGCCCAGGGATCTCCTGGCCAGTTAAGACCACCAGTCTGAAAAATCATCCAATGGCCATTCAGACCTAGGAACCAGTCCTACCAGAGATGATCCCTAGAGGCCAATGAAGAGTCACAGTTCATCCCCCTCCTTCTCCAATGTTGGGCAACTGGACTTCTACTATGATCTCAAAATCTCTCTAATATTAGTAATCTCAATATGGCAGTGTATTAAAAAAGTTATCCTATCTTGCTTGTGCCAGGCTTTTCCAGGCTGTGTAACAATGTCTATTATTAAAGTTTGTGACTAGGGTTCATGTGGGTTTTGCCATCAACAGATTTTCCCCTAGATTTCTATTCTACTAGGTTCATACTTCTGGGTGTGCATTATAGTCTGAGGGAAGGAGCCTATAGTCAGGCTTTTCACAGGAAAGCCAGTCTTAGTTCATTAACCAGAGACCATATATTTATCCCTTATGAAAGGTCCAAATTCAAAATAAAATGGTATGACTACACTGTAACACTTTTTTAATTCCCCACAACAATGTTCTAGCCATTTAACTTTCTTAATTTAGCTTTGTATCTTTTTAGACTCCAAGACAGAAGAGTGATACTAGATGTACTCAAGTTATAGCCAGCATTTATCAATTCTTTGATTCTATTTTTTAAAGTACTTAAGCTTGAGTCCAGAACACGAGGACTTTCAATTATTTGTGAAATGCTAATTTTTTCTTGTATGAGGCAGTCTATTTTATCATTAAACTTCTTCTCTGCCAAGAAGATCACATCAGGATAGCTTAAGACAAATTTCTGTACCTCTTCTTCAGTACACCCAAGAGAAAACAGTTTCTCTTTGATATTTGTGTAGTTTCTTTTGGCATAGTCATTGGAAAGGTCTAGGATTTCAGCTCCTGGGCCAGATATGAGAGCCAGCAGCTCCTCACTGTTCAAGTTGAAAGTTGACTGTAAAAACTCAATGTTTGCTTTCACCCGTTTGGTGCTCTGAATTAAGATAAAAGGATTTTTTAAAATTATCTTTCTGACAAATTTTGCAGGATCTTTGTGGCCCAAGGATAAACAGACTGCTTGTAAAAGTTCAACCATCTGTTTATTCAGATCAAGACTATTGGAGAAGGTACGTGGAGCATTGGTCAACAATCGGCAAAGGCATTTACGGGTCAATCCAACTGAGTAGAGGAACTTTATATTTTCCTCTAAGTTTAGGTTGTTATTGGACCGAAAAAAGGATTCTGGAGAACGTTCCAAAATATTTACAATTTCAAGGTCTGATGCCATAATCTTTCTCCACAGATCCCATCGTTTTGAAAGACTTTCAGGTGTGCGTGTTATAGCTCGTGGATATCTTGATATGATGCTAGCAATCACTTTTTTGCTAGCTCCTTTGGACAGAAGGAACATCTGCAGGTCCTGCTCATTAGTAATCATCCTGTTAAAAACTCCAGGCTGTCGTTTCTTTGCCATGTCAATATCTACTCCCATAGTAAGTAAGTTGTTCAGTAGATCAACCTTCTCCAAAGACTCTGTATTATTGCACTTGACACCAAAAAGCCTAAATGAAACTGATTTGAACAGGATTTCTGTTGAAAATTGAGTCATCCAAAATCTTGAGCCAAGGAGAAAGTTACTCGGTGCCATATACAAGAGATTTCTTGGTGCCATAATAGTCAGGTAGCCCAAACCTTTTGGAATGCTGTGTAAAAACAACATATATAGTATTATACAAACACATGTATTAAATAACTAAATGACTATATTATGGTTCTACAAGCCTCATGGTCATTTCTGTTAAGAACATGCCTATGGCTCCAATTTTCCTGGTGCTGTAGTAACCATTCCAGACACCACATACTCATTCCCTAGCTCACACTTCTGATGTTCACCTGTGGCCCTGGTCTGCTCCCACTCTTGGAATAAAGAAAGGAGGATGGCATCATCACTGTCTCAGAATTATTCCTACTCTTCTCTTGTTCTTTTAATTCTTAGAGAATAAAGGACTTTGCCTGCTTTGGCCACCCAATACCAACTGTCCATCCTTCTCCCGCTCTGCTTTGTCTTCCTGGTTTCCAAATCTTTGGCTTATTCCTAGTAACTTATACCTTCAATTGTCTTGCTCCAACTGTCTAGATCTTTGTCCTTGTCCCTGCCCATAAATACCGGACTCCCTTGCTTTTGTTCGCTTGTGTCTCTTCCTTGCTCTGACCTACTAGTTTTCAAACTCTAAACTTCATCCTAAAAACCAACCCTTCAGACTACCAAATTTCTATTTTATATAATTTGTTCAAGATTTGTGGTCCCTGGAGAGAACAATCATGGGAGAAGGAAGGGCTGCTTATGCACAAGGAGATAGCTCAGGGTGCAGAAGAGTATGAAGGGATGGACACTGGGAGGAGGTAACTATGGGGAGGAAGTGGGAGGGGAGCTGCTGCATTGTAAATTTTGGTCAATGACATGAGACAAAGTATATGTGAACTGCTGTACGAAAAGTGAATTTACTCTGTAAATCTTCACCCAAATCCTAATAAAAAAAAAAAAGAGTATTTCTGAGATTGGGGAAAGAAAAAAAAAAAAAAGATTTGTGGTCCCTTTTAAACCTCTGCTTTGCTTTGAGCCTTAATTCTTAGCTCAAACAGACCTCTGATTTGACAGCTCCTGATTCTACTCTCTAGTTCACTCAGTTTACACTATGAGTCCCCTTGATTCTAATGCGATAACTTGAAACTAACTCATCTTCAAGATGATTGAGTTGTCGTATTTAATCTACCACATGCTGAACTCTGTTGAGAAATAGCATAAGAACAATAAAACATAAAAATCATTTTCCCCACCCCATCACCTTGTTACACAAGACCAATCCAGGACTATCTGTATCTGTTTAACAAACCTCTAACTTTTAGCAAGTGTCTAAAATCTCAATAACTCATTTTCCTGATGGTTTAAAAGTAGGGCTCAAAAAATATATATACTTAAGTATTATAAACATAAGCATCTCTGTATTTTTTAAAAACCATAGTTACCCTTTTTAAGGAGCTCTAGTGGCACAGTGGTTATTCACTCAGATGTTAACTGAAAGGTCAGCTGTTCAAACCCACCAGCCACTCTGCAGAATGATGTGACAGTCTGCTTCTGTAAAGATTCATAGCCTTGGAAACCCTCTGGGAAGTTCTTTTCTGTCCTGTAAGGTTGCTGAGTTGGAATTGACTCGATGACAGTAGGTTTAGTTTTGGTTCTCCTTTTCAAAACATATAGTTGTGACAAAGTTAGCTCTATTTCTAATTACTTATAGTGGGGAATGGGAGCTCTGGTAGCATAGTGCCTAAGGCACTTGACTGCCAACCAGAAGGCTGGCAGTTCAAACCCACCAGCCACTCCTCAGAAGGAAGGTTGGGCAATCCTACTTCCGTAGTGATACTGCCTCGGGAACCCAAGGAAGGGTTGCTATGAGTCGGTCCGACTTGATGGCAAATAACAACAACATAGTGGGGAATTACTTATTGACTGAAAGGGGGTGTTTCCATATTCCCCTTTCCTAACTAAACATGAAATAGAAACTAGATACACAGTGCCAATGCACTATTAACATCTATGGGCTTAGGACACTGCTTTCAAGATCAGTTACAAAGAAAGCCTCTTTGTGTCTATTCTTCCAATCATTCCAATTATAACAAGAAGTTGGGTTATGCCTCCGTGCTAGGAATATTACTGTAGCTGACATAGCTTTGGATTCTCAAAGAATTGGGAAAAAATTCCAAAACTGTAGAATCAAATAACATGTAATCCAGAATGCAAGGCATTTACAAAACAGGGCTTCAAACCAGTTTCTCCCAGTTCAGTCATGGCTGACAAAGCAAAACTGAATTTGTAAAATGTGGGTGAACCAGGATGATAGCCAGGACAGAAAAAATTACCGTCAATGCCCTGCTAGAAACTTAATCTCCCTCTTAGAAAACAACGGTAGCATGAGCATTGCATAGCAGCCAAATCTCTTGATTAGCAGAGTCAGAAACAATAGTGCCCAGTTCAAAGATGGTGGCTAACCATGCCACTCAGAATGTATGCTGCTCTCCACAGTCCTGGCAATAATTCAATCTCCTGCATCAGGCTCCTGAAAAGGCTCACTACACTTCTTCCTAGTCTCCTATTTCAGAGTTTCAACCTGTTAATTTTTCCTATTCCAGTTTTTGTCCCACTTCACCCATATTCTAAAAATTCAAGTCTGTTCTAATTTTGCTTCACTGGCTATGACTGAACCAATTCAAATCAGCTTGAAGCACCACTCACAGAGCAAATATCAAACAACAACAAAAGTAAATTTTAGATTGCTTGATACCCTGCTGAGTTCACTATTCTTCACATCTCCAAAAAAGCACACACTAACTCTTCCAAAATACTAATTTAGAAACTTAAAAGTAAGGCCTCCTTCTAAATAAAGAATTAAGTTCCATCTCACATACCTTACCAGCCTGTTCTCTTTTCCAGATTCTCAAGGGTGTCTTCTACTAGATAATGGGACAAAACACTGACAGATGTAGATCAGGCCAGTGTGATCTAAAGAGGGGTTCAAGGTGACTGAATAGGCTGTACAAACAAAACAGGGAAACTCCAATTTTTACTTGTTTTAGCCTTTTAAAATTCTGTTTACATGTTTTATAATGTACTCAATATAACAGTACTGTAAAACATGTACATAACTAATTAATGTGTAAAACATACACCTGGAATGCTTCTTTGAAGTGAGAACAGCCAGACTTCTTCTCACCTACTTTGGTCATGTTGTCAGAAAGGGCCATTCCCTGGAGAAAGATATTATGCTTGGTAAAGTGGAGGTTCAACAAAAAAGGGGAAGGCCCTCAACAAGACAGATTGACAAAGGGTTGCAATAATGGGCTCAGGTATAGCAAGGATCATGAGGCTGGCACAGGACCAGGCAGTGTTTCATTCTGGGTTCCTGCTCAGAGGATCACTATGAGTCTGAGCTGACTCAACGGCACCTAACTACAACAACATAGTGGAGGCACACGCCCAAATACTTTTTATTGATTGTATACACAATCAAAACAAGTTTGAAGACTACTAGACAACGCACTCTCTTAAATTATTAACACCATAGTAAACGAGGCTGAATGAGCCACAGAAAATTCAGAAAAAATTCTACTAACAGTACACTTTAAAAATGTGAAAATGTATGCCAAAATTCTTAACAAAAGAGTAATCCATTAAGGTTTCTCCTGAATCTATCACAGATGGATTTTATCTTTGCATATAACTGATTCTCCTGCAAACAGCTTGACATGAATTAACATGTTCAAGACAGAAAAGAGCATCTTTCCCCAACTTCCAAACTAATTAGCCCTCCTTTGATTAATATCACTCACTATTCTAATAGTCACTCATGACAAAAATCTAGTGAGCTTTGTGTTCTTCTTCCTTAATTCCAGTCATCAAATGATGTCGATCCAGTTTCTTCAGTATCTCTGAAATCCAATCTCTGTACTGTTCCCTGCTACCCTCTCCTTCAAGCTCTTGCTTGACACCAGTCTCTCAAGTCTGTCACCAGTGATACTTGTAAAACAAAGATGTGATTGCATTCCTCAATCCATGATTAAAGACCTTCTGTGGCTCTCCACTACACATCTGGCTGCTAACCAAAAAGTAGGCAGCCCAAGTCCACCCAGAGGCACCTGGGAAGAAAGGCAGGGCAATCTACTTTCAAAAAATCGGCCACTGAAAACTTTATGGAGCACAGTTCTACTCTGACACACATGGGCTCACTCTGAGTCAAAATCAACTCAATAGCAACTGAGTACTGATGGCTCTCCACTAGAAAGCAAAATCTTCAGATTGACCTTCCACACCCCTCACTACTTAGTTCCAACTACCTTTCAGCCAGATCTTCTATTTTACCACGAAACAGCCAGGAATACTACCTCTCAAATCTCTGATCCTGTACATCTCTACCCATTCCTGTCTTTGTTTAAATAATTCTTACTTTCAGAAAGGTCCCTCCTCCTAAAAAATTAAAATCCAACCCATCCTTAAAATCCAACCCATCCTACAAGGTCCCTTTCAAATACTAACTTCCCACAAATCCTTAATAAGTACTTACTCTTGTTACTAAAAAATCTACAGCTAGTTTTTTTTTTTTTTTTTGGTTTTTTGTTTTAAAGAGCTTAACTGGACTTAGAACTGGCAACTAATATTTGGTCTTGATTACAATATTATAAATGCAATAAATTCACCAAAAACATGGTATGAGCAGTCTCAGCTAAACTTTAAAAACCAACAGTAACTAATAATATTGACTCTTGGTGAGCAAGTAAGGAAACAGGCAAAACTCCCACATTCAACTGCTGAAAAGGAATATTGCCAATACCTTATTGGGAGGGCAACGTGGCACCATCTACCACAATTTTCAATGTTCATATCCATTAACATGGCATTTCCACTCACTGGGAAGTATCAAAGGAAATATAAGGACAAGCGTACAGAGATGTTATATAAAAGGATGGCCATTATAACATTTGCTGTAACAAAAAAAGATGAAACCACCAATAACAGATGAGCACCAATAACAGAATCATTAATAACTTGTGATGTATCTATGCAATACCACCAAACCAAACCAAACATTGCCATCGAGTCAACTCCAACTCAAAGCGACCCTACAACAGACTATAACTGCCCTACAGGGTTGGGCAATCTACTTCCATAGTGATACCACTGCAGAAACCCAAGGAGGGGTCGCTATGAGTTGACCCGACAGCAGTGCGTTTTTTAATAGGGTTTCTAAGGTTGTACATTTTTACAGAAGCAGATAACCAAATCTTTCTCCCACAGTGACTGTTGTTGTTGTTGTTATGTGCCTTCGAGGTGGACCTGACTCATAATGACCCCTCCCTGGGTTTCCAAGGCAGTATCTCTAAGGAAGTAGATTGCCCAACCTTCCTCCACAGTGACTAGAGGGGTTCAAACCTCTGATCTCTCAGTAGTAGCCAAGTGCTTAACTATTATGCCACCAGGGATCCATGCAATCTAATACGATTTTTTTAAAAAAGTTACTGTCAAGTTGATTCCAACTTAGGTATATAAAATAATACTATACAACCTGCTAAAAAAGTGAGACAGATCTATAGAAAGATGTCCAAAAAATCTAAGTGACAAACTGCCTAACAATAGGAACAGGGTAATACCTCTTACGTAAAAAAAGGGGCTTGAGAGGGGTAAATTAGTCTATGTAGAGAGAAACATAAAACTGAATAATTATGGTTATCTCTGAGAGATTAATGTGGGCTATATCATATTTCTACAATGTTGAAATTTTAAAAAATTAAAAACAAATAAATTAGCCTGAGATGCAAAAAAGCAATGGAAAATACATATTACCTTTTATCTTTCAGCTTTTACAGTAATATGTCAGACCTCAAGATACCAGTACTTTTAGTCCCAGATCCCCCTTCAAAACACTCCTATAACATCTAGCAAGATAATTATTTCAATAGCCTAATGCAAGTATCAACTGCCTCAACCTACAAATTTAAAAAATAATATTCCATAATTGACTTAATTCTGTCTCTAAAACATTTTTAATAAACCAAAAACATTATTCCAAGGGTAACTGCCGAACATAGTTAATTTTTCTGTACTTGCACCTTGTGAGGGCTAAGAAATGAAAAGATTTACATTCCCCTCTGTCCACCAGTCTCTCCACGGAAGAAAGAGGAAGCCATCTGCTCTTGTAAAGATTTACAGCCTTGGAAATCCAACCAATGGGTGTCGCTATGAGTCCAAATCCACTCAATGGCAGTCAAGGTTTTGTTGGGTTTTTCGTTTTCTTCGTTTTGCTCCACAAAGCCGGTTATAAAGGCTGGTCTACTCTTCTGAGGTAAGCTAAATATTTTGGAGATCTGCACAACAATGTGGTTCTCACTTCATTTATCTTAAAGAAGGGGCTTTGCATCTCCCAAGAAAGGCTCAAAATCGTAGTGATATTGCCTCGGAAACCCAAGGAGGGGTCGCTATGAGTGGGGTCCGACTCCATGGCAAATAACTACAAAACAGATGGCCAAAAAAAAAAAAAAAAGGAGGAGGGGGCAAAATTTGGTCAGGATTTCTTTGTGATACAACATACAAGAATTCATACATACTGTTCTCCTGATACTTAAAATTATTTACCTCGCTAGATATTGTGAGAGTGTTTTGAATAGGCATTACCTCTCGAAAACTAAGTATTTCTCAGACTTGCTAAGAAAACGGGAGGCGTACACTGAGGCAGAATCACGGATTTCATTTGTAAAAACTGTCTTATTCAAACCTCAATCTATCCAACCTAGAAGGCAGGCATTACTCCTTAATTACGAAATCGGACACATGGCCAGCACCCTCACTAGCTTGCTTTAGACAGTAAGCTAGCCGAAGCGAAGAGACTCAGGGAGGTCTGTCTGAACTCAAAACCATGGTAATTCCATACAATAGGTTCTTTCCTTTCCTCTTTGACTGCTAACCAGAAGGCTGGCGAATCAAACCCACCAGGCACTCCTCGGAAGGCAGACTGGGCAATCTACTTCCCTAGAGATATTGCCTCGGAAACCCAAGGAGGGGTCACTATGAGTCGCATACGACTCGAGGGCAGTGAGTTTGGTTTCTGGATGTAAAAGGCCGCGGGGGGAGTACGCCAGTCAAGCAGATCCGTCACTGGGAGAGGGGAAAAAAACGCAGAGCCACAACGGAACGCACACGTCCTATTCAATTGTACCTATGCATTGTAGATGGCGCTACTTTCTCCGCTGGAGCCGAAGCACAAATGACGAACGGAAGTGGCCAAGACGAACTTCCGCCCTCAGGTCTCGCGAAGAGGTGAAGTCTCCCGCCGTGCGCCCCCCAGCGGCCTCTCCTTCCTTTTCCGCGGCGCCACGCGAGCTGCCCGGCAGAGGGCGGCAAAAGACCGCAGTGAGCGCCGAGAGCCTGGCGTTGGTTTTTGAGGACTGAGTCCCACGGGTTCCCTCCTAGTCCAGGCGAGTGGACCAACAGAAGCTGCTGGAGAGCAGCAGGAGCTCTCCACCTTGTGCAGGCTACACGCGGCCGGAAAGTCGCCATTAAAAACACGAATTGTACAGTCTGATAGGGCGATTACCGTCATTGATGCGCGTACACGATGCCGATGAATACCTCGGCTTTTGTTGAGGGAAAAGACGTAATATGCGAGGCTGGTAAACGGTCCCAGATAGGCTTTACTTCCTAGTCTACTTTTGAAATCCAGGGGCTGGCTGCTCAGCCACATTCAGCACCAGCCTTCAGGCTGAGAATCCTAATTCTTGTGGACATCGGTTTACCTGTTTGTAGCGCAAATTAAATCTGGTTCCTTTGAAAGTCTGACGAGTTTAGGCCATTTAAATTAAAGAGTGGAAGTGACTGGAACTCCACAGCTGATGCCTTTTCGCTAGTTTTGCCAAAAATGAAACCCACTGCAGTGGAGTTCTTTCTGACTCATAGCGATCCTACAGGACAGAGTGTAACTGCTCCATACAGTTTCCAAAGCTGTAAATCTTTACAGAAGCAGACTGCCTCATCTTTCTCCCACAGGATGATCTTTCACTTAGGGTTGTGCCACCAAGCGCCTTCATCCAAATTGGTGGGGTAATTAAGTTTCAATCAAGGCAAGCAATTCTAACGTGACCTTCAAAACATAAATACCTGTGTTGTTGTTATGTGCCGTGGAGTCAGACCGACTCATAGTGACCCCTCCTTGGGTTTCCGAGGTAGTATCCCTACGGAAGTAGATTGCCCTATCGTCCTTCCAAAGAGTGGCTGGTGGGTTTGAACCGCCAGTCGTCTGGTTAGCAGTCAAATGCCTTAGGCACTACACTAGAGCAATACCTAGGTTGATGAATTAAGCATCAGGCTGCCAATTTGTCTTCAGGACAAAGTAAGGACTGATCTTTAGAATAAGAAAAGGGGATTTGATCCTGAATTCTACCGAAGGGGGGGAGGGAATCCTGCATTACCCTCTCCTTAAGAGGAATGGGTTTGGGTCTTGTTTGTTGTTTGTTTGTTTTTTATGTAAGAGCCTACTGATAAAATTTTCTCCATTCTATTTCTGCACCAACCAATTAATGTTTAATCTTCACTCTGCCGCTTAAATGGTTTGTTATTATCACTTTGTTTTGAATTGACTGTTGGTTTTTGGGGGGTTTTTTCCGTAAGAATTAAGATTTACCTTTGAGAATTTAACCGTTGATAATAGTCTCTAGTCTGTGAAAAAAATTACTGCAGTTGGAAGCACTCACTTGTCCATGCTAGGAAATTTGGAAGACAGCTATTTGGCTAACCACTGAAAAGGTTCATGTTTGTGCCCATTCCAAAGAAACGTGATACAACAGAATGTAGACATTATTGAATAATATCGTTCATACTATAAACGCAAACACAAACGCAACCACTGCCGTGGAGTTGGGACTCATAGCGACCCCTCCTTGGATTTCCCAGGCAGTATCACTATGGAAGTAGATTGCCCAACGTTCCTTCTGAGAAGTGGCTGGTGGGTTTGAACCACCAGCCTTCTGGTTAGCAGTCAAATGCCTTAGGCACACCACTACAGAGCTCCTATTAATACCACATGCAAGTAAAATGTTGACAAAGGTAATTCAAAAATGGTTACAGCAGTACATCAACAGGGGACTGCCAGAAAATCAAGCCAGATTCAGAAGAGTATATAAAATGAGGGATATCATTGCTGATGTCAGATGTATCTTGGCTAAAAGCAGAGAATACCAGAAAGATGTTTACCTGCGCTTTATTAACTGTGCAAAGGCATTTGACTGTGCAGATCATAACAAATTATGGACAACACTCCAAAGACTGGAAATGCCAGAACACTTAATTGTGCTCATGAAGACTATGAAGCATTTGTTCAAACAGAACAAGGAGATACTGCGTGATTTTAAATCAGGAAAAGTGTGTGTCGCATTATATTCTTTCACCATATTTAGTCAGTCTGTATGCTTGGCAAATAATCTGAGAAGACTGACTATATAAAGAAGAACATGGCATCAGGATAGGAGAAAGACTCATGAACAACTTGCAATATGCAGATGACACAGCCTTGCTTGTTAAAGTTGATGGACTTACTGATGAAGATCAAAGACTACAGTCTTCATTATGGATTACACCTCAACATAAAGAAAACAATAATCCTCACAACTGAACCACTAAGCAACATCACGATAAATGGAGAAAAGTTTGAAGTTATCAGAGATTTTGTTTTACTTGGATCCACAATTCATGCTTTGGAAGCAGCAATCAAGAAATCAGGTAACGTATTGCCCTGGGCAAATCTGTTGCAAAAGACCTCTTTAAAGTGTCCAAAAGCAAAGACGTCATTTTGAAAACAAAGGTGTACCTAACTCAAACCTTAGTATTTTCAATTGCCTCATATATATGGGAAAGTTGGACAATGAATAAAGAAGAATTGATGCTTTTGAACTGTAGTGTTGGTGAAGAATACCAAATATACCACGGACTGCCAGAAAAACAAACAAATCTGTCTTAAAAGAAGTATAGCCAGAAGGTTCCTTAGAAGCGAGAATGGCAAAACTCACGTACTTTGGACGTGTTATCAGGAAGGACCTGTTCCTAGAAAAGGACATCATGCTTGGTAAAGTAGAGGGTCAGCAAAAAAGAAGACCCTCAAAGAGATGGATTGACACAGTGGCTGCAACAATGGGCTTAAGCATAGCAAAGATTGTGAGGATGGTGTAGAACCAGTTGGTAATCTGTTCTGTTGTACATGGGATCACCGTTGAGTCAGAACCTGCTGAATGGCACTAACAATAATAAGAATAATGTCAGTAAAACAACTTACTGCAGTTCCTCCAGGTAAAAAATAATTCTGAAATATTAAAAATGAAGTCTCTCTGAGTTTCTAAAACCTATTTCTCATAGGAGGGGCTCTTATATTGGAGTTAATAGTAAAAATCTACTTTATAATCAGAATGTAAAACAATAAAATAGCTTATAAGAATCACTAAATTTCAGGTTGAAGAAAACTTTGAGATTACAGAGCTCCAACCACTCCTCTAATTTACAGATGAGGACAATGTAGCCCTCAGGATAGGAGTAAATAAGAGAATGCATGTCTTATACCTCTTTGATTTGCACCACATGCTTTATTGTAAGAAAATAGATTATCAAAAGTCTCAGTGTTTCTACAGATATATTTGTATGTTTTATAAGAGTTTCCAGGTATACAATAGAGCTGACGAGGGACAAGGTTGTGGTCACTTCTTGGCCACAGCCAGCTATCCAGAGGGAGCAAGTGGTTGTACCTGTGGCTTGGGACCATGGTCGCAGGGGACATCAGGCTCAACTGGCATAACACACTACACAGAAAACACTGTTCCACATCCTACTTTGGCAAGTAGCAACTGGGATCTTAAAAGCTTGCAAACTGCCATCTAGATGCAACGATGGGTCTCTCCTTTTCCAGAGCAAAGAAGAATGAAGAAAACCAAAGATGCATGGAAACAATTAGTCCAAGGGTCTGGTACACCATGCAATTCTCAACCTATATGTCTATGAGACCAGAATTAGATGGTGCCTGGCTACCACTGTCAGCCACTCCAAGGGAGATCTATGTAGGAGATCCTGGATAGAGTGGGAGAACAATGTAGAACAAAACTCAAAATCATAAAAAAAAAAAAGGGGGGGGGACCAGCTTTGCTGGTATGATAGAGCCTGGTGGAACCCCTAAGACTATGGCCCCTAGCTGCCCTTTAGGTCTGGAATTGAACCCACTCCTGTGGCTTCCAGCCAAACAGAAGACAGGCATATGAACGGAATGCTTACATTAGGTAGATACAGTCCTTGGAGAGATCAATTATGGGAGAATAGAAGGACTGTATATGCACAGGGAGACAGCTTGGGGGGCAGGAGTGCATGGGAGGGAAGGACACAGGGAAGAGGTGGCTATGGGGAGGAAGTGGGAGGAGAGCTGTTGCATTGTGGGACATTACAGTCAATGTCATGAGACAAAGTGTATGTGAACTGCTGTATGGAAGATGAATTTGCTCTATGAACTTCCACCCAAATCACAATAAAAAAAATTTTTTTAAAAAGTTACTACAGTCTCATTTAGGCAACATCACCTAAATTTCTTTTCAACAATATCTTGTAGATAAAGAGGATAGGTTCTTTTGAAAATAATTCCCATATTTTGCATAAAAAGTTTTCTGATTACAAATATATTTTAAATGTGTATTTTAAATTACTGGAAAAAAATAACAAAAAGTATAAGGGTTGGGTTATCATTAATTGTTATCAAGTAGACTCCAACTGATGGCAACCCCGTGTATGACAAACAAAAGCCTTACCTAGTCCTGCATCATCTCCTAAGCCAACGCTCTGTTGAGATCCATAAGATTTTCCTTGGCTAATCTTCAGCAGTACATTGTCACCCTTTCTTCCTAGCCTGACTTAGTCTGGAAGCTCTGCTGCAACCTATCCACCATCTATTACTTTGTTGTATTTGAAATACCAGTGGCATAGCTTCCAGAAACATAAAAGTAACCATAGTACAACAAAGTGACAGACAATGCTGGAAGGGTTGGGTTAGGGTGACATATTAGCAATGAGATACTTCTCAAATTTCTGCAATGAGGTTTATCTTTAATGATTTTTGAAAATGTCATCTTCAGCAAGACTAATGACTACTACCTCACTGTCATTGATATTGTGCTACAATATTAATTTTATTTATTTATCGAACATTTGCATGTTCCAGGCTCTGTTTTCAGGCCTGGACACACAGTAGAAAACAAGACAAAGTTCCTGCTCTCCTGGATCTCATTTCCAATGGTTGGTCTCATAGACAGCCTGAGTATCTGCTTCTCTAGATAATTGCCCTCATCTGCCCTCCCCACATCAGAGCTGATTCAAGTTCCTACTAAGCTGATATCATTAAGAAAAAGTAAAAGCTGTTGTTAATGGTGAAATGGGTGTAGGGGAAGAGGACCGGAAGCTGGGAGGAATGAAGAGGAAAAGGGATGGGATGAAGTAAAAGCAACATGGGAGAGGGGAGTTTTTCCCAGAGGCTGTTCTAAGTTTTTCATCTTTCTGGCTTTCTATGAAAGCTAAATTCATCCCATTTTAAGTTAAATTTTTAGTGTGATATATTTCTTTTACAATTCTCTTTTCTTTCTGAAATGATTGTGATATTAGATGATAGTGAAATAAAAAGTTGCCAAGACCAGGTTGGAGCCCCCTCCTCCCAACTCTCTTTTAATCCACGTCTGTTGCAGAAGGAAAGCTTAGACTCTGTCCCCAAACTGGTTTTAGGGGCTTGGCTGGAAGTCAAGACCAAATACCAAAAAAAAAAAAAGTTGCTTCTTGAGTCAACACCATGAGAGTAGAATAGTGCTCCATAGAGTTTGCAATGCCTGATTTTTCAAAAGTAGCACAACAGACCTTTCTTCTGAGGCACCTTTGGGTGGACTTGAACTTCCAACCTGTTGGTTAGCAGCAGAGCTCATTAATAGTTGGCAACACCCTTGGACTCCAGCCAGCAGGTAAAGAGTCACAGGTTGGTAATACCCACTTTAAAACTGACAACTTTCTTTAAAGAAAGAAAATAAAAATAACTAGCTAAATTTCTTCCCTTTTCAAGAACTTTAGTTTTCCAAAGATGTTTGCAACTTTATATCTCTGAAATGTGTGTAGCAAAGTCCAGAAAGAAGAGTTCATGAGTCAGCTATCCTGTCATGCACATTACCACAAGGGTCTGTGGCAAAGAAACTGGATACTTACTTCACTGGGCAAATTTGCTGATTCCACACATGATATGAATTCTCGTAGTAGTTGGACTGCCAACATCAGCAGGGCAGGGTTGGCCAAGAGAAACACAATAATCATTTGAGTTTCTACTCAGCTGTGTGATTTTAAGGATCTTTTTGTTTGCTTGATCCTGTAGTACTATATGCATGCACTGCTGTCAAGTTGGATCCAACTCATAGTGACCACTCCTTGGGTTTCCAAAGCAATATCACTGGGGAAGTAGAATGCCCAACCTTCTTTCCAAGGATAGTACTATGCTTTCAGTTAATTACTGTAAAGTGATTCTTAATGGTAGAAAAAAATTCCATACCAGAGAACAGGACTTCAAATATTTGGAAATTGAAGTAAAAATCTGCCTTGTAAGAAAATTAAGGTTACCACAGGGTAACCTCAAAGAATAATAAAAAACCTTTGCATCATCAAAAAGAGGAGAGGCAAAAAAAAATTTTAGCAAATACTAAAATGATCACAACTAAGGAAATGATAACAAAATTAATAAACAAAATGAGCTCAGCAGAGAAAATTATATGGAACAAAGAAGTAAGCAACATCTATCTATCTGTCTATCAATCTATCTATCTATCTATACACACACACACACACACATATGACAAAATGACAGCAATAAACTCATACTTGTCTATAATTACATTGAATGTAAATGGATTTAATGCACCATACAAGTGACAGACAGTTGTAGACTGGATAAGAAAACAAGGCTCATCAATATGCTGTCTATAAGAGACTCACCTTAGATACAAAAATAGATTAAAAATCAAAGGTTGGAAAAGATATATCAGGAAAATAGCAATCAAAAAAGAGCAGGAGTGGCAATATTAATTTCTAATAAAATGGACTTTAAAACAAAAACCGCCATAAGAGACAAGGAAGGATATTATATAATGATGAACAAGAGGACATACCACAAATTGTAATCAATGTCATGAGACAAAATGTATATGAACTGCTGTAT
>NW_006921650.1:7195715-7196660 GCF_000298275.1 Orycteropus afer afer | reverse complement strand
AAAAAAAAATAAAGTTTCAAGCAGAAATAAATGAACCAGTAAGTAGAAAGAAAATGGAAAAAAATCCACAAGACTGGAAGTTGGTTATTTGAAAAGATTAATAAAATTAACAAACCACTGGCAAACTTAACAAAGGGAAAAAAGGATAAGATGCAAATAACACAAATAGGAAATGAAATGGGTAATGTGGCAACAGAACTAACTGAAATAAAAAGGATAATATCAGGATACTGTGAAGAACTGTGCTCCAACAAACTTGAAAACCTAAAAGAAATGGAGAGATTTCTAGAAACACACTACTTCTGTAAACTAACACAGACTGAGGTAGAACATTTGAACAGACCCATAACAGAAGAAGAAATTGAAAAGGTCATAAAAAGAATTAGCAACAAAAAAAAGTCCTGGACCGGATGATTTCACTGGAGAATTCTACCAAACATTCAGAGAAGAGCTAACACCAATCCTACTCAGACTATTCCAGAACATAGAAAAGGATGGAATCCTCCCAAACTCATTTTATGAAGCAAGTATAAGACAGGTACCAAAACCATGTGAAGACACCATTAGAAAGGAAAACTACAGTCCCATAACCCTCATAAGTATAGATGCAAGAATCTTCAACAAAATCCTAGGCAATAGACCCCAACAACATATCAAAATAATAATAATACTAATACACCATGACGAAGTGGGATTCATACCAGGTTTGGAAGGATGGTTCAACATTAGAAATACAATCAATGTAATCCATCACATGAGTAAAATAAAGGAAAAGAACCATTTGACCAAATCTATTGATGCAGAAAAGGCATTTGATAAGATCCAACACCCCTTCCCAATAAAAACTCTCAGAGAAATAGGAAAAGGAGGGAAATTCCTCAACATAATAAGGGCATATATGCAAAACCATATCAGCCCCAGGGTTACAGGTGAGGAGAGACAACT
>NW_006921650.1:7191538-7192891 GCF_000298275.1 Orycteropus afer afer | reverse complement strand
GAGAAGGATGTCATGCTTGGTAGGGTGGAGGGTCGACGAAAGAGGGGGAGGCCTTCAACGAGATGGATTGACACGGTGGCTGCGATGATGGGCTCAAATATAGCAGGGATTGTGGGGCTGGCGCGGGATCGGGCAGTGTTTTGTTCTGCTGTGCGTGGGGTCGCTATGAGTCGGAAACAACTCGACGGCACTTAACAACAACAACAACATGCAAAACCAACAGCCAACATTATTCTCAATGGAGCGAGACTAAAACCATTCCCCTTGTGAACAGGATGCCTTCTATCTTCACTTCCATTCAATATTGTATTAGAAGTCATAGCCAGGGCAATAAGGCAAGAAATCGAAATAAAAGGCATCCAAATTGGTAAGAAAGAAGTAAAACTATTCCTATTTGCAGATGATACGATCCTAAACATAGAAAACCCAAGAGATTCAGCAAGAAAACTACTGGAACTTATTGAAAGATTTAGCGTAGTGGTAGATACAAGATCAACCTATAAAAATCATTTGGATTCCTCTACACCAGCAAAGAGGTCTCTGAAAAGAAAATAAGGGAAGCAATACCATTTACAATAGCTACAAAATAATAATAATAATAATAATAAAAATACTTGGGAATAAATCTTACCAGGAACACAAAAGACCTAAACAAAGAAAACTACAAAACACTACTTCAAGAAACTGTAAGAGATCTACATAAATGAAAGAATACAACATGCTCATGGATAGGAAAATTGAATGTTTTGAAAATGTCAATAGTATCCAAAGCAATCTATACATTCAATGCAATTCTGATCCAGATTCCATCAGAATTCTTTAAGGACATGGAAAAATCAATCATTAATTTTATATGGAAAGAAAAGAGACTTCAGACAAACAGAGCACTACTGAAGAAGAAGCTCAAAGTAGGAGGTCTCACACCCCCAGATCTCCAAACCTAATATACAGCCACAGTAGTCAAAACAGACTGCTATCAATACAGTGACAGACACATAGACCATAACAGAATTGAGAACCCAGAAATCGATCCATTGCCTTTAGTCAGCTGATCTTTGACAAAGACTGAAATCCATTAAATGAAGAAGAGATAGACTCTAACAAATGGTGCTGGCAAAAATGGATATCCTTTTGCAGAAAAATTAAACAAGCTCCATACATCACACCATACAAAAAAACTAACTTCAGATAGATCAAAGACTTAAACATGAAACCTAAAACTATAAATTTCTTCAAAGAAACAACAGGGGCAAACTTAGGGGCTCTAATTTATGGTATAAATAGACTCTCAAGCATAACCCCAAATGCACAAACAGCAGAGAAGATAAACTAGATATTGGAATCTTCTAAAAT
>NW_006921650.1:7176226-7191247 GCF_000298275.1 Orycteropus afer afer | reverse complement strand
CTACGGAAGTAGGATTGCCCAACCTTCCTTCATTAGAGAGATACAAATCAAAACAACCATGAGATACCATCTCACCTCAGCACTAATAGCAAAGTTCAACAATACAGAAAATAACAAATGCTGGTGAGGATGTGGAGAGATGGAGACTCTCATACACTGTTGGTGAGACTGTCAAATGATACAACCACTATGGAAATCAGTATGGCAACTCCTTAAAAAGTTGGAAATGGAAATACCATTTGACCCAGCAATCCCATTACTAAGCAGATATCCTAAAGAAGTGAGAGCCAGGACACAAATAGATATATTCACACCCATGTTCATCACAGCACTATTCACAGTTTCAGAAAAGAGATGGAAACAACCTAGGTGCCCATCAACAGAGAAACGGATAACCAAACTATGGTACATACACACGATGGAATACTATGCAACGCTAAAGAACAATGTAGAATCTGAGAAACACCACATAACATGGATGAACTTGGAGGACATTAGGCTGAGTGAAATAAGTCAATCACAAAAGGACAAATATTTTGTCAATCCACTATTGTAAAAAGTCAAGGAAAGGTTTATATACGGATTTTGTTTGTGGAACATTGAGTTTATGCTAATGGTGGTGCAATATTTTGGGAATGGAGAGCAATAATGGTGGCACACATGAAAAATGTCATCAATGTCCCTGAGCTGTAAAAGTGCAAGTTGTTATGTTGGTGAATGTCTTGGTGTGTACATTTTCAACACAATAAAAGTAAAAAAAATAATAATTTTCCTTGTCCCAAACTCTCTTCTTATTTACAGAATTTCTTGAAATTCCACCTTTGGAGATTCATTCCTTAGTTCTGTGGTCTGATGATCTTAAAATTGCAAATACATTGAAAGGGCAAACATGTTAAGCCAGAGTCTGCAAACTTTTTCAATAAAGGGCCAGATAGTAAATATTCTAGGGTTTGTGGGCTGCATAACTGTCTCTACTGCACATTCTTCTTGTTTCTTCCTATCTCTTACAAACTTACAAAAATGTAAAAGTCATTCTTAGCTCAGGGTCACCTAACCACTAGCCAGTTTCCTAATCTTTGCATTAAGCTATAATGAGCTATTCACATATAAGTAACTTAGTTTGTTAAATACTATAATTTAAGAATATTTTAATTTTGACATATTAAAATATTAGTATTTCTAAGTATTGACAAAATATTTAATAAAATTAATATTAAAATAAAATACAGCATACTCATAGTACTTATTATCTGCCAGGCACTGTTCTATAAATTTTCTTATACCAACTCATTTAATCATTAACTCATTTAATTACATTCAATATTACCTACTCTGTAGATAATATTATCTCCATTTTACACATGTTGTTGTTGTTGTTATTTGCCATTGAGTCGGCCCCGACTCATAGTGACCCTTCCTTGGGTTTCCAAGGCAGTATCACTACGGAAGTAGGATTGCCCAACCTTCCTTCCGAGGAGTGGCTGTTGGGTTTGAACCACGAGCCTTCTGGTTAGCAGTCAAGTGCCTTAGGCACTATGCTACCAGAGCTCCTATTTTACACATGAGAAAACTGAAACCCAGAGAGGTTAGGTGACTGGACCAAGTTCACACAGCTAATAAGTAATGGAGCCTAGGAAGTCTGGCTCCAGAGTCTGTGATCTTAATTGTTGTTTTCTAACTTAAACTTATTAAAAGAATTCACTCATACTTCCATTATTTCATTATTATTTTTCCTTATTTTTCCCTTAATCTTTGAACTATCAGATCTTGGAGGAAGAAACTAAAGATTCAGCTTTGATTTACTCCAAATGGCTAGTCAATTGTCCCAAGGTCACTTATGGAGTAATATTTTATTTTCCCACTGCTTTGAAATGCCACCTTCATCATATAATGGATTGCAAAGTGTTGTTGTTGCTACGTGCCGTGGAGTCGGACCCGACTCATAGCGACCCCTCCTTGGGTTTCCTAGGCAGTAGCACTATGGAAGTAGATTGCCCAACCTTCCTTCCAAGGAGTGGCTGGTGGGTTTAAACTGCCAGCCTTCTGGTTAGCAGTCAAGTGCCTTAGGCACTACGCTACCAGAGCTCCCAGGGATTGCAAAGTAGTCTTATATTATTTTTGAATAACTGCATTCCATTTTTGGAAGAGATTTTTTTTTTTTTTAACTTTTTATTTGGGTGAAATTTTACGGAACAAATTGGTTTTGCATTCAACAATTCATATACATGTTGTTGGAGACATTGACTGCAATCCCCACAATGTAATAGCACTCTTCTCACTTCCTGCCTGTGTTTCCCATTTCCATTCATCCTTCTTTCCTGCCTTCTGAGCTTTATACCAGGGAAAATGCTACCTTTTGATTGTTCTAAGGAGTGCATACCTCTCTGGTGTTATTGCTCACCTTATATACCTGCCTATTGTTTGGCTAAAAGCTGGTCCACAGGGGTGAGTTCAGTTCCAGGCTTGAAGAATGTCTAGGGGCCATAGTCTCAGGGGTTCTACCAGTCTCTATCAGATGTAAGCCTGCTCTTTTATTATTATTATTATTTTGAGTTTTGTTCCACATTATTCTCCCACTCTATCCAGGACCTCCTATTGTGATCCCTTTCAGGGTAGTCAACAGTGATGTCAAGTGCCATCTAGTTCTTCTGGTTGCAGGGTCATGGAGACTGGGGTTCACTTGCTCCATTAGTCCTTTGGACCAATTGTTCCCTTGCATCTTTGATTTTCTTCACTCTTCTTTGCTTCAGACAGGCAAAGACAAATAGTTGCACCCTACACGGCCACTCATAAGCTTTTAAAACCCTGGTCACTACTCACCAAAATAAGATGTAGACTTTGTAGACTATGTTATGCCAATTGATCTTGGGGTCCCCCAGGACTATGGTCCTGAGCCCCTAGAGACTCATTCCCTCAAGGTGTTTGTTTATGGCTAAGAAGTTTTCATAATTTCACCCCCTGTACGCTCTATTATATTCATGGATATATTTGCAGCACATGTAGAAGAGATTTCTTAAAGTTCTGTTATGATGATCTAACTTAAGGACTGGTATAAAGAAAAGAAAATAGGTTTCATCCTGGTGATATAAGAATTCTCTTTTATAGATGATTTTTCCTTTGGAAAAATAAAGGACAAGGATTCAAGTGAGCATATTTTGAATAAAACTTTACAATTTTTATAGAAGTGTGAAAAATGTAGTCAGAGTTTGAAGAAATATTAATGACTACCCTCTCTATTCCCTCATGTATAGATAAAGAAATTGAAGCTCAAAATGATAAAATGACTTGCATAAGTTAACACCTATGGATAAAATTGTGTCCCTAAAAAATATGTGCTGTAAATCCTAACCCCCATCTATACCTGTGATTATAATCTCACTTAGAAATGAGTTTTCTTTGTTGTTAATTAAGCCGTATACATGTAGAATATGTTTTACCCTATATCTTTTGAGATATAAACCAAGCAGGTTAGATAAAGAGAATCAGGCAGATGGGTGAGGGAAGGTAGATGCCATGCCACATTGAGATCTCCAAGGAGCCAAGGCACAGAAGCTGAAGACACAAGGACCTTCCCGAGAGCCAACAGAGAGAAAGATTTCTCCTAGAGCTGGCACCCTGAAATTGGACTTCTAGTCTCCTAAATGTGAAAGAATTAATTTGTTAAAAGCACCAATTCATGATATTTCTGTTACAGCAGCACTAGATATCTGAGACTCAAACCAAACCCACTGCCATAGTGATCCAAAGTACAGAGTTAAATTGCCCTGGTGGTGCAGTGCGGAAGGCATTTAACCAGAAGGTTGCCAGTTGAAACCCATCAGCCACTCCGCAGAAAGAAGAGGGTGCAATCTATTTCCTTAAAGATTTACCGCCTCAGAAACCCAATGGGGGTCGCTATAAGTTGGAATCTACTCGATGGCACTGGGATTGTTTTGTTTTTCACAGAGTTTCCAAGGCTGCAAATCTGTGGAAGCAGATCACCACGTCTTTCTCCCACAGAGTGGCAAGTGGGTTGAAACCACCAGCATTTTTTGGTTAGCTGCCAAACACTTTAACCACTGCAGTACCAGGGCTTCTCGATAACTAAGACAGTAAGGAAGAATATTGTCAGTTAATGACTATATGACACAAGATTCTTTCAGTTGCAAGGGACAGAAATACAACTCAAACTGATTCAAGAAAAAGTACAAGGGGGCAATTTTTTTTTTTCGTGATAACCAAGGATGGGGCAGAGATTGTCTCAACCACGACTGATTTCAGGGATTAAATGAAGTCAGTAGCTCTCTCGGCATCTCATCTCAGCTTCCCTTTCTAAAAACCATTTCTCTGTCTAAAATCCATTGCCATGATGTCAATTCTGACTCCTAGTGAATCTAAAGAACAGATTAGAACTGCTCCAACAACAGCAACATTTTTTTTTAACTTTTTATTGTGATTTGGGTGAAATTTTACAAAGCAGATTCATTTCACATTCAACAGTTCATATATACATTTCGTTTTGTGATACTGACTACATCCCCAGCATTGTAACATCTCACCTCCAACTTCCTCCCGGTGGTTACCCTTTCCCTGTGTCCTTCTTGGCTATGCATTCCTCCCTCCCTACATTTATCCCTGTGCAAATGCTGCCCTTCTGACCTCCCATGGTTGATTGTTCTAAGAAGTGCATCTCCCTGGTGCAGGTATTCAGCTCATAGGGCCATCTGTCATTTAGCTGAGAATTATGCCACATTAATTCCAGGTCCAAAGGCTAACTCAGGGCCACAGTCTCAGGGGTTTCACCAGTCTTTGTCAGAGCAATAAGCTTGGTCTTTTTTATGATTTTGAGTTTTGTTCCACATTTTTCTCCCACCCTATCTAGGATCTCCTATTTTGATCCCTTTCTGTTCTTCACAGAAGCAGTCTGCCATATCTTTCTCCCACTGAGATGCTGGCAAGTTCCAACTTCCAACATTTCAATCGGCAACCAAGTGCTTAACCACTATGCCAACAGACCTTATACTCTCAGGCATTTCACTGGGACAAGGTATATGGCTGCCAACATCTCCTGGATCACATCCTTTTAACTGGAAGCTTCAGGGAAAATAAATAAATTCTGACTCCTAGTCTTTTAATAAAGAGCTCTGGTGGCATCATGGATAAGGCATTTGGCTGCTAACCAGAAAGTCAGTGGTTCAAACCCATCAGCTGCTCTGTGGATGGAAGAGGAGGCAATCTACTTCCATAAAGATTTATAGCCTCAGAAACATGATGGGTGTCACTGTGAGTCAGAATGGACTTGATGACAGTGAGTTTGGGTGGGGTTATTTTTGGATTTTAAATATAAAATAAAAAAACAAAGACTGAGTAGCCTTCCTTAGGTCATGTGATCTCATTTTTTATAAGGGGCAGCAGAGTATAATGTGATTGACAGTCACAACAAAATTATTTGGAGTTGAGAAGGAACAGTTTCTCAAAGG
Organism: Orycteropus afer afer; assembly: GCF_000298275.1. Classification (NCBI taxonomy): domain Eukaryota; kingdom Metazoa; phylum Chordata; class Mammalia; order Tubulidentata; family Orycteropodidae; genus Orycteropus; species Orycteropus afer. The sequence continues at coordinate 7,185,788 of NW_006921650.1, read as the reverse complement.
AAAACAGGTAGGTTATTATTACAGAATTGAGAAAGGGATGTTGACAGATAAAAATATCTACTGTTCCATGCTACAGTGGTAGAGGTAGAATTGGCATACTTCCATCTCCCATTCCAATGTTCTTCCCATTCTTCTATTCATTCATGCAATCCATGTTTACTGAGTACTGTTAAGGTAGTGTCCAGCTGCAAGTAACAAAATCCCCAGTCAATGGTGGCTTAACCTAGCAAGAGATTTGGAGAAAGAGAGTTGGTTTTGAACACTGTTTCCTAATACTGCATAGTCTCACAGCTTCGCAAGCATATAATTGCATTTCCTTGCCTTAGGTCCTTTGCTCCTCAGCTGTCTCTACCTTTTAACTACATAACCAAGGCAAAACAGTACCATCTCTGTCTCATGTCTTCTAGAACCTCCATTTGGAATAAACCTTTCCCAATTCTGTACTTCTACAGCACTTTGTCCAATCATTTTAACATTGCATTAATTCTACTTCATGTTGAAGTGAATTTGGTGCACACATATCAATTTTCTCCAGTATTAGATAGTCATTCTTTGAGGGCACAGACTGTTTTATCCATTGTTGTTGGGCCCAGGTGCCAAATGACCTCTAGCTCAGCACATGCTACCTGTTGGACATAGAACCCTGAACCACTTTGGGTTCTAGTGGAGCCACATCAACCTAAAAACATTAGTGAGCAAAGTAGATTTCACTATAGGTTTTGTCAAGGGGGTTACATAACACATCATACAGAAAAACCTTCAGATCCTTTGGGTAGTCTCACTGGCTCACATTTTCTCCCTGCATTTAATAAGTCCAGTGGAGATAGACGCAGTCTAAAAGGAAAGGGTTGAATGAGATTATGTGGAAAGTCTCTTTCAGCTCTAAAATTCTACGGTTCTGCTGAATAGGTTTGCTCTCCTTGTACCAGTGCTAGACTTAGCATTACGAAATGGTTCATTCTTCCTCTTATCCTAAATGCTCAACTCAGGACAAAAAAAAAGTAGCCTCTGGTAAATGTTAAATGACTTCTGTCCTTGGCTAGGCATTAGGGGAGTGGGAGAGGTACTGCTTGTCAAATAACCACTGAGGAGGGAACATAGGGTTGCCCTGAAACAAAATAACAAAAAATGGAAAGCCTTGCCTTACTGTCCTCCAGCCTCTCAGTATATGAATCTGCTAAGTAGCTGGTATCCTCCTGCCTCGTTGAGTCCATCCAGTCCCATTTTGACACGAGCCAACCAAACAAACCCATACTGAAGAGTTGCCTTTAGAACTTCCCTCTTCACCTTTACCCATGAGCTGGGTGCTTGACTTTTTCACCTCTATCCCTTGTACCCTCAGGTTCTCAACCCTAGTTGCTTGTACGTTAGCATCACCAAGGGAGACCAGCTCCACATCCCCAGAGATTCTGATTTAATTGGTTTGAGATGAGGTCCAGACATTGGTATATTTAAAAAAAAAAGAAAAAAGAAAAACTCTCCATCAGTCTGATATGTAGCCAGGAATGGAAACTGCTGTACCTTGGAAACTGGAGTTGTTTAATTTTCACCTACTCTATGGCACCTAACAACAACAACATCAGTTATATTCTCACTCTAGATTTTGGAACCAATTCTGCTCCTGGAGCGTGAAGCTAGCAGTTCAGCAACTCAGCACTCAGGCTTTAATTCCGCTGTGGCCTGGACTCCCATTTCAAGTAATTACAGGCTTGTGCTGTTCTTTGTGATTAAGCCCCAACCCCAGAGGAACACAGGGAAAAGGAAGGGAAAACAGTTACTGGGCTGGCAACACATCAGGTATTTACTACATTTCTATTTCTTTCTGCCCCCCATCTCCTGCTCAAGCCATTACTATATAACAAAGTTGCCCTGAGTAAACAGTGTCCTTTGATGACAGGCATAGATAGGAAATTATCTGATCTAGCATCTCCTCAGCTTTGCCTATGTTCACCTGCCAGGTGTTCCTCCTTATTTCACTACACACATCTCAATTAGTGATACCTTAGTCATCTCTATCTCAGAAATGCCTTACCTTTGACCACCTTTCTGTTCTTTAACTTGTCCCTAGTTATTTCTAGAATCTCCCCCTCTCCTTTGATCTATTTTTACACACTCTCCACTAATGTCTATAATCATGACTAAGTGTAAGAGTAGTGGTAATGATGCACTTAAACAAAAGAGAAGGAAAACCACTTTTTTTTTTTCAGTGTTTCCTCCCCACCCCTCACATCCCTGTTAACCAGCAAAGAAAGTTACCTTCCATATATAAACCTTTCCTTGACTTTTTAAATAATGAACTAGTACAATATTTGTCCTTCTGTGATTGACATTTCACTCAGCATAATATCCTCCAAGTTCATCAGTGTTATGCAGTATTCTGCAAGTTCTACATTATTCTTTAGGGTTGCATAGTATTCCGTTGTGTGTATGTACCATAGTTTGCTTATCCATTCTTCTGTTGATGGACACCTAGATTATTTCCATCTTTTTGCTATTGTAAATAGTGCTGTGATGAACGTGGGTAAAAACACATATTTTTAAGGTTGAATTTTTATATGAAAATAAAGAACTTCTAGAGTTCATGAAAGTGCTACTAAGTGCTCTTGAAAAATCCCACAAACGTCTGTCATTTCCCTCTTTATTCTCCTCCAATGAAACTTTTTATTCAGAAACCAGCATTCAAAAATAAATATTATTTTTATTAAGTTTGTTGTTTTGTTTTAATACTTGTTTTATAGCAGTTTTGTTTTCTACTATTTTTCCTACTTTTTAAAAAAAAAAAAATTTCATGTTGTGGCTTATTATCTCAACATTAGCATCATCTATAACATTGTTTTAATTGGAAATTGTATTCTGAGTACTAAAGTTTTTGGAATATAATTCCTAAAGAGACAAGGAGGTGGCACCTTCTGACCTCCTCTAACTACAAAAGAGGAAGACAGAATCACCATCAGCAGGCCAAAGCCTGTTCTTACGAGGCCAGATATGCCACCACCCTCCAACTCTCTTACTAACCTTGACACCAACCGTTCCTCCCATGGCACCCACCACCTCTCTTCTGGGTTCAATAATTTGCTGCAGTGGCCACACAGAACTCACAGATTATGGGGTTTATTAGGGAAGCAGCAGGCTACAATTCAAGTTCAGGAACACACCCAGTCTCTCTCAGCCTGCCGTTTCTCTCAGTAGCCAGCTGCCTCTCTCAGTAGCATGTCTCTCTCTCTCAGCAAGTGCATCTCTCTCAGCAGTGCATCTCTCAGCTGGTAGTCAGTGAGATACTTCTGCCTCTGGGAGGGCTCCTTTTGAGCCTGGCAGAGTGACCAAAACCAACCAATCCCAACACCTAAGAGAGAACAAACTTCCCAGAAGATAGCTTTGTGCTGCTCCAACAAAAATACACCAGGTGGATAACTTTAACAATCAGCTGTTCAGTTGCTCATGTCAAAGTAGGAGTTTTAAAGACTGTGGCTAGAAAAGCCATACCATGTAATTACTACACTGCAATAACCCATCTGTAAATTGAAGACTGCATAAACATACCTATCACCATGCTGGGCACTCTCTTAACTAGAAATCTGCTGTTCCAGTTCCAGAGGGGAGAGTCCCTAAGATTTGCCAAAGAGAAGAAGATGAGGGTAGTTTTAATGACAACTGATGACTTCTGAATCATCAATTAGTTGGATGGAGTTATTGTTTTCTTCAGCCCAGGAGAATCTATTCTATATGATTTTCCTAGTTCTAAGGAGAATATCTTGACACAGCATCCCTTGTAGCTACTTAATAACTGTGATAACCTGAAGAAGTGAATCCTATCATAATGCCTATAACTATTCTCAGAAAAGTGCTTTTAAAATAAAAATATTTGCCTAATTAGTGAGGTTTTTAAAAAAAGAAAAAATTAAAAGTAAGTGCTTTGTTTTTCATACATATCTCAAACCCAACCTATATCGGTTCAACCCTCTGTGTGATGTTTGTTTGAGGTCATTTCAAACCTAGTGTAAATTCTCTCATGTTAGGACATTCAGCAGCTATGTATAGAGAGTGCCCCTAAAGCACATTGACTCTCTCACTACTGAACCTCCAGGTCCAGCACAAGGCTGCTGAAGAGCAGGGACCCATAGGTATGTGATGAATACATGAACGATATATGCCGAGGTTCCTGTGCTGGCACTCTGAAGACAAGGATAAAAAAGACACTATCCTTGCTTTCGAGGAACTTTTTTGTGGGTGGGAGTTGCCCCCTTGTAATCAATCACCATTAGGGTCAGAAACAGAGTCAGGGTGGCAATTTTTGGACTCATCCAGAAAGAGGACTCAGAGGACTCCCTAAACTTCAGTTGTTCATATACCACTGTCACAATTTCTACCATATCTGCATCCCACCTACATCATTAACAACTTAGCCCACGATTTAATCAACTGACATTTTTTCACTTACATATTTTAAGGAAATTTTGTAACATGGCTTTATGTGAAAAACTGCTATCACTTGTGGACAAAAAATAAAAGATAGCTTTCAAAAATAAATAAATAAATGTTTTAAAATGTTTCTTTTTCTTGACATCAAATATAAACCTGAGCTTGATTCTGTCCTGCATTTTGACCAGACACTGTGATCCTCTGTGAACAAAAAGACAGAAGAAAAAGAAGGCAGAAGAAGGAAAAGAATTTTCAAACATTTTATTCATGTTCATGTAAAACAATTAAATTTGTCTTTATTATGCAATGAAGCATGTTTTCTGTATTGTCCTTGAGATTACTGCCATTATGACCGGTGACCTGTATGTGTTTTCAGTCCACATTCAAAGTAGCCATTGTGAGTGAGGTATCCCAAAGTCATTTAATTAATTACCTGCATTATCTAAACCCTTGCTTGAATTTCTACTTGAGACATACTACTCCTACAGACTAAATTATTCATCTCACCCGACTTTCTAAGCTGACAAAACTGCTTGCTTTGTAGCTAACGTGCTATCGTGAAAGCAAGGATCAGCTCAACCAATACTTTTTCTTTTATTAAAAGGATAAGGGTAAAGAACTGTCATGTCTAAAAATAGATACTTAGAGATTAAAATCTGTCAGACCATATGTTGTACGACTTCAGGATCCAGGAAACAAAGACATCCTTCTCTTGGTGGTATGTATTATTACAATCATTCTAGGGGATCAGGTGCCAGTCCATCCTGTGCAGTCCTTGAAACATCTTTAGAAGAGAAAATGATATGAATTCCTGGGGATAGTGAAAGGAGAACAGTAGTTAATCAGCACTGATCTGATCTGTATGCACGTGTGTTTGTGTTGTGGGAATGCATGTGAGCATGTAGATTTTTCCCTAATGTCCTTAAGAGCTTTTTTTAAGAAATTAATTTTCTTGTTTTCTACTGAAAGTTAATGGAATGGCTATAAAATATAGGCTTTGAGGTAGTCATCACCTAAAAGCACGATAGCAGATTTACAAAAAATAAGATTATTTATATTCTTTTTCTGTATTAAATTTAACATTTCTTTCTGATATATATGTGTCTTCATTGTTTAAAATTTAAAACTTCTATAAAAACTTTGTGGCTAAATATGGTGAATGTAATTATCAGTACTAAATTGTATACTGAAAAATGGTTAAATGGCAAATAGTTTGTCACAATTAAAAAGAAAAAAAAAAACACCCGACAACTTTGAAGTGTTTCCAAACCGATTTGCAATTAATCTCTATCTTTTATGTATTTTACCTGTGGTGCACACTTTATAACATTTTATATATTTTAGATGATGCAAACCCAACCCTCTTCAGAGATTTGATGGCAGCGTCATTATACTAGACAATCATTCCGAGACTAAGTGCATAGTACATTGAAGCAACTTGACAGTCTCCTAGTTTGGACCACAAACTCTTTCAACCCTTAAAGGGGAATATTTTCTACCTTTGTAACTAGCAGACCTTCATGTCTCTTTATATTGTGAAGACCCAAGTACACTGACATACTTACAAGGCTGAACACTTTTTAAATGTTAAGGTGGAGAGAGCCAAGTTTTCTCTAATTACTTGGCAATGATTTTGCAGGTTCATTGTGAAGATAGAAAATGTCTGTTGTTGTCTGCTAACAAAAGAACTAGCAAAAGAACTTCAGTCCTCTGCAAGTAAAAGAAGAGATGGAGGAAGTACAAAGTATTATCAGACAATGTATTACTTCTAGGGCGTGAAACTACAGTTTTTAGATTTTTTAATTATACAAACACACGTCTGTATGTGAGTGTTTGAAAAGTATGCATACACATGATACAAGAGTGTATGCAATAAAAATAAGGATGCTCTCCCTTTCCTCAAAAACTTAGCTCCCTGCTCTGGAGGTAACTGTTGTGGGGCTGTCTCTTGGAGATATTTCCAGAGACAATCCATGCATTTGCCAAACCAAACCAAAGTCACTACCATCGAGTCAATTTCAACTCATAGAGATGCCCTTTGGGTTTCTGACTATGTCTTCACGAAAGTAGATTGCCTTTCCACAGAGCAGCTGCAGGGTTTGAACTGCCAGCCTTCTAGTTAGCAGTCAAATGTGTTAGGCAGCACGCCACCAGAGCTCCTTATGTATTTGCCAGCATACAAGTATTTTCTCTTTCCCTCTCTCTTTTTCTCTTTTTGTTCACACAAAAGATAGTATATTATATACTCTGTTCTTTTTTTTTTTTTCACTCAATAAAATATCTTGAAGATCTTTCAAAGTCTATACATTCAAAGCTTCATCATTCAATTCAAAGGCTGTATAGTGATTCATTGTATGTGTTGTTGTTATTGTTATGTGCCATCGAGTCGGACCCAACTCATAGCGACTCCTCCTTGGGTTTCCAAGGCAGTATCACTATGGAAGTAGATTGCCCATTCATTGTATGAGTATACCATAATTGTAGCTAGTTTCTTAATGATGAACATTTAGATGCTTCCTGTTTTTTATGATTATAAATAGGCTCTGACACATAATTTCATTTGTACATATTCTGTTTGGCACATATACAGGATTATTCATAGAATAAAAAGCTACAAGTAGACTTGTTGAGTCAAGGAGTGTAAGCAGTTTTTTTTTTTAATTTTGATAAATGTTTCTAAATATATTTTGATAAATATAACTCCATAAGAATTGCACCAATTTTCACTACCAACAGCAGTGCATGAGAAGGAAGCAACAGTTTTTGAAAAATCCACAATTTGAAAAGATAAAAAATACAAATCAAGAGACAAGGTGACAGTATATCATAAGAACATCAGAATTTGTTGACAAGCAAGAAAATCATCATCATATTACAAGAGAAAATTTTGAATTTTATTTAAAGATTTAAATCTTTCTATTCATTCATAATGCTATTGCTAAAAATAATAAATAGATGTTGTCAATAAAATAATAATAGAGGAAAAATTGTATGGGATGTACAAACTTTCATGACACATAAAACAAGTACATAATTGGACTATGACTTTTTAAAAATCTGTATTATAATAATAGGCATCATGACAAGACTCTACGTTAGCTCTCAAATGGACTGATATGTCTTCTGAGAGTATATTTCAGAACTATGTCAGGAAAATGCACTTCAAGATAATTTTAATAGAGCTATAAAAATCATACAACAGGTCCTAGACAGAAGACCAGATACTACATTATTTCATAAAATGAAAAAAGTTGTATAAACTTAGAAAAATAGCAGAAACAGAAAAATATAAGCACGTAGTTTCATAAGTAAGAGTCTTAAGAAATATAAATACAAAACCAGATAGTTCTCCCTTTGGAGAAGTTTCTATGAGTACCACTAAAAGGAGAATAAAGTATGTATGGACACCAGCTCAGAAAGTGTTATTTCTAGTTATTTGTGATGTAAATAGATCAAAATGTATTTTTATGAACACTTGACCAATTAAGTTCAGAGCAATATGTCATGAAATTTCTTAATAATAGCATGACTATAATTTAAACATTAGAAAAAGGAATCAAGTCCCCTTGTAAAGTAAAGAATTCTCAAGAATTCTCAGCCATCTTTTTAGCATCCAAAATCCATCCAGACCTGCTCAACCGAAAATCAATGCTACTATGTAGATTTTTCTGATCAGATTACAGGGATTGGACAAAATGACTTTGTAGGAAACCTTATTATTGAGACTCTCTGATTAGAAGTGGCTGAACAAGTAGTTTTAAAGACAAAGTCCCCAACAACTAGTTATTTCATTTAAATTATATCTACCAAATGCCAGAAAAAACAATTTGGTCAATTTGGTGAAATAACTATTGGTCAAGTCAGTGAAACAAACAAATCAAAAATCAACCAAGCCAGTCATGTCATTTTGCATCATGTAAGGAAATATTTGGCTGAATTTTTCATATTTCAGCCAAATATTTATCATGCTACACCCTGGTCTCATATAACAGAGAAAATGCAAGCAAAAACACTTCCTTACCACAGTGCTTTAAAATAACCTAATTATGTAACTCTGTAGCATTTTTCATCACAAAATGTAAGCCAAAAAGCATGACTACAACATAGGACACACATTGCATGAAAATGAGATAGCTCTGCTCTTTCAGAAGAATGGGCAAGAAATCCATTAAAATGACTGAACACTATGTGTAACACTGATAGTGAAACTTCTATTCTGAGTCACTCACAATAGCATGTTCATTATCATCATCACCACCATTTGTAGTGTTAACACTATCTAATAAGTGATCCCCAAGGAACTCTGGCGGTGTAGTGCTTAAGGCATTTTGCTGCTAACCAGAAGGTTGGCAGTTCAAACTCACCAGCTGCCCTGTGGAAGAAAGATAAGGCAGTCTGGTTCCATAAAGATTTACAGCCTCGGAAACCCAATGGGGGTTGCTATGAGTCAGAATTGACTTGATAGCAGTCAGTTTAGTTTTAGAATATGTGATCCCACAGCATTAAGTAGTTCTACTTAATGTCAATTAATTCTCCATCGTATTGTGTCTTTTCAATACACTGATTCATTCTGCAACTACTTAAGGTTGACCATCTTAACAAGTTCGGGAATTTTACATGCTAGTAACTTCTACTCAAGCAAAATAACACTTCATACAAGTCAGTAGTGTAAAGATAATTGATTTTACATCTCTTCAGATAAATAAGTCTTCCAGTACAAATGTAGGAGTCAGTCTCTGGATTTCTGGGATAATACATCTTACATGTTCCCCAGATGCTGCTACCATGGATGGACTAACTGGCAACACTCTGGACTGCTTTATTGTAATGGTTGGTTCTGCTTTTTCTTAAAGAAGAAAAATGCTTTTAAGAAATGAATGACTGAAATGAAATATTTCCCAAGTCATTCTTCCTTTCTCTGTGTATCTATGGTGCTGTCTAGACAAGAGTTAATCTAGACTAATAACCTACAGCTATTTCTCACATGCAGTTTCTGTGGTTTCCTTCTTCCTTACATTAGTCTTTTAGAAGTCATTGAATTCATTTATAGACCAGACATTTAGCCACCATGGCAAATGATATCTTCACAATCGATTAAAAAAAAAAAAAAAGCATTCATTGATTGAATTTAGTTATTAAAATA
>NW_006921650.1:7160179-7172056 GCF_000298275.1 Orycteropus afer afer | reverse complement strand
AGACAAGGAGGTGGCACCTTCTGACCTCCTCTAACTACAAAAGAGGAAGACAGAATCACCATCAGCAGGCCAAAGCCTGTTCTTACGAGGCCAGATATGCCACCACCCTCCAACTCTCTTACTAACCTTGACACCAACCGTTCCTCCCATGGCACCCACCACCTCTCTTCTGGGTTCAATAATTTGCTGCAGTGGCCACACAGAACTCACAGATTATGGGGTTTATTAGGGAAGCAGCAGGCTACAATTCAAGTTCAGGAACACACCCAGTCTCTCTCAGCCTGCCGTTTCTCTCAGTAGCCAGCTGCCTCTCTCAGTAGCATGTCTCTCTCTCTCAGCAAGTGCATCTCTCTCAGCAGTGCATCTCTCAGCTGGTAGTCAGTGAGATACTTCTGCCTCTGGGAGGGCTCCTTTTGAGCCTGGCAGAGTGACCAAAACCAACCAATCCCAACACCTAAGAGAGAACAAACTTCCCAGAAGATAGCTTTGTGCTGCTCCAACAAAAATACACCAGGTGGATAACTTTAACAATCAGCTGTTCAGTTGCTCATGTCAAAGTAGGAGTTTTAAAGACTGTGGCTAGAAAAGCCATACCATGTAATTACTACACTGCAATAACCCATCTGTAAATTGAAGACTGCATAAACATACCTATCACCATGCTGGGCACTCTCTTAACTAGAAATCTGCTGTTCCAGTTCCAGAGGGGAGAGTCCCTAAGATTTGCCAAAGAGAAGAAGATGAGGGTAGTTTTAATGACAACTGATGACTTCTGAATCATCAATTAGTTGGATGGAGTTATTGTTTTCTTCAGCCCAGGAGAATCTATTCTATATGATTTTCCTAGTTCTAAGGAGAATATCTTGACACAGCATCCCTTGTAGCTACTTAATAACTGTGATAACCTGAAGAAGTGAATCCTATCATAATGCCTATAACTATTCTCAGAAAAGTGCTTTTAAAATAAAAATATTTGCCTAATTAGTGAGGTTTTTAAAAAAAGAAAAAATTAAAAGTAAGTGCTTTGTTTTTCATACATATCTCAAACCCAACCTATATCGGTTCAACCCTCTGTGTGATGTTTGTTTGAGGTCATTTCAAACCTAGTGTAAATTCTCTCATGTTAGGACATTCAGCAGCTATGTATAGAGAGTGCCCCTAAAGCACATTGACTCTCTCACTACTGAACCTCCAGGTCCAGCACAAGGCTGCTGAAGAGCAGGGACCCATAGGTATGTGATGAATACATGAACGATATATGCCGAGGTTCCTGTGCTGGCACTCTGAAGACAAGGATAAAAAAGACACTATCCTTGCTTTCGAGGAACTTTTTTGTGGGTGGGAGTTGCCCCCTTGTAATCAATCACCATTAGGGTCAGAAACAGAGTCAGGGTGGCAATTTTTGGACTCATCCAGAAAGAGGACTCAGAGGACTCCCTAAACTTCAGTTGTTCATATACCACTGTCACAATTTCTACCATATCTGCATCCCACCTACATCATTAACAACTTAGCCCACGATTTAATCAACTGACATTTTTTCACTTACATATTTTAAGGAAATTTTGTAACATGGCTTTATGTGAAAAACTGCTATCACTTGTGGACAAAAAATAAAAGATAGCTTTCAAAAATAAATAAATAAATGTTTTAAAATGTTTCTTTTTCTTGACATCAAATATAAACCTGAGCTTGATTCTGTCCTGCATTTTGACCAGACACTGTGATCCTCTGTGAACAAAAAGACAGAAGAAAAAGAAGGCAGAAGAAGGAAAAGAATTTTCAAACATTTTATTCATGTTCATGTAAAACAATTAAATTTGTCTTTATTATGCAATGAAGCATGTTTTCTGTATTGTCCTTGAGATTACTGCCATTATGACCGGTGACCTGTATGTGTTTTCAGTCCACATTCAAAGTAGCCATTGTGAGTGAGGTATCCCAAAGTCATTTAATTAATTACCTGCATTATCTAAACCCTTGCTTGAATTTCTACTTGAGACATACTACTCCTACAGACTAAATTATTCATCTCACCCGACTTTCTAAGCTGACAAAACTGCTTGCTTTGTAGCTAACGTGCTATCGTGAAAGCAAGGATCAGCTCAACCAATACTTTTTCTTTTATTAAAAGGATAAGGGTAAAGAACTGTCATGTCTAAAAATAGATACTTAGAGATTAAAATCTGTCAGACCATATGTTGTACGACTTCAGGATCCAGGAAACAAAGACATCCTTCTCTTGGTGGTATGTATTATTACAATCATTCTAGGGGATCAGGTGCCAGTCCATCCTGTGCAGTCCTTGAAACATCTTTAGAAGAGAAAATGATATGAATTCCTGGGGATAGTGAAAGGAGAACAGTAGTTAATCAGCACTGATCTGATCTGTATGCACGTGTGTTTGTGTTGTGGGAATGCATGTGAGCATGTAGATTTTTCCCTAATGTCCTTAAGAGCTTTTTTTAAGAAATTAATTTTCTTGTTTTCTACTGAAAGTTAATGGAATGGCTATAAAATATAGGCTTTGAGGTAGTCATCACCTAAAAGCACGATAGCAGATTTACAAAAAATAAGATTATTTATATTCTTTTTCTGTATTAAATTTAACATTTCTTTCTGATATATATGTGTCTTCATTGTTTAAAATTTAAAACTTCTATAAAAACTTTGTGGCTAAATATGGTGAATGTAATTATCAGTACTAAATTGTATACTGAAAAATGGTTAAATGGCAAATAGTTTGTCACAATTAAAAAGAAAAAAAAAAACACCCGACAACTTTGAAGTGTTTCCAAACCGATTTGCAATTAATCTCTATCTTTTATGTATTTTACCTGTGGTGCACACTTTATAACATTTTATATATTTTAGATGATGCAAACCCAACCCTCTTCAGAGATTTGATGGCAGCGTCATTATACTAGACAATCATTCCGAGACTAAGTGCATAGTACATTGAAGCAACTTGACAGTCTCCTAGTTTGGACCACAAACTCTTTCAACCCTTAAAGGGGAATATTTTCTACCTTTGTAACTAGCAGACCTTCATGTCTCTTTATATTGTGAAGACCCAAGTACACTGACATACTTACAAGGCTGAACACTTTTTAAATGTTAAGGTGGAGAGAGCCAAGTTTTCTCTAATTACTTGGCAATGATTTTGCAGGTTCATTGTGAAGATAGAAAATGTCTGTTGTTGTCTGCTAACAAAAGAACTAGCAAAAGAACTTCAGTCCTCTGCAAGTAAAAGAAGAGATGGAGGAAGTACAAAGTATTATCAGACAATGTATTACTTCTAGGGCGTGAAACTACAGTTTTTAGATTTTTTAATTATACAAACACACGTCTGTATGTGAGTGTTTGAAAAGTATGCATACACATGATACAAGAGTGTATGCAATAAAAATAAGGATGCTCTCCCTTTCCTCAAAAACTTAGCTCCCTGCTCTGGAGGTAACTGTTGTGGGGCTGTCTCTTGGAGATATTTCCAGAGACAATCCATGCATTTGCCAAACCAAACCAAAGTCACTACCATCGAGTCAATTTCAACTCATAGAGATGCCCTTTGGGTTTCTGACTATGTCTTCACGAAAGTAGATTGCCTTTCCACAGAGCAGCTGCAGGGTTTGAACTGCCAGCCTTCTAGTTAGCAGTCAAATGTGTTAGGCAGCACGCCACCAGAGCTCCTTATGTATTTGCCAGCATACAAGTATTTTCTCTTTCCCTCTCTCTTTTTCTCTTTTTGTTCACACAAAAGATAGTATATTATATACTCTGTTCTTTTTTTTTTTTTCACTCAATAAAATATCTTGAAGATCTTTCAAAGTCTATACATTCAAAGCTTCATCATTCAATTCAAAGGCTGTATAGTGATTCATTGTATGTGTTGTTGTTATTGTTATGTGCCATCGAGTCGGACCCAACTCATAGCGACTCCTCCTTGGGTTTCCAAGGCAGTATCACTATGGAAGTAGATTGCCCATTCATTGTATGAGTATACCATAATTGTAGCTAGTTTCTTAATGATGAACATTTAGATGCTTCCTGTTTTTTATGATTATAAATAGGCTCTGACACATAATTTCATTTGTACATATTCTGTTTGGCACATATACAGGATTATTCATAGAATAAAAAGCTACAAGTAGACTTGTTGAGTCAAGGAGTGTAAGCAGTTTTTTTTTTTAATTTTGATAAATGTTTCTAAATATATTTTGATAAATATAACTCCATAAGAATTGCACCAATTTTCACTACCAACAGCAGTGCATGAGAAGGAAGCAACAGTTTTTGAAAAATCCACAATTTGAAAAGATAAAAAATACAAATCAAGAGACAAGGTGACAGTATATCATAAGAACATCAGAATTTGTTGACAAGCAAGAAAATCATCATCATATTACAAGAGAAAATTTTGAATTTTATTTAAAGATTTAAATCTTTCTATTCATTCATAATGCTATTGCTAAAAATAATAAATAGATGTTGTCAATAAAATAATAATAGAGGAAAAATTGTATGGGATGTACAAACTTTCATGACACATAAAACAAGTACATAATTGGACTATGACTTTTTAAAAATCTGTATTATAATAATAGGCATCATGACAAGACTCTACGTTAGCTCTCAAATGGACTGATATGTCTTCTGAGAGTATATTTCAGAACTATGTCAGGAAAATGCACTTCAAGATAATTTTAATAGAGCTATAAAAATCATACAACAGGTCCTAGACAGAAGACCAGATACTACATTATTTCATAAAATGAAAAAAGTTGTATAAACTTAGAAAAATAGCAGAAACAGAAAAATATAAGCACGTAGTTTCATAAGTAAGAGTCTTAAGAAATATAAATACAAAACCAGATAGTTCTCCCTTTGGAGAAGTTTCTATGAGTACCACTAAAAGGAGAATAAAGTATGTATGGACACCAGCTCAGAAAGTGTTATTTCTAGTTATTTGTGATGTAAATAGATCAAAATGTATTTTTATGAACACTTGACCAATTAAGTTCAGAGCAATATGTCATGAAATTTCTTAATAATAGCATGACTATAATTTAAACATTAGAAAAAGGAATCAAGTCCCCTTGTAAAGTAAAGAATTCTCAAGAATTCTCAGCCATCTTTTTAGCATCCAAAATCCATCCAGACCTGCTCAACCGAAAATCAATGCTACTATGTAGATTTTTCTGATCAGATTACAGGGATTGGACAAAATGACTTTGTAGGAAACCTTATTATTGAGACTCTCTGATTAGAAGTGGCTGAACAAGTAGTTTTAAAGACAAAGTCCCCAACAACTAGTTATTTCATTTAAATTATATCTACCAAATGCCAGAAAAAACAATTTGGTCAATTTGGTGAAATAACTATTGGTCAAGTCAGTGAAACAAACAAATCAAAAATCAACCAAGCCAGTCATGTCATTTTGCATCATGTAAGGAAATATTTGGCTGAATTTTTCATATTTCAGCCAAATATTTATCATGCTACACCCTGGTCTCATATAACAGAGAAAATGCAAGCAAAAACACTTCCTTACCACAGTGCTTTAAAATAACCTAATTATGTAACTCTGTAGCATTTTTCATCACAAAATGTAAGCCAAAAAGCATGACTACAACATAGGACACACATTGCATGAAAATGAGATAGCTCTGCTCTTTCAGAAGAATGGGCAAGAAATCCATTAAAATGACTGAACACTATGTGTAACACTGATAGTGAAACTTCTATTCTGAGTCACTCACAATAGCATGTTCATTATCATCATCACCACCATTTGTAGTGTTAACACTATCTAATAAGTGATCCCCAAGGAACTCTGGCGGTGTAGTGCTTAAGGCATTTTGCTGCTAACCAGAAGGTTGGCAGTTCAAACTCACCAGCTGCCCTGTGGAAGAAAGATAAGGCAGTCTGGTTCCATAAAGATTTACAGCCTCGGAAACCCAATGGGGGTTGCTATGAGTCAGAATTGACTTGATAGCAGTCAGTTTAGTTTTAGAATATGTGATCCCACAGCATTAAGTAGTTCTACTTAATGTCAATTAATTCTCCATCGTATTGTGTCTTTTCAATACACTGATTCATTCTGCAACTACTTAAGGTTGACCATCTTAACAAGTTCGGGAATTTTACATGCTAGTAACTTCTACTCAAGCAAAATAACACTTCATACAAGTCAGTAGTGTAAAGATAATTGATTTTACATCTCTTCAGATAAATAAGTCTTCCAGTACAAATGTAGGAGTCAGTCTCTGGATTTCTGGGATAATACATCTTACATGTTCCCCAGATGCTGCTACCATGGATGGACTAACTGGCAACACTCTGGACTGCTTTATTGTAATGGTTGGTTCTGCTTTTTCTTAAAGAAGAAAAATGCTTTTAAGAAATGAATGACTGAAATGAAATATTTCCCAAGTCATTCTTCCTTTCTCTGTGTATCTATGGTGCTGTCTAGACAAGAGTTAATCTAGACTAATAACCTACAGCTATTTCTCACATGCAGTTTCTGTGGTTTCCTTCTTCCTTACATTAGTCTTTTAGAAGTCATTGAATTCATTTATAGACCAGACATTTAGCCACCATGGCAAATGATATCTTCACAATCGATTAAAAAAAAAAAAAAAAAAAAAAGCATTCATTGATTGAATTTAGTTATTAAAATATCCAGGGAAAAAAAAACTGGATGGAATTTTTTTTGTGTTAGATTGTGGTTAATTATTTTTGAGGCAAACATGACCAAAGGAAGAAATTAGCCAGGCATCTAATTATCTTTCTTTGACACTTTGCAAAAGGTTCTAAGATAAGACCAGGGTGATTCATTTTCCATAGCAATATCTATGGATAGTGAGTGCTTTACATACATTATCTGAGTTGAGTCTTATAATAATCCTGGAAATTAGCAATTATTATCCTGCTTTACAGATGAGGAAATCGAGGCTCAGAAGAATTAAATAAATTGTCTATAGTTGTTCAGGTAATAAGGTTGTGGCAGAGCTGGGCTTACACCATTATCTATCAACTCCAAATAATATGCTCACTTGTGAGTGAAAATAAAATAGTTTCTCATCTCCAGAGAATAAAACCAAAAGAAATTAATTTAAATCATATTGGGGAGTATTGAAGTTAGCTATGCTGTTGTTGGTTACTGCTAAGTCCATTCCGACTCACGGCAACCCCACGTATGCAGAGTACAAGTGCTTCATAGAGCTTTCAGGATTGTGACCTTTCAGGGGCAGATCTTCAGACCATACTTTCAAGGCACCTTTGGGTGGGTTTGAAACTCCAGGAACCTTTCCATTAGTAGTCTATGCTTAACCATTTGTACCACCCAACTATGGAGAATCCTTTTATAAGGAAGATGGGATGGGGGAAAGGAGCATCCAGGTTATAACACTTCATAATGAGTATTAGTCATTTCAGTTCTTAAATTGAGTGATGGGTTCACCAGCACTCATTTCATCATACTTCATCCTTTATGTATGTGTTACATTTTTCAATATATATTAAAATAGTGTATAATAAAAATATTTTAAAATAAGTGACTTGTTGAAGGAGATGGTAAAATCTTTGTGTATGTATCTTGAAAATTAGTGTTTCTGCAAAAGACAGGCATATGAGGTCAACATTTACATTAGGTAGATACATTCCTTGGAGAGAACAATCATGGGAGAATAGAAGTGGTATGTATGCACAGGGAGACTGCTCGAGGGCAAGAGTGCATGGAGGGAAGGACACAGGAAAGAGGTAACTATGGAGAGGAAGTGGGAGAAGAGCTGTTGCATTGTGGTAAATTGTAGTCAATGTCATGAGACAAAGTGTATGTGAGCTGCTTTATGGAAAGTGAATTTGCTCTGTAAACTTTCACCCAAATCACAATTTAAAAAATAATAAAATAACATTCTTTCTCAAAAAAAAAAAAATTAGTGTTTCTCCCTGGGTAACTTCAGTGTAGCCCACAAGTGGGTTTGATGCTTCCATGGCACTCACAGAAGCCTCAGCCGTACACTTGACTATTGTCTTTGTTTCTTTTCTATTTCTGTGTCAGAACGCAAATCACTCCACTGGGGATTAAAGAAAGGCTGCCTCTGAAATAAGAATAGAATAAAACCCCAAGAGGATTAGTTCTTCCAGGAAGGTCACTTCACTTCAAATGGACAGTTTTGAATTTGGATTTTAGTGTTTGGATGACTACTTTTAAGCCAACAAACACCTTTCGTTGATATTACCAGGTTGTGTTTTTAGAATAACAAACCATTGTCAGGTTAAAGAGTAAAACTGTCCATTTTCTTACAATGGTAGTTTCTCTCTGTTAGCATATGTGTTAGGGAGTCCTGTAGGTGCAGTAATTAAGCCCTGGGCTGCTAACAGAAAGGTGGGTGCTTCAAACCTACCAGCCACTTTGTGGGAGAACGATGTGGGAATCTACTCCTTAAAGATTTATAGCCTTGGAAACTCTTTGGTGCTGTTCTACTCTGTCCTATAGGATCTTTACGAGTCAGAATAGACTCAACAGTAGTGGGTATAGTTTTAGTTTTAGTTAGCATGTGTGCATCGTCAAAGTAATCTCAAAGAGGGTAGGCTCAGCCACAATTATTTTTGTCTTGCCTCATTCCCAAAGATAGCTGATGGGCCAACCTCTATTGTGTTTTGATCTTACTTATTTTTACTATAAAAGACATCAAGCCTATGGTCATAAAAAGTCAGCCCCCAGCCCCATTTTACAGGGGTAACAATTGTCTTTTATTACTTCCACAACTCTAAATGATAGTTCTGTGATAATATTTCTTCATTTTGCATGAACTTCTTATATTTTTATTTTTACTTTTATTGAAGTTGCATTTATACAACTTAAAAAGACAAATGTAGCTTATAATGAAGAACAGCAGCCTCTGAGGGTCCCACCCCTCTCAATCTCTCATACCCACTCCCCATAGGCAGTCTTTCCATTTTTTTTAATCTTTCATCGAGTATCTGCATTCATAACTGTAAATAATCTTTATATTGCTATTTTTATTATTTCATTTTAGATATTTATAATGTCAGCTTCTTACTATGAAAAATTTGGATTTGGCTCCTGCAGTACTTCCCCCACCCCCTGTTGTTTTCTACCCAAACTCAAAAGTTTTTGGTCATGCCAGTATTTATTTTTACACTATTTTTATATAAATATTATTTATTACTAAGTCACATAGTGTTGTTTTGTTTTCTATTTACCTATTGCTAATTCTTTCACTAGGAGCTCTGGTAGCATAGTGCCTAAGGCACTTGACTGCTAACCAGAAGGCTGGCGGTTCAAACCCACCAGCCACTCCTCGGAAGGAAGGTTGGGCAATCCTACTTCCGTAGTGATACTGCCTCGGAAACCCAAGGAGGGGTCTCTATGAGTCGGGGCTGACTCGACGGCAAATAACAACAACAACAACAACAACAATTCTTTCACTAACTCTCCAACAAGACTATAGAACTCATCTCATTACGAGCAAATATATCACAAGCTATCAGTTCTATATTTCTCTTGGTGACATCCCTCCCAAAGACGAGGTCTTCCTCCTCCTGTCTGTACTGATTGCTCTCTAGACCTGCTGCACGGTGACAAGCTAGAAATTTCCCTAATTGTAATCCTGAGTTTTCCTTTTGCCTCTCCCCTGTGTTGAACCCCTTGTTTCCTGGAACCTGTGTCTTCTGTTTCTTGGCTTTCTTCCTTATTTCAGTGAGTTTATTATGTGAAAACCTCCTAAGAAACAGTGCATAAGAGCAACATTTTTGAAATCTTGCACATCAGAAAGTGTCTTTAGTTTACCTTCTTACTCAGTTAACACTGGATATAGAATCCAGGGAAGCTGGAAATATTTTCTCCTAGAATTTTGGTGGCACTGGTGTCTTGTCTTCCAGCTCCCAGTGTTGTTGAGAATGATGGTGCCATTCTGATTCCTGAATCTGTTTCATTCTTTATGGGAGCCTTTATAAAGCATTCATTCATTCACAAATATTTATTGAGCAGTCTTATAGGTTCTGTTTTAGATGCTAGGAATTACAGCATTGAAAAGAAAGGGCACATATCCTTGTATTTGTGAAACTTACATTCTATTGGAGAAGATAGATAATAAGTAAGATAAATAAGTAATATACCAAGTATATTAAATAATGACAAGTACTCAAGAAAAGAGGGAGCTCTGGGGACGTAGTGCCTAAGGCATTTGACTGCTAACCAGGAGGCTGGCAGTTCAAACCCACCAACCACTCCTTGGAAGAAAGGTTGGGCAATCTACTTCTGCAGTGATACCACCTCAGAAACCCAAGGGGGGTTGCCATGAGTTGGATCCGACTCAATGGCAGTGAGTTTGTTTTGTTTGAT
This sequence comes from Orycteropus afer afer, assembly GCF_000298275.1. Taxonomy (NCBI): domain Eukaryota; kingdom Metazoa; phylum Chordata; class Mammalia; order Tubulidentata; family Orycteropodidae; genus Orycteropus; species Orycteropus afer. Next base: position 7,161,684 of record NW_006921650.1, on the reverse strand, counting down.
TACTAGAGCAAAGAAGTGTCAGGGGTGAGAATTCTATATAAGACTTCACTTAGGAGTGAGGAGTTGTCAATTGAAGTGGAAAAAACTTCAGAAAGAATAGATTGGGGGCATATATCAATAGATCAATATTGTTCAAATTGAACTTGAGATGCCAAGTGGAGATATCTAGTAGATAATCCAAAGCAAACCAAACTCAGTGCTGTTGAGTCAATTCTAACTCACAGCAATCTCCATTGGGTTTCCAAGGCTGTAAATCTTTACAAAAGCTGACTGCTTCATCTTTCTTTCATGGAGAGGCTGCTGGGTTCAAACCACCGACTTTTTGGTTAGCAGTCAAATGTCTTAACCACTACATCACCAGAGATCCTTATCTACTAAGCAGATAGTCTGGAGAAAAGCCCAAACTGAGATAGCAATTTGAGCATCAACAGTACATTGGTAGATGTGCTCACTCAGGGAGTGTGACTAGATAGAAAAGGAAGGCCAAGGATTGAGCCCTGAGGTACTCCAACAGTTAGAGGCTGAGGAGATGAAACGCACTGCTGTGGAGTCGAATTTGATTCATAACGACCCCTCCTTAGGTTTCCGAGGCGATATCACTAAGGAAGTAGACTGCTCAACCTTCCTTCCCAGGAGTGACTGGTGGTTATGAACCACTAGACTTCTGGTTAGCAGTCAAATGCCTTAAGCACTATGCCACCAGAGCTTGCAAGAAGATAAAAGGGAACCTGTAAAGAAGGAACAACTGGAAACTGAGGAAGGAAACTAGGTGAGTATAGTGTCTGGAAGTCAAGTGAATTAGTGTCCCTAGGGCCAGAGAATGATTGTCTGTGTCAAATGCTGCTGATAGAGCAAGAAATATGAAGCCTAAGAAATGATCATAGATTTAGCATGATAGTCATTTAGTGACTATGAGTAGAACATATCTGATGGCATGGTAGGGATGAAAACATGATTGGAGTTAGTTTAAGAGAGAATGGGATGAGAGAAATTGGAGATGGCAAATATAGACAACTCCTACCAAGAGCGTTGCTAGAAAAAGAAAGAAAAAAAAAAATGGAGCAGTATGCCTGGCTACCACTGTCAACCACCTGGAAAGGGATCGAAACAGGAGATCCTGGAAAAAATGGGAGCAAAATGTGAAAAACTCAAAATCATAAAAAAAGACCAGGTTTATTGGTCTGATAGGGACTGGTGAAACCCCCAAGACTGTGGCTCCTAGTGACCCTTTAGGCCTGGAATTGAATTCACTCCCATAGCTTCCAGCCAAACAATAGACAGGCATATAAGGTGGACATTTATACCAGGTAGAACAATCAACCGTGGAAGACCAGAAGGGTAATATTTGCCCAGGGAGATAGCTCAGAGGGCAGGAATGCATAGGAAAGAAGGACAGAGGGAAAAGGCAGCCACAGGGAGGAGGTAGGAAAAGAGCAGTTACATTATGGGACTGCAATCAATGTCATGAAACAAAATGTGTATGAAGTGTTGTATGGAAAATGAAT
>NW_006921650.1:7157649-7160009 GCF_000298275.1 Orycteropus afer afer | reverse complement strand
GTTGGTTTTTACATAGATACATAAAATATACATATCAATAATAATAATAAAAAAAACCCCACTGCCATCAGTTGATTCTGACTCATAGCGACACCCTTTGGGTTTCCGAGGTGATAAATCTTTACCAAAGTAGATTGTCCAGTCTTCCTTCTGCAGAGTGGCTGGTGGGTTTGAACCACCAACTTGGTTAGCAATCAAACGCCTTAGGCACTATAAATATATTTGTATTCTGATGAAAAAAAGGATCCAGTACAGAGAGCAAATTTGATAATGTAGGAAAGAAAAGGGAGAATCCTTGAGTAGGCGAGAGCAGATAGAATCTAGTGCACAATGGAGGAGCTGGTCTTTGCTACAGGAATTCATCAAAAATAACAGGAGAGAAGGTAGGGTGTGAGATTCATGATGCAGGTAGATGCATATTGTGGTGGGGGCAGGTTTTGGAAGATTGCTTTCAATTGATTCAAAAATTTCCTCAGTGAAAGAAAGCAAGATTGTTAGCAGAAATTGAGGATGCTGGCAGAAGGTTGGAGTTTGATGAGAAAGAAAAAGGTATGAAGTAGTCAATAGTAAAGAGAATGAACCAAGAAAATAAGATATGAGTAACACACTTGACTGCTAACCAGAAGGTTGGCAGTTCAAACCCACCAGCTACTCCTCAGAAGGAAAAGTTGGGCAATCTACTTCCGTAGTGATACCGCCTCAGAAACCCAAGGAGGGGTCACTATGAGTCGGGTCTGACTCAACAACACATAACAACAGCAACAACAACAACAGCATTAGGGCCCACTTGGTGTTAGTGTCATGAATTCAAAGTGACATCATTCAGTGTGGCAGTATGTTTTTCCTCAAGTCTTACTCAGCTGTAAGAGTACAGAAAAAGAGTGAGTTTAACCACCATTGTGGTTTTCCCAAATAGATATGGAAGAGAGAATCAAGGGAGATGATACAAGTTCTCTTTATTCCCAGAGTTTTGTAATTTCTTAGTGACTGACTTGATGTATTTTTTTTTTTTTTTTTAGTTATTATACTAGGCAATCTGTGGGCTCTTTCAAAGTGGAATTTAATACTCTTTAGTTTTGGGAAGGTTTTGTGTATCATTATGGACATTTTCTATTTTTTAAATAATTTATTTTTATTTTCTGGTGAAAACATACATAGCAAAACACACACCAATTCAACAATTCCCACGTATACAATTCAGTGGCATTGATTGTATTCTTTGAGTTGTGCGACCATTCTAGATACCCTTTTCCAAATTTTTCCTCCATTAAAATAAACCCACTGTTCTCTAAGCTTGTCATCCTTCCCAGTTGCTGTTGTCAATTTGATCGCATATTGATAATTCTTTAAAAGAGCACAATCCTCAAGGCAGACACCCTTCTTAATGAAGTTAAACTATTGTTCGGTTTTTAAAAAATAGACTTCAGGGGATTTGGGCTTAAGATTTAAAGTTTAAATTAATTCAGGGCAATAGTTTTGGGGGTTCACTCAGCCTCAATGGCTCTCGTCTGGATTCCGCAAAAACTTGAAATTCTGTTTATGGCAAAGTTCTTGCATTATTTCTATCATATTTTACCCCTCCACTTTGTTACCAGTTTCTAAACTACTAGTTGGATATCGGACCTCTAATTTTCTTATCTCTTCTCACCTATTTCCGTCTTTGTCTTGCTTGTTCGACTTTCTGGGAGACTTCCTCAAGGCTATCTTCTAACTCTTCTCTTGAAACTTTTCATCTTTACTACTCTGTTTTATTTTCCAAGAGCTCTTTCTTGGTCACTGAATATTTCTTGTTTATAGGCTCCTGTTTTGCCTCATGTATACAATCAATACCTTCTTTCTTTTTTTTTTTTAATCTCTGAGGATATGTATTGTTGTTGTTGTTAAGTGCTGTCGAGTCAGACTTGACTCATAGCAACCCCTCCTTGGGTTTCCGAGGCAGTATCACTACGGAAGTAGATTGCCCAACCTTCCTTCCCAGGAGTGGCTGGTGGGTTTGAACCACCAGCCTTCTGGTTAGCAGTCAAGTGCCTTAGGCTATATATTATATGCGCTTTAAATATTGTTTTCTTTACTCTCTGCACTGTTTCTGCTTTTCATAAGTTCCTTGTTTAGGCTTATTTTGGTTCCCATTTTTTATGTCAGCTGTTTCCTTCAGATGTCTGAAAATTCTTGGTTATCTTTTCATTGTTGTTGTTGTTGTTGTTAAGTGCCCTTGAGTCGTTTCCGACTCATGGCGACCCCATGCACAGCAGAACGAAACACTGCCCAATCCCGCGCCAGCCCCACAATCCCTGCTATACTTGAGCCCATCATCGCAGCCACCGTATCAATCCATCTCGTTGAAGGCCTCCCCCTCTTTC
>NW_006921650.1:7142798-7156054 GCF_000298275.1 Orycteropus afer afer | reverse complement strand
ATGGATAATGTTCTTGATATCTTCCCATAATTCATCTGGCTTTCGGTCATTGGTGTTCAATGCATCAAATCTATTCTTTAGATGATCTCTAAATTTTTCATATGTGTGATTATATTTTTTCATATGTGTGATTATATTTTCAAACGTGAGGAAGGGCTTGTTGATAAGTAGGCTCTTCTCAGGGCCCTCTGGCAAGGCCATTAATTAGAAGAGTCCCAACTAAAGGCCTTTACTCTTGAGAGTATTCATTTTCTCAGAGAGGATTCTCCCAATATCCCACCTGGGAGTACACATCTAGCCTCCAGTGTTCTAGAAGACAAGAAGGGAAGTTTTATAGAATCCTTGTATGTCACTTTGACACCTCACCACTGACCTCCACTGTGCCTGGTGTCTCTAAGTCCATAACCTCTTTTAATTTAAAATTCTCAGATAGTAAAACTCCTATCTTCTGATAGAATGGCTTCCCTCCTCTGCAGAGAAACTTCAGCATTTTCTGATCTACTAACTCTGTAATCACTCACAGATCTGCTTTCTATCTTCCAAAATTTTGATAATATCTCTGGCTTGATGTCATCTCCTCTCACATTCTTTTTATACTTGTTGGTTTATACATATTTATTTTATTCTAGTAATGTCATTTCAATAAGGCTTGGAAAGGATGCAAGGATAACTATGAATATTAAATCCACATTATTGAATAACAGAAGTCTTTCTGAGAGGTACTCTATTAGAGGAAATTCAAGAATACATATTGACATATTAATGTTGCTGTTATTTTGTATGATTGAGGAATAAAGGAAACTTGTAGATGAGTGAATACTTTAAAGGCTAAACCTTCTATTTATCCTTTGCGGTGGAACATATTCCATGCTCTTTACTGACTACATAAACAGTATGGAAGACTCTGAGTATTTGAGGCAATAAGAGCTCTCACTCACTGCCGTGAAGTCAATTCTTTTCCCAGTGGGGGTGGGGGTGGTAATTAGATGACAAGAAATCAGGATGAACTAGCAAAACAAGAAAGAACTAGACTGGGCTGAGGAGACTCAGCTAGTCACAGGAAAGCTGCATTTGTAGTTTTCTGAATTCATCTCGTACACCTCTGATTGCTAACTGACATCAGAGACCTAGCAAAAGTATTAGTCTTTGTTGCTCTCCTACTTCTTTCTGAAAATTTCTCCGACCAATATCTTCTCTTTTCTGACTTTAGACCTTCATCCAGTGGGTCTTCTCAACCCCAAACTTCTCTCATGCTCAAAATTGCCATCTCCTTTTTTCATCAAATAACCCATTCTCCACTTCTTCAATAATAACACTACTTCATTGAGAGTAGCTGTTCTTACTGAGAGTGACCTGATTTAAAGTAAAAGTCTAATTGATGCATTTTGAAGAAGAGATAATTTTGAGCTCCAGGGTATTTTAGGGTTCTTTACCTATGAACTTTTTTTTTTTTTTTTTTTTTTTCCTGAAGCAGTTGTAGCCAAGTGTTACAGTCTAAGACTTTGGTTTGAATTCCAACACTGTCACTTCCTATCCATGCAATAATGGAAAAAATATTTTGACTCTTGAACTTCCATCTTTTTATTTATAAAATGGAGTTAATAATATTTACCTCATGGGGTTGTTGTGAGTAGTAAATGAAATAATATAAAGTTCCTAGACAGTGCCAGATGGTACATAAGCAAAAACTGAATGCTTCTATCCCTGTCTTCCTTCTCTTTATTCACTTTGACCCAGAGGAAGTAGTATGAAATCAGCCCTGCCTAACTCAACTCCTACTCATCACTACTTTTAACATCTCTACAAAATGAACTTTACAAGGAGTCATGGATTAGAGAAAGATCATGGGTTGGCAAAGCACATTGTGGAATTCTAAGCTCCAATTGGAATTTTTTTTTAGTGAAAGCATCCTATATAAACAATATTATATGTTTGATGAATGAGGATCTTCATTACAGTCACTTAGTGACCTGTATTACAGATGTAAATGGTATAGGACCCTTGGGTTATTTCATATCTCCCCATAATGTATTTCAGTGTTTAATCTCTTGAAAAATGTTAGATATCAGCCTGATTTCTTTTTCCTTATCTCTTTCTCATAAAGGTGAAGAATTTATATTTGTATATATTACTTGCTAGGAGCTCTGGTAGCATAGTGCCTAAGGCACTTGACTGCTAACCAGAAGGCTGGCGGTTCAAACCCACCAGCCACTCCTCGGAAGGAAGGTTGGGCAATCCTACTTCCGTAGTGAAACCCAAGGAGGGGTCGCTATGAGTCGGGGCTGACTCAACGGCAAATAACAACAACAACATTACTTGCTAAGCAGCAGCATATTAAGACTATAAAATCAAACAAAGAAGTAGTTTCCTCCAAATTTATTTTCTTTTCAATAAATCCTGCAACATTATTTTAGTTCTCTAGTGCTGCTATAACAGAAATACCACAAGTGGATGGCTTTCACAAACAGAAATTTATTCTCTCATAGTTTAGGAGGATAGAACTCCAAATTCAGAAGGCTAGCTCCATGGGAAGGCTTTCTTTCTCTGTTGGCTCTAGAGAAATGTTCTTGCATCCTTTGAACATCTGTGGACCCTAAGTTCCTTGCAAATCTTTGTATTTCTTGGCATCAATCTTCCCCTGGGTCTAGAAAGTTCCCAGCACAGGGACCTTGGGCCCAAAGGATATGTTCTGCCCTTCTTTCTTGGCTGGTAGTAGATCCTTCTGATCTCTGCTCACTTGTTGAATCTCTATCATATTTCAGAATTGATTGACTGGAGATACTATCTAATCCTGTAGATTATATCCTGCCTCATTAATGCTACTTCCTCTAATCTTGTCTCCTTAACATCATAGAGATGAGTGTTTACAACACATAGGATAATTATGTCAAATCACAGATGGAAGAAGCCTGCATATTACTGAGAATCATGGCCTAGCCAAGTTGACACATATTTTGGAGGGACACAATTCAATCCATAACCCATAACAAATATATTTAATTCCTAAATGTTTTCTTGCTTTTTTGAACCATGCAAAGCAATCTAATGTTCACTATCTATGACTATTACAACTTCCTAGATCCTTCAACCCACTTTCTCAGTTGTTCATGGAGAATCATTATAATGTTTTACATCTTGGCAATCATTAAAGAAATAATATATTTTTAATATCAAGCAATTAAAATATATGTTTCTGTTGACCATTAGTGCCAAGTTTTGCTGCATTCTTTAGTGTTTATACAAGCTAGATAATTGAAGTTTTACCATTAAGTGTGTATCTATAGAAGACGTATATAAGGAATTTAAAAAATTCAATGGAGCAACAATCCTTGATACCTGTCTCTTCCCCAACCTTGTAGAAAATGGGTAGCAAATAGTAAATGCTGCTTCTGTTTTCTGAAACTGAAGGAGCTTATGATAATAGCAAAAATTTGTGACCCTGACCCAGAACTATATTCAGTTAAAATCTTTTAATGGGAATTTTCAAGATGCTTTAGGCAACTGCGTGAGGGAGGTCAAAGTAGTCTTTTATGTCCATGACTTTACAAAATATTTTCTCCAAAAGATTTACCTTATTTCTTACCTTTTAGATTTACCTTATTTCAAAGAAAATTTATAGAATATTTTGAAACCACTTTATCAGTAATTTTATTCAATTTTTTGCAATTGTGCTACAACTGTCTTATAAAAATTACAAAAATGAATTGCTAAACTGAAATATTCCAGTTATCTTTACAGTTTCACTATAGATATTATACATTATTATCTTTTGAATCTTTGAGGCCCTGTAATTAATTATCTTATTAACACTATGTCAATATCTTATGCAAAGTTTGATCACTACTTAAATGTTTGGTGAGAACAGATTATGGAATGTGTCAAGGTACAAAATTGCAATGTGGTCTATATATACTATGATTCCTAAGCACAATATCTTCCTTCAGTTCAAAGTAAAACTGTGCTTTAACGTTTATAAGGACATCAGTATGTGCATTTACGGTGATAAGAACACTCCAATGAGGGTCAGAATTGTCAAGGTCCTTTTCACATATTTGTTATGAAAAAATAATAATTAAATCCAATAAAATGGCAATGTACTGTCTTGTTGTGGCAGTGTGAATACATACATAGCCATGGTTTAAGGCACTAACCCTTATTGTCTGACAGACCTGAGATCAAGGTTAAGTCTTTCAGGCAGCACAAACTGTTAAGTGCACATCTACTAGCTGAAAGGTTGGCGGTTCAAACCCAACCAAAGATGCCTTGAAGGACAAGCCTGGTGACCTGCTTCTGAAAGGTCACAGCCTTGGAATCCCTACAAAGCACTTCTACTCTGTACACACTGAGTCACCATGAACTGGAATTAACTGGAAGGCAACTAACAGGAAAAAGGATGACCTTGAGAAAGCTGCTCAATCTCTTTGCAGCTCAGTTTCCTCATACCAAAATGGAGATAATACATTCCTCACAGAGTTGTTAGAATTACATTGAGATAATGTGTATAAAGCATTCAGTATGTGACTGACAGGTACTTAAGAAGCACTCAGCATATAATAGTCCTCACAATTACATTTATGGTGGTTAATTTGAACTTTCTCAGCCTGTATAATTTCTCCTTATTTTAGCAACTAGTTTTTTTTTCTCTTTTAGGGATTGAATTTCTAAAATAAAAGTTATATAATATCTGTTCTTTATTCCTATTTGTCCTCTTGTTTATTTTAAAATGCAGCATTTAAGTTGTATAAGCATATGTTCTAGTTTATCATTATTAATATTTAATCAATAGCCAAGTAAGTTTTCTTCATATGGCTTTTTTCCCATGCCAATATTTCTATATCTCTACGGAGCTCTGGTAGCATAGTGGCTAAGTCACTTGCCTGCTAACCAGACGGCTGGCGGTTCAAACCCACCAGCCACTCCTCGGAAGGAAGGTTGGGCAATCCTACTTCCGTAGTGATACTGCCTCGAAAACCCAAGGAGGGGTGGCTATGAGTCGGGGCCAACTCAACGGCACATAACAACAACAACATGAGAGATAAACCATTTTGGGACACTGTAGAATCCCATTTGGGAGAGATGTGGACGGTAAACAAATCACACAATATGAAATCATTGCATAACTATTCTCTTCCAAGACTCTAAATAAACTGTATTTTTCATTTTCTGAATTTACCCAACTCTGGCAGCTGAAACAAATAGGGATTTGTTTTTCTGACATAACAAAAAGTCTGCAAGTGGGCAATGGCTGTGCTGGTTCAGTGGCCTAACATTACGGCAAATGTTTCTACAGCTCTCTTGGTCTTTCTTTATAGACACAAACAATTGTGGCCAAAAAAAAAAAAAAAACTCATTGCCCTGGAGTCGAATCCAACTCATAGTGACCCCTCCCTGGGTTTCCAAGGGAGTATCACTACTGCAAGTAGATTGCTCAACTTTCCTTCTGAGGAGTGGCTAATGGGTTTGAACTGTCAGCCTTCTGGTTAGCAGTCTAATGCTTTAGGCACCACACCACCAGAGCTCCTAATAATTGTAGCAGCTCCAGGAATCATGTCTAAGAAGAAGGAGGGATGGCTGAAGGCGTGAGCTGCTACCTCCCTCCTTCCCTTCCTTCTTTCCTTCCTTCCTTCTGCTCTTTCTTTTGTGATTGTTGTAAAATCTGCATATAGTAAAGAGAACAGATCTCAAATATTCCAGTCAAATGAGTGTTGCTGAATGTATGCAATAATGTAACATCACACAAATCAACATATAGAACATTTTCATCATTCTTGAAAGTTCCCTTGCGCCCTTTTCCAGGCACTCCACTCCCCCACCCCAGAGGCAACTGAAGTTCTGATTTCTATCACTATAACTTTGTTTTGTCTAATCTTGAGTTTCATAAAAATGGAATTATGCATCATGTATTCTATCTGGATTTTTCACTCAACATATTTTTGAGGTTCACTATGTTCCATGTATCTCTGAATTATACCTTTTAATTGCTGAACAGTATTCCATTGTCTGTTCCTTTTCTGTCAGGACACCAAAAGCTTTCCCAGAAGCTTTCCTAATAAGTGTCTCTTGCTTCTCATGGGTCATATCTAATCATGTGGCCACTCCTAGCTGTAAAGGTGGCTAATAAAATAATTATCTCTCTAGCTTCTATCATAGGAGATTACAAAGGAGAATTAGGTTGGGAGTGGCCTTTGAGTAGCCAAACAATAGCACTGACAAAATGAATTTCAAAGTTTTAATTGTTATCACAAGATTTGAGTTTTTTTAAAAATTAAAAGATGTTATATGTCTTATGTAGGAGCTCTAGCATAGTGCCTAAGGCACTTGACTGCTAACCAAAAGGCTGGTAGTTCAAACCCGCCAGCCACTCCTTGGAAGGAAGATGGGGCAAACTACTTCCGTAGTGATACCGCCTCGGAAACCCAAGGAGGGGTCGCTATGAGTCGGGTCCGACTCGACGGCACATAACAACAACAACAAATTAATATGCATGCATATTTCAAGGAAATATAAGTTTAATCGGGAAGAAGCCAGTGAAAAATTTAGAAGTTATGAGGAAATAACTATTCTCTTAAAACACAATTAAAAAATTAAAAAGTAAAAAAGCAGAAATGTAAAATTGTGAAATGTGTGGTTGGAATATTAAAAAAAAAAATTATTCTCTAGAACTGCACTGTCCAAAATGGTAGCCACTGACTACAGATAGCTATTAAAGTTAAAATTAAGTAGAATTAAAAATTCAGTTCCTCAGTTGCACTAGGCACATTTGAAATATGCATTAGCCATATGTGGCTAGTGGCTACATATGAAACAGCACAGATACAAAACACTTCTTTCATCATTGCAGAAAGTTCTATTAGTTAATTCTGCTCAAGAAAGGTGAGGGGAGGGGGGAAAAGATCATTTTTCATCATTAGAACACAATATTAGTTGAGTTGGAGAACTGTCAGAGCATGGTGGATAGTTTTATTACAGAAAGATTTAGTAAGTATTTGAGTGAATATTAAAGGAAGACAGAGTAAACTATTCATTTTTTCAGTATAAATTTATTGATTATTTAGCATTGATTTCTGGGATTCAGCATTGAACAACATAGACAAACTCACTGCTGTCAGGGAGCTTCTGGCATGAGATAGAAGAGAAACATAAAATAAATGATGTCAGGTAGTAACAAGTCCTATGAAATATTATTGGACAAGGTAGGGGTCAAGAAGACCACAGGGTCAAGGATTACACATCATGAGTTGGGGTTCCCAAGGAAAACATCTGGAAAAACAGGGGGTTTCAGAGAATGGGATACTTTATTTGAGGTTACTAATATTAGGGAGCTCAGGTAGCATAATGACTAAGGCACTTGACTGCTAACCAGAAGGCTGGCGGTTCAAACCCACCAGCCACTCCTTGTAAGGAAGGTTGGGCAATCTACTTCCGTAGTGATACTGCCTCGGAAACCCAAGGAGGGGTCACTATAAGTTGGGTTCGACTTGACGGCACATAACAGCAACAACAACAATGGGGTACAGATACTAGTAATGACGAAGTCTGCAATGTAACAGTATGAAAGGATGGCTGAGGTAAGAAGAGAACTAGATCATTGGAAGATAGGAGGTCAAACATAGAGAGGTCTGGGTACTGGAGGGATCATTTACATGAATTGAAATCAAGAATTATGACAGGAAGTATAGGAAAGAGATTAAATCAGGCCAATGAGGGCAGGTCTAAAATCTTCATAGGATGAGGTGTGTGCATAGGTGGTACAGTCTGAAGTATGAATTTCAAAGGGCTCATGGTCTAGGATATAGTAAAGCATGAGGACTCTTACTTCTAAGTCTAGGAGAATGAAGGGTTTGCAGGGGAAACAGCCTCCACTCAAGAGGACTGCTAAGAAAGCAGTCTCCTAGAGGAGGAGCTCTAGTGGCATAATGCCTAAGGCATTTGACTGCTAACCAGAAAGCTGGTGGTTCAAACCCACCAGCCACTCCTCCGAATGAAGGTTGGGCAATCTACTCCTGTCGAGATAGTACCTCAGAAACTCAAGGATGGGTCCCTATGAGTTGGAATCAACTTGACAGCAGTGAATTTTTTGGTTTGAGAGGAGAGCTGAGGTTCACCAAGCCAAGAAGGTGAAAGGAAAGATCAGAGGAGAGATTGCAGATATTTAGGATTTTACTGACTAGAATTGTAAACACTAAAGAGCATACTGGAAAAATTTGATTTGAGAGATGAAAGACAAATGGAGGAAGCAAAAGACAGGGGTCGTATTACAGAAAATGTGGATGGTTCACTTGAGTTTTAGTTTTGAAAAGAAAAAGAAAAAAGAAAAGAAAATGGAGAATTGACGTCATCAATTGCATGATTCAGTTGTTCTGCTTGTATCTTCTAGACTGTTGCATTCATTCTTCTTGTATTGAGCAGCCATAATTTACCAAAGATGAAACATGAGCTTAGAGATCAAAATTCTGTAGAGGCTCTGTGGATTCATTATTTTTACTACTTTTTCATCTCTAGTTCCTAGTCCCTACACTGATTATTACAGTAATTCAGATTAAAATACAAGAAACAGAAATTATCACAAAAAGAATCAGTGAAAAACGGTTCACAGTTTTTCATCTTAACAGGTAATAAGGTGAAAATCAGTCATGGAAAGTAGTGAGAATAGAATGCATGATCCCAGTTCCCCATCAGACTTACAATTAATGTTTTAAAATCTACTGACAAATGTTGCTCACATCCATTATTTCTTTGGAGTTTGCAAAATGAGTATTTTCTAATTTTACCATTCCTTCTGAATTCATCTTTCCTCAGATTGGTTATACCCTAACCTTGGTGTCTAGTGGGGTTTGTTTCAGTTTTGTGTGTGTGTGTGTGTGTGTGAGGGGGTGTTATTTGTTTTTAGTTATGCTTGTTTTGTTTCCACTTTCATTTTGTTTTTAGATTATGTAAAAACATAGCATTTAGATATATTCAAAGAAGTCCAGCTTTATGTCCCTGTCTTCTCTGCTCTCCTCTATCTCCCTCTACAGGTAACCTTTTTTTTTTTCTTTTTTTTTTAATAAACAGTCCAAGATGTATTAGGGTGAAAGTTACACATAAGGTGAGGTCCTGGGTGGAAAGCTAAAACCAAACCAAACCAACTGTCATCAAGTTGAATCCAACTCATAGCGACCGTATCAGACAGAGTATAACAGCTCCATAGGGTTTCTGAGTTTGTAAATCTTTAGGGAAGCAGACTGACTCATCTTTCTCCTACAGAGGGGCTGGTGGACTCAAACCACTTACCTTTCAATTAATAGCCAAATGCTTTAAGCACTACACTACCAGAGCGCTTTGGTAGGTTTCCGTGGTACTGCTAATGGGGGTTTGTCACACAATCCTCCTTCCCTCAAGTCCAAAATATCCAGATGTTATCATTTGGAGCTGAGCTCCAAATGTTATATATATATATATTTTTTTTTTTCCAAATGTTATATTTCTTTTGTCAAGGATGTTATTTATGTTCCTTAGCCTCCTCCTTGTTTCCAGGAACGGGGTGTTTGCCAGGACTGGGGCCAGCTTCAGACCTTCAGGCAGGTCCTAGATCCATCATGTCCTCATTTATCCTTCTACACTAGTCCTTCTATCCACTTTTACACTCTTTTCCTGTAAAACTGGAACTTAGGTCTAGAGGTTTGATTTGGGTTAAGCATAATCACAAAATTATTGTGAATGTTATCTTGCATTTCATCAGGCAGACATATCAGGATGACCCACTATTGGAGGTACTTAACTAACTTGATCACTGGATTAAGACGGTAATGGGCTCAAATTTAGGTCTTATCAATGCACAATTCCCCTTTTAGAATTACTAAGAAATCTGTAGAATGATATTTTGGCACTGTCTGAATATTCTTTTTGCCAATAACTTTTCTTTCATCCAATGATTTTGGCAAGCACTGATCCTTAACTGAATCATTCATTACATTGGGGATGTTGATTTTTTGATTCCATAATTCCTTCTGCATTAATCATGAGCTGGTATTCTTCCATATAATGACTCTCTCTCTCTCTTTTTGTCATGTCTGTCCCTTCTATTTATTATTATTATTAGGAATAACAGTATGGATTCATTGATTTCTTTTTAAATCTGTTGTTTCTGATGTATACACTCTCAAATTTAATGGAAATCTGTGTTGTTTGTTTTGCTATTATAAATACTGCTGTAATACATAAACTTATATATATTTACTTCATATTTATGGAGGTTTAGCTTCAAGATATATATTGAAAGTGGGGTTTCTGAGTGAAGGATAGATGCATGCTGTTGGATATATTCAAATTTGCTTTCATGGGAGTTGTGTGATTTTGCACTCCCATCAGCAGTGTTTAAGAGTATCTGTTCTCCATAGACTCACCAATAATATATATTGTCAAACTTCTAGAAGAAATTGTATTATCAGTTGAGCATCTTTTCATTTATTTAAAGGCTATCTGCAGGTTTTGTTGCATGTGAACTGTGTCAATGTCCTTTTTATTTTTGGGGAACTTTTTATTGTGGTTTGGGTAAAAGTTTACAGAGCAAATTATTTTTCATTTCCAATTTATACACATTTTGTTTCACAACATTGGTTGCAATCTTCACAATGTTATAGCACTCTTCCCACTTCATCCCTATGTTCCTGTCTCTATTTGTCATTATTTCCTGCCCCTTCCAGCCTTCTGAGCTTTGTTTTGGGGCAAATATTGACCTTTTGGTCTCCTATGGTTAATTGTTCTGAGGAGTAGTTCCTCCCTGGTGTTACTCTTCACTATATGGGCCTGCCTATTATTTGGCTGACACTTGATCCCCAAAGGTAGGTGCAGTTCCAGCCTTGAAGAGCTCTAAGGGCCACAGTGTTGGGGGTTTCTCCAGTCTCTTTCAGACCATTAAATCCAGTAAGTCTGATCTTTTTTTATGATTTTGAATTTTGTTCAACATTTTTTTTTCCTCCCAGTAAGTGTCCAGAACATTTCTTTCCAGGCTAAGTGTCCAGAACATTCTACTGTGATCTCTATCAGCATGGTCAGTAGTGGTAGCCAGGCACCATCTAATTCTTCTGGGCTCAGAGTAGTAGAGGCTGTGGTTCACATGATTCATTAGTCCTTTGGACAAATTGTACCTTGAGTCATTGATTTTTTTTCACTCTTC
This sequence comes from Orycteropus afer afer, assembly GCF_000298275.1. Classification (NCBI taxonomy): domain Eukaryota; kingdom Metazoa; phylum Chordata; class Mammalia; order Tubulidentata; family Orycteropodidae; genus Orycteropus; species Orycteropus afer. The sequence continues at coordinate 7,144,896 of NW_006921650.1, read as the reverse complement.
TTTGCTCCGGAAGAGGGAGAGACCAATAACTGCATCTAAATGGCTGCTTGAAAACTTCTAAGACCCCAGTTGCTATTCACCACAGTAGGATGTAGAACATTGTCCTTGTGGACTGTGTAATGTCAGTTGACCTAGATGCCTCTAAGACTATGGTCCTAAGGCCCTCAAGCCCAGTGTAGGTAACCAATATTTTAAGTGGTTTATGCTTCCATCATTTCTTTTTGAAAATATAAGCAAATACACACATACAGACTTATGTCTGTCCATATTTTTTCACATGAAAGCTGTCACAGTATAAACATTGTTTTGCATGTTGCTTATTTCACTCAATAATACATCCTGGAAATTGTGCCATATCAGGATATAGATATTGTATCGTTTCTTTTTCTCAGCTCTAAAATGCTCCATGGGCCTGGGGCTCTTTATTAAGACTGGACCTGAGGTAGGCAGGCCCGGGGCTTGGTGTCTGCTTTTCTCTTGGGTGTGACTCTATATTGAGGCCGGGGCCTGTTGTAGGCAGGCCTGGGGTTGGGAGGCTGCTTTTCACTTGGGGGCAGCTCTATTTTAAGGCCAGGGCCCAAGGGTGGGCGAGGGCGAGGGGCTGCTTTTCACTTGTGGGTGGCTCTATTTTAAGGCCATTGCTTGAGGTAGGCAGGTTCAGAGGGGTTAGAATCAACTAAGAGATGATCTTGCCTGTCAGTTTGTCATCCTGTGGTGGTTTATATGTTGTCGTGAGGCTGGAAGCTATGCCACCATGTTGCAAAATGCCATCAGGGTTACCCAAGGTGGGTAAGTTTCAGTGGAGCTTCCAGGCTAAGACAAACTCGGAAGAAAGAAGAGGCCATCCACTTCGCACACAACTCGCCAGTGAAAACTTTATGAACAGCAGTCAAACACTGTCTGATATATTACTGGAATACTTTATGATAGCCCTGAAACATTGTCTGATATAATGCCGGAAGATGAGCCCATCAGGTTAGAAGGCACTCAAAATTTAACTGGGGAAGAGCTGATTCAGAGTACAGACAACCTTAACGACATGGATAAAGTAAAACTTTTGAGACCTCCATTGGCTGATGTGGCACAACTCAAAATGAGTAGATGCAGATGCAAACATCCATTAATAATTGGAACATGGAATGTACAAACTATGAATCTAGGAAAATTGGAAGTTGTTAAAAATGAAATGGAACATCCTAGGCATTAGTGAGCTGAAATGGACTGGTTTTGGCCATTTTGAATCAAACAACCATATCATCTACTATGCTAGGAATGGCAAATTGAAGAGGAATGGTGTGTCATTCATTGTCCCAAAGACTGTTTCAAGATCTGTCCTGAAGCACAACGCTATCAGTGATAGGATAATATCCATATGCCTACAAGGAAGACCAGTTACTACTACTATTATTCAAATTTACGCACCAATCACCAAAGCCAAAGATAAGGAAATGGAAGATTTCAACCAGCTTCTGCAGTCTGAAATTGACTGAACATACAATCAAGATGTGTTGATTGTCATTGGTGACTGGAATGCAAAAGTTGGAAATTAAAATGAATTACCGGTACTTAGAAAATATGGTCTTGGTGATAGAAATAATGCTGGAGATTGCATGATAGAATTTTGGAGGACCAATGACTTATTCATTGCAAATACCTTTTACCAACAACATAAGTGATGACTACACACATGGACTTCACCAGATGGAGTACATAGGAATCAGATTAACTACATCTGTGGAAAGAGGTGATGGAGAAGTTCAATTTCTTTGGCCAAAACAAGGCCAGGAGCTGATTGTGGAACAGATCATCAATTGCTGGCCAGCACGTTCAAGTTGAAGTTGAAGACAATTAATACAAGTCCATGAAAGCCAATATATGACCTTGATAATATCCTTCCTGAATTTAGAGACTATTTGAAGAATAGTTTTGATGCATTGAACACCAATGACCAAAACCCAGAGGAATTGTGGGATGACATCAAGAATATCATTCATGAAGAATGATATTTGTCATTATTTCCTGCCCCTTCCAGCCTTCTGAGCTTTGTTTTGGGGCAAATATTGACCTTTTGGTCTCCTATGGTTAATTGTTCTGAGGA
>NW_006921650.1:7127226-7140926 GCF_000298275.1 Orycteropus afer afer | reverse complement strand
AAGTGGAAGGAATACACAGAGTCACTGTACCAAAAAGAATTGGTTGATGTTCATTCATTTCAGGAGATGGCATATGATCAGAACCAATGGTACTGAAGGAAGAAGTCAAAGCTACACTGAAGGTATTGGTGAAGAACAAGGTTCCAAGAATTGATGGAATACCATGGAGATGTTTCAACAAATGGATGCTGCACTGGAGGCACTCAGTCAGTTATGACAAGAGATTAGGAAGACAGCTACCTGGCCAACTGACAGGAAGAGATCCACATATGTACCCATTCTAAAGAAAGGTGATCCCACAGAATGTGGAAATTATTGAACAATATCATTAATATCACATGCAAGTAAAATCTTACTGAAGGTAATTCAAAAACAGTTGCAGCAGTATATTGACAGAATTTTGTATATTGGCAGCAGTATATTGACAGTATATTGACTGAATCCAGAAATGCAAGCTGGATTCAGAAGAGGACATGGAATGAGGGATATCATTGCTGATGTCAGATGGATCTTAGCTGAAAGCAAAGAATACCAGAAAGATGTTTACTTATGCTTTATTAACTATGCAAAAGCATTTGATTGTGTGTATCATAACAAATTATGGATAACATTGAGAAGAATGAGAATTCCAGAACACTTGACTGTACTCGTGAGTAACCTGTACATAGATCAGGAGGCTGTCATTTGAACAGAATAAGGGGATACTGCATGGTTCAAAATCAAGAAGGGAGTTTGTTAAGGTTGTATTCTTTCACCATATTTATTCATCTTGTATGCTGAGCAAATAATCTGAGAAGCTGGATTATATGTAGAAGAATGTGGCATCAGGATTGGAGGAAGACTCATTAACAATCTGTGATATGCAGATGACACAACTTTGCTTGCTGAAAGTGAGGATGAATTGAAGCATTTACTGATGAAGATTAAATACTGCAGTCTGTAGTATAGATTACACCTCAATATAAAGAAAACAAAAATCCTCACAACTGGTCCAATAAACAGCTTCATGGTGGATGGAGAAAAGACTGAAGCTGTCAAGGATTTCATATTACTTTTTTCTACAATCAACACCAATGGAAGCAGCAGTCAAGACATCAGACGACGTATCACTCACTACTGTCGAGTCAGATCTGACTCATAGCAACCCCTCCTTGGGTTTCCGAGGTGTTATCACTACGGAAGTAGATTCCTCAATCTTCCTCCGGAGGATTGGCTGGTGGGTTTGAACTGCCAGCCTTCTGGTTAGTAGTCAAATGCCTTAGTCACTACGCCACCAGCACATTAAGCAAATCTGTTCCAAAAGACCTCTTTCAAGTGATAAAGATATCTCCTTGAAAACTAAGGTGTGCCTAACCCAAGCCATGGTATTTTCAATCACCTCTCAAACATGTGAGAGGTGGACAATGAATAAGGAAGACCGAAGAAGAGTTGATGCTTTTGAGTTGTGTAGTGTTGGAGAAGAATGCTAAGAGTACCGTGGTCTGCTAAAAGGACTAACAAATCTATACTGGAAAAAGTGCAGCCGGAATGCTCCTTGGAAGTGAGAAAGGCCAGACTTTGTGTCACCTACTTTGGTCATGTTGTCAGAAGGAACCATTCCCTGCAGAAGTATATCATGCTTGGTAAAGTGGAGGTCAACGAAGAAGGAGAAGCCCCTCAGTGAGATGGATAGACACAGTGGCTGCAACGATGGGCTAAGGTATAGCAAGGATCACGAGGCTGGCACAAGACCGGGTGGCGTTTTGTTCTGCTGTGCATAGAGTCACTATGAGTTGGAGAATGAATCAATGGCACCTAACAATGATGACAACAAAGTGCTCCATGTGTGAATCTACCACAGTTCATTCAAGCAATCCTCTATTAATGGACATTTGGATTGTTTCCAGAATTTTGCCATTAAACACAATGTTACAATGACTAACCTTGTGTATACTTTAAGAATTGATGCTTTTGAATAAATGTTGGTGAAGAATATTAAATATACCGTGGAATGCCAGAAGAACAAACAGATCTGTCTTGGAAGAAGGACAGCTAGTATGCTCCTTAGAAGTGAGGACAGCAAGACTTTGGTCATATTGTCTCCTACTTTGGTCATGGTGTCAGGAGAGACCAGTCCTTGAAGAAAGATACCATGTTTGGTAATGTGGACAGTCAGTGAAAAAGAAGAAGACCCTCAATGAGATGGATGGACACTGTGGCTGCAACAATGGGCTCAAGCATGGCAATGATTGTGAGGATGGGGAGGACCTGTCAGTGTTCCATTCTGTTGTATACAGGGTCGCTGTGAGTCAGGATCAACTTGATGGCACCTAACAACAATATCTGCTGCAAAAGACCTCTTTAAAGTGCTGAAGAGTGAAGATGTCTCTTTGAAAACTAAGGTGTGCCTAAGCCAAGCCATGGTATTTTTGATCACCTCATATGCCTGTGAAATCTGGACAATGAATAAGGAAGACCTAAGAAGAGTTGATTCTTTTGAGTTGTGGTTTTGGCAAAGCATGCTGAAAGTACATGGACTGTCAGAAGAAATAACAAATCTATCCTGGAAGAAGTGCTCCTTGGAAGCAATAATGGCCAGGCTTTGTCTCACCAACTATCGTCATTGTGGTAGTTAAGGTTATATGTCAACTTCACTGGGCCTGGCTTTGAGTGGCTGGGCAGCTAGTAGTAGTTATTCCCCATGATGAGACTGGCAATCAATTGCATGGTGGAATCTGCAGTGAGCAGCTGATTAGCTGCTTTAGGGATGTGGACTGCTTCCTGTATATACGGAGAAGCTTTGAGTGTCTACAGCTTATGCCACACTTGGACCCTACATGTGGCCAAGTGGTTTTTGAGCAGCCTGCCATGTTGCCCTGCCAATCTTGGGACTTTTTCTGAACTTAATCAATGGCTTGCCTTGTGGTTTGGTAATATCGGGACTGTGCCTTGTTACTTGTCGGCCTTGGGTTTGTCAGCCTCAGCAACCAGCAGCTGCCTGTGTGAAGAAAAGCCTCCAGCTTCAGTGGGCCAGGAGCTGGAGAGAGAGCTGAAGCCCAAGGTTGAGGGGCTTTCACCCAGCCCCTAGAGCCTGGCACTTCAAACTCAGACTTCTAGTCTCCAAAACTTAAAAAGAATAAACTCTTATTTGTTAAAGTCACCCATTTGTTGGTATTTTCCTATCAGAGCAGCACTGTTGTTGTTGTTGTTATTTGCCATCGAGTCGGCCCCAACTCCTAGCGACCCCTCCTTGGGTTTCCGAGGCAGTTATCACTACGGAAGTAGGATTGCCCAACCTTCCTTCCAAGGAGTGGCTCTAGGTAACCCAAACAGTCATACTGTCAGAAGGGACCATTCCCTGGAGAAGAATATAATTTGAAGTGGTTTATAATCTAAGGAACTGTTAAGTAAGGAACTGTTGGTAAAAGGGAGGACAAACAAAAAAGGGGAAGGCCCTCAGTGAGATGGATACACACAATGGCTGCAAGGATTGTGAGGCTGGCCTCAGGTATAGCAAGGATTGTGAGGCTGCCACAGGACTGGGCTGTGCTTTGTTCTGTTGTACATGGGGTTGCTATGAGTTGGAGCTGCTCATTGGCACCTAACGATAGCAACAACATATTTAGGATGGATTTCTAGAAATGGAATTACTAGATCAGAGTAAATATATAGTCTTGATAGTTTTTGTCAAATTTCCTCTGATAGGAATTGTACCATTCTGCATTCCTACCAGCAACATATAAAAGTGACTATTTCTCACAGCCTTGTTAACATAATATGTTGTCAAACTTGTGGATTTTAGACAACCTGGGAGTTAGAGAATGGTATCTGAGTGTAGTTTTAATTTGCATTTGTCTTATTATGACTTTGGTCCATCAAGTTTTCCTATATTAAAGTACTAATTACGTTTCTTCCACTACTAAGAATTTTATCAAATATATATTTTCCCAAATTTAAATTCCATATCAAGAACTATAACTAAAATGTAAAAATATATATAATTTCATATCTTTTGGCACCATTTAGCAGATTCTTATAGACTGGAATACCTATCTTCAGATCACCTGCATCACTTTCACCTAGGCAACTTGTTGAATGTATAGATTTCTGGGTCTTGTTCTAAGGCCACCTGAATTGGAAATTTATATTTGTAGTAAGCACTCCATGTAACTCATATATATATTAAAGTTTCAAAGGAAAGTTTAGAAGGAGGTCTGGTGGCTTAGTTGTAGTGCGTAAGGCATTTGACTGCTAACCAGAAGGCTGATGGTCCAAACCTACCACCTGCTCCTGTGAAGGAAGACTGGGCAATCTACTTCCACAGAGATGCTGCCTCAGAAACCCAAGGAGGGGTCACTATGAGGTGGAATCGATTCAACGGCTGTGATTTTTTTTTTATGGTGGCATAGTGGTTAAAGCATTCAGCTGCTCACCAAAAGGTCAGTGGTACAAACCCACCAGCTGCTCTGTGGGAGAAAGATGAAGCAGTCTGCTTCCATAAAGATTTATAGCTTTGGAAAACCCTGTGGGGCAGGTCTACACTGTCCTATAGGGTTGCTATGAATTGGAATTGACCTGATGGAAATGGGTTTGGTTTTAGTAAGTACTTTAAGAAATTCAAAGGACTTCTAGTGGTGTAGTGGTTAAGGCATTTGGCTGTCCCATGGAAGAAAGATGGGGTAGTCTGCTTCTGTAAAGGTTTACAGCCTTGGAAATCCAATGGGGGTTGCTATGCGTCAGAATTGACTCAATTGCACTGAGTGAAACACACACATACACATAAAAAGGGGGTATACAATTTCATTCAGAATGACTTCATAATGGTGAATTCTATTCCTGTTTTCTTGTATGAAAAATGGAGGACTCGATATTAATATGAAAATACTTATCAATTTTGAGCTATAAAAAAATTCAACTCTTTTATATTATTTTGCACATAAAAAAAATGGCACAGACTTTACCTAAGATCTGAAAGAAAAGTATGCCCAGATCACCTTTGGCAATGGAGGTTTTGTGCAAGGACAAAGGGAGATATAACATAGCCCAGGATATTATCATCTGAGTCATAGAATTACTCTGGGCACTTCCAAGACTGTGAAGTACAGCAGCCCCCATGAAATACTGGAACCACGTCTGAATTCTAGCGACCTGCGTTCTCTTAGTTCATAAGCCTCTTACTGCCCAAGAGGGAAAATATGATTAGCTCCCAACATCACCATTTAAAATGGAGGGTCACAGTTGGCGAGACTTTTATGCCACATAAAGCACAGGAAGTCAGCCTCCTTTGTGTCCAGGCTTTCCACTGGTCCAAACATTTTGCAGCTCAAGATGAACAAGGCTGGTTTCTCTTTAAACCAGCATAAGTCATAGTAACTCAGGGCAGTTTCCTTTAAAAAGGGATTTTTAAGTATAGTGGGTGCTTAAGGTTTCACAGACTCTTGGCTGAAACAGAGACACTGAAAGTTTAATTACTTGAAATTGCTTTTTATATTTATACTAAATGCATTTTGACTCTAAACACTACATGGACCTTTGATACAACTCTTTTGGAAACTCAGTTTACATTCTGAGACTGCTTGGCGATATGAAAACGCTTTGAGATCTGAAGTCAATATATATTCTGTTACTCAGTAATTGAGTGGAGTGTCCTGAATTACAGGCTTATAATTCCATGTCATGATAATAGTAACACCTTAAATTTCTTTAACAGTTCCTTAGATTATAAGCCACTTCAAATGAGCATGAGTTTCATAAGTCATGAATTATGCTTTTTTTAAAAAAAGTATTGTAGTAAAATATATATGTTTGCCATTTTAACCATTTTTAACTGTACAATTCAGTGATATTAATTACAGTTACCATGTCTTGCTACCATTGCCACTTTACATTTCCAAAAGTTTTTCATCAAACTAAAGAGAAACAAATACCTCTTCAACAATAAGTTACTTCTATTCCCTCCTTCCTCAACCCCTGAGAACTTAGCAAACTTTTGTCTCTATGCATTTGCCTATTCTGGATACTTTGTGTAAGTGGGATCACAGAATATTTGTCCTTTTGTGTGTTACTTATTTCACTCAGCATAGTGTTTTCAAGGTTCATCCATATCAGAACGTCATATCTCTTCATGACTGAGTAATATTCCATTATATATACATATCACATTTTTTAATCCATTCATCTACTGATGGACCCTTGGGTTGTTCCTATCTATGCATTATCTTTCACGATCTTAACACCAATGTATTTCTTTTATTTAACACATTCTGAAAGTGTTTATTTATTCTAGCACTGATTTTGTTTGGAGAAGCAGTTCAGCAAAATGGAGTGAGACTTGAGTCAGGAGTCTGGATCTTAGTTCAGCTAGGACTTTTGGAACCCAATCAGGGAAAGTTGGACAAATCATTTCAATCTTTCAGGGCTTCATAAAATGGGGAAGATAAATAAATCATTATGCTTCCTCCTATTCTCTTTTATCTATCATTTACCCATATTGCTATTGTTGTTAGGTGCTATTGATTTTGACTCATGGTGACCCCAAGTGACATAGCAAACTGCCCCATATGGTTTCCTAAGCCATAATATTTTTACTGGAGGAGCACTGGTAGCACAGTGGTTCAGTGCTTGGCTGCTAACCAGAAGGTCTGTGGTTTGAAACTCACCAATTGCTCCATAGCAGAAAGATGTGGTAATCTGCTACTGTACAGATTTATAGCCTTGAAAATCCTACGGGGCAGTTCTATTCTGTCCTATAGGGTTGCCATGAATGGGAATCAACACAATGGCAAGAGATTCAGTTGTTACCAGAGCAGATCACCAGGACTTTCTCCTATGTTGCTGCTGGGTGGGTTTGAATCACCAACCTTTAGCAGCCAACAGCTTAACTGTTGCAACACCAGATCTCCTTTATCAATAAGCAAATATCATTATTTTTGGTTTTAACATTTAATCTTTTTCTTTCATCTTAAACTCAACTACAAAGGAGACCAGTCACATTTACAAAATAAGTTCAATTGCATGTCTCATAAATATTTGCCTTGTGGAGACTGTGACATTGTGGGATTGTGCAAAATGTGATCAAGCAAGCAATGAATGGGGAGCCCAGTGTGTGCCCCTTTGACTAGAATGGGAAATAAATAAGGAGGAGAAGTTAGGGCTACAAAATTAAACTGGGCCATATTATTGAGTTCCTTGATGGATAGATTTAAGAATTCAGTTTATCTTAGTGGCAGTAGAAGTCACTTTACAATGCAATGACTTAGTCAAAGTTGTGTCTTAGAAAGCTACTCTGACAGTCATGGAGGACTGTGTTGCAATGGGGAGGAATGAAGGAGACATACCAGCTTGAAGTCTTTTGAATTTTTCTAAATATGAGTCTAGTCTACCACGGTAGCATTGGGAAAGGAAAAGCTGGGGAGTAATCAAGAGTCTCTGGAAAAGAAAGCCCAACAGGACAGAGTGCCTGACAGAAGGGTGAGGTAGAGTGGAATCAAAGACGACGCCAAGCTCTCGAGTTTAGGAGGCTGGAGGAAGGTCATTAACTAAAACAAAGATTGGAAGTGGTGCTCCTTGAAGGGAAGATCTGGAGCATAGTTTTGCGTAGATTCCATGGCAAGTGATGGTGGGAAATGTTCCATAGTAGCTGGCAATGTCTTCTAAGGGAAGCAGAGTCATGAAGATGGACAAAATGGTGAAACAAATGAGTAGAAAATTACTCTATCCGGCTTAGAAGAAATATCATAAATGAAAATTTTCCCTGAATAATTGTGGCCTGGGTTACGATCAGATAACAATGTTATTAGTGTAGATCATGTGCCTGGATCCTCAATGCTATTAATCAAAAACTTGGAAAACTTGAAGGAAGTAATTAGCGAAATCCTGGTATTTTGGCTTCACAATAAATACTTTTCAAAAATGAGATTTTTCCTTTTATGTAGCTGGTTTTATTTTTATGTAGCTAGCCACTGTTCCTCTTATTTCTCCTCCTTCTTAGAGTGCAAGTGCTCTAAGACTCAGGCATTGTATCACTTCTCTATTTAAACTGTCCAGTAGAGCAGCACCGTCCAACAGAAAAATGTGAGCCACAAATGCAAGCCATATGAAATTTAAAATCTTCTAGTTATTAACCATATTTTTTTAAAAGTAAAAGGAAATGGGGAAAAAATAATATATATTTTATTTAATCTAATACACCCAAAACATGATCATTTCAACATGTAATCAATGTGAAAGTATTAATGAGATATTTCAATGTCCTTAGGTGGTGCAATGGAGGCTAAGGTAGTTTTTTTTTTTTTTTAATTGTGATTTGGGTGAAAATTTACAGAGCAAATTCACTTTCCATACAGCAGTTCCCATACACTTTGTCTCATGACATTGACCACAATTTACAACAATGCAACAGCTCCCCTCCCACTTCCTCCTGATAGTTACCTCTTCCCTATGTCCATTCCTCCATGCGCTCCTGCCCCCTGAGCTGTCTCCCTGTGCATAAGCAGCCCTTATTTCTCCCATGATTGTTCTCTTCAAGGAGTGTATCTACCTCAGGTAAATGTTTAACTCATATGCCTGTCTTTTGTTTGGCTGGAAGCCACAGGTGTGGGTTCAATTCCAGACCTGAAGGGCAACTAGGGACCATAGTCTCAGTGGCTCCACCAGGCTCTATTGGACCAGCAAATTTGGTCCCCTCCCCTTTTTTTTTTCTCCAAATGATTCCGAGTTTTGTTCCACATTGTTCTCCCTCTCTATCCAGGAGAGGCTAAGGTAGTTGCAAGGAGCCTGGTGGTGCAGTGGTTAAGAGCCAGTTGGCGAACCCAAAGGTTGGTGGTTGGAACCCACCAGCCACTCCATGGGAGAAAGATGTAGCAGTCTGCTTTGTAAAGATTCACAGCCAGGGAAACCCTATAGGGCAGCTTTACTCTATCCTATAGTAGTTGTTGTTGTTAGGTGCTGGCGAGTCGTTTCTGACTCATAGCGACCCCATGCACAGCAGAAGGAAACACCGCCCAATCCCGTGCCAGCTCCACGATCCCTGCCATACTTGAGCAATTCATAGGGTGGCTATGAATTGGAATAGACTGGATGGCAATGGATTGGGTCGTGCAAATGGTTTGCACTCAACTGCTAACCTAAATGTTGGTGGTTTGAATTAATCCAGCGACACCACAGAAGAAAAGGAATGGAGATCTGCTTCTGCGAACATTAAAATTTATGGTTGACCCCTGAAATGGATTTGAGGGTAGGAAAGGAAGAGAAAAAAGGAAATATTAAGGGAACAATTGAGGCAAAAAGAAGGAAGGAGAGTAATGCTCAATTTATAAACCAAAAAAACCAAATTCACTGCTGGGGAGTCGATTTAGACTCATAGTGACCCCTCCTTGGGTCACTCATAGTGACCCCTCCTTGCCCCACCTTCCTTCTGAGGAGTGGCTGGTGGGTTTGAACCACTAGCCTTCTGGTTAACAGTCAAATGTCTTAGGCACTACGCCACCAGAGCTCAACAGGGCTTAATCCAATTCAACAAGTGTTTATTGGTTGCAAAGCACTATACTAAGTCATTTTGGTAATGCAAGACAGTCTCTGCTATCAAGAAATCAAGAAAATGAGTTGAACTAGAACATATACAAATTATTAAAATATCACTCAGTATTAAAAAGAAATACAAGAAAAGAAGACTGACATTAATTATGTTTTAATGTGCCAGGCAGAAGAAAGGTTGGGAAACCTACTTCTGTAGTGATAATACCTTGGAAACCCAAGGAGGGGTCGCTATGAGTTGGATCCGACTCGATGGCAGTGGGTTAAAGTGCCAGGGCAAACCCAAAAACCAAACTCACTGCCGTCCAGTCAGTCCAGACTCATAGCAACTCCTCCTTGGGTTAGTCTTCTTCCCAGGGAGTGGCTGGTGAGTTTGAACCACCAGCCTTCTGGTTAGCAGCCAAATGCCTTAGGCACTACACCACCAGAGCTCCTGTACCAGGCAGGAACATACATTAATTCCTTTGATCCTAACAAACCTGAAAAATTTCAGGTAAGCACACTGGAGCTCAGATAGGCAGGAAACTTATTCAAGGTCATTAAGGATAGACAGTGAAGACTGGCTTTATTCTCCTCCCATGTTCTGAAGCTCATTCTCCTCTCAGAACACCATTGCTAAAGGGAAGCTCCAAGGAGAGGGTGGGAAGGGAGTAAGTTAGGACTGGATATGGCCCAGTTTCAGTGGAGGGAATAAAGAGATCAATGATTTGGAAGAAGCACGTGGGGTGCATCTTGAAGGACTAGGGCCCCTATAGAGTGTGGGGAAGAGGGAGGGACTTTCAGGCAAAGGAAGTAACCAGAGGAACTAGCTGCTCTCCCAGCTCCTTGAACAGAGGAGTCAAAATAGGTTGAAAACCAGAAGTCCTGTGAGTTCCTCATCATCACCGCTACAACCACATTTTCCTTTAGTGCTTTACAACGTTCTTCAATTTCACCATTAAAAAAATCCACCTCAGTCAAGTGGATTTCGACTCATAGCAACCTGCTAGGGCACGGAAGAAGCTCTGGTAATGTAGTGGTTAAAGCACCGGGCTGCTAACTAAAAGGTCAGCGTTGGAACCTATAAGCCGCTTTGCGGGACCAAAAAGATTTACAGCCTTGGCAATCCTATGGGGCAATTCTACTCCGTCATGTATGGTCGCCATGAGTCGGAATCTCCTCCATGGCAGTTTTGGTTTATAGGACAGAGTACAACTGCCTCACACGGTTTCGAAGCCTGCAAATCTTTACAGAAGCAGACTGCCTCATCTTTCTGCGGCATACTGGCTGGTGGGTTCGAACCGCCTACCTTTAGGTTAGCAGCCTAGAACTTTAAGCAGTGCGCCACCATCTACAATTTTTCAAATTGGAAAAAAAACAAAAAAACAAAAAACAAACCCTCAATGTTTTAAAAGTGACAATGAATCCGTACGACTGCAAGTGGGGGTCGGGCCAGGCACCCCTGTTGGACTCCTAGCCCCTTCCATTCCCTAACCCGGCCGCTACCTGGGAGCTGTTGCTCCCCAGTCAGGGCAAGGAAAGTCCAGGGCTACAGGGAAGCCGTCCCTCGTCTGCTCCTCGCGCGTAAGCGAGTGGGCTCGCCCCGAGAGGGTTAGCACAGTGGTGCGTGGGGGCGGGGCCGTAGGCACACCTGCCCGGCGCGGCAGTGCTCGCGGCGGCTGCGCGGACTGACGTGCCCCCCCCTCCACCCGCTTGGCCGTGTGTTTACGTGGAGACGAAGATGGCGGCGGCGGTGACGGCGTTGCCTGTGCGATCGAGGACGATCAGCTAGTGAGCGCGGAGACTTGTTCCACTACGGAGGGAGGAGCGCCGGGCCGGCCCTGTTCCTTGGGTCCCGGAGCTTGCCGTCCCACCTCCGTCTAAATCCACTTTTCCTTTCTACTCTCGACCCTCTCCCTGTCTTTCCCCACCCTTCCCTGCAGAGGCCATGGAGGACGAAGAGAGACAGAAGAAGCTGGAGGCCGGCAAAGCGAAGGTAGGAAAGCCAGGCGCAGCCGGGCTGCGGTGGGAGGCGGCGACTGGAAAAGGGTGGGAGGGGGCCTGGGAAGCGGAGATCGCTGCAGCCTCAGTGCGCTTGCTGCCTGGGAGAAAGGTGCTGCAGGGTCTTAATTTTCCCCTAGGCACCCTTTCTTCTTTTTCCAACTGAGGGAAAAACCCCTTGGTACCACCCAGCAAATTATACTTCCGTGGTGACTGGATCGTATGGTTCTTTCTCGTGAATGCCCAATTGAAAACCTTCTTTTCGTATATTGCTGTTAGTATTTATTGCCTCTAAATCTGCAACTTTTCCCTCTTTTAGCATGTTTTCTGGGAGTGCAGGCATTGTGTTTTTCTGGGTGGGGATTTTCTTTATCCGGCGGGGATTTCTGCGCTGATCATCATCAGCTTGGCTTCTTTAGGTGGCACGCTGGCACTCTTGGGTGTGTGTGATTGGTTTATGACAGCTGCCACAGCAGTGGCTGGAGGGTGCCACAAGTGCCAGCTGTGAACTTCGCGTTACGGGCATTTTTAGAATTGCGCTTTGTATGTTTTGTGTTTGGAAGTCTTTGTCATGGCATGCGCTTTTGTATTGTGTGTAATGTTAATGCAGTCTCTATGAATGGGATTTCTGGGCCATGGTGAGGTGAATGGACCGAAAGATTCCAGATTGTAAGCACCTATAGAATTCCTGCTTTAAATACTTTAACTGTTTTTAACGGTTTATTGTGTGTGTGTGTGTATACATACACATATGTATGTATATATGTCGGTTGAGTTCTGATTGTGTGTTGTGTGTGTAGTAAAAAGCCTGTAAAGAATGCACATTGGGCTTCATGAAAAAATTGACAGAAAAGATAAAAATTAAATGACATTTAAAAAAATAAAAATTACATGTTTGAACGTATCTTTTGGCCTCGAAAGACCCCTTTGCCCTACAATGAAATTACCTTTTATAGATTATATATTATATATTAACTGTCTTATTATAGGTAATTGTTAACAATCATGGTTGAACCACAATTAAATTATAACATAATTGGCTGTTTTTTCTTTCTTTCTCCTCCAAACCAACCAACTAACCAACTAACAAAGGAAACTGGGTCAGTGGTTTTGATAATCAATGAAGAACCAATACTGCAGAAATACATTAGTAGATGTTCAACAAAAATTTGCTAATGAATAAGTATGTACACTATGTGTTACTAAAATACAGTTGACTTTTTCCACAAATTCACTCTATCTGAGGCTTAAGTGCTTGTATATATTCAGGTAGGTTATTATTTTAGAATCTGTAAGTGGAGGGGAAGGGGAATCAGGTCATCTTAAGCAGCCCAAAGTTGCTTATATTTATTTGTAAGCATCTCAAGGGTCTGAGCTAATGCCCTGCAGCCAAGGAAGTGGGGGTTAAGTATGTGGCCCCTTCCAAAAGTGTTGAACTTCTATTTATACATAATTATCAAGTGTTCTTTGTCTGTTACCTCAGAATTTTACTGTTTGTACCCAGAAGTATCTTTCTAAATATAGGTGAAGCATTCCTACAACACATAGTTTACTTTGGACAAAAACATCTCAAAATAGTTAGAGGACTTTCTCAAATTGCTTGCCAAATGTAGTTGATTTGGCATAGTAGAATTCTAGTTTCTTTGTATGTACATGTGTTTTTTTGTCTTTCAAAATTCTGTTGGAGTAAAAATCTTCTTATTCCAACTTTAACTTTTACTGTGCAAGATTATCTTTGAGAATTAAGCCCAGTATTTCTATTGAGAAATAGATCTGTGGCACTTGTCAGGCAAGGTATGTTTGCCACATTAGCTATACAATATAAAAACACTGGAAGCAACCTTCAAAGACAACATTAGGAGAATGTTTTTCTGAGTTCTTTATAAATGCAATAGAATAGTATATGTTGTTGTTATGTGCCGTCGAGTCGGACCTGACTCATAGCGACCCCTCCTTGGGTTTCTGAGGCAGTATCACTACAGAAGTAGATTGCCCATCTTCCTTCTGGTGGGTATGAACCACCAGCCTTCTGGTTAGCAGTCAAGTGCCTTAGGCACTAAGCTCCCAGAACTCCCAGAATAGTATATTGTTGTTGTTGTTGTGTGCCGTCGAGTTGGCCCCAACTCATAGCGACCCCTCCTTGGGTTTCCGAGGCAGTATCACTACGGAAGTAGGATTGCCCAACCTTCCTTCCGAGGAGTGGCTGG
>NW_006921650.1:7123031-7127026 GCF_000298275.1 Orycteropus afer afer | reverse complement strand
AGTTGGAGGGGAGCTGTTGCATTGTGGTAAACTGTGGTCAATGACATGAGACAAAGTATATGTGAACTGCTGTATCGAGAGTGAATTTGCTCTGTAAATCTTCACCCAAATCACAATAAAAAAAAAAAATTGTGTATAAACTTAAAAAACCCTGTGCAATCGAGTTGATTCCAACTCATAGTGACCCCTGTTGGGTTTCCAAGGCTGTAAATCTTTAGGGAAGTAGATTCCCTTATCTACTCATATGCTTGTTGTTGTTGTTGTTGTTATGTGCCATCGAGTCAGACCTGACTCAGCGACCCCTCCTTGGGTTTCTGAGGCAGTATCACTACAGAAGTAGATTGCCCATCTTCCTTCTGAGGAGTGGCTGGTGGGTTTGAACTGCCAAGCTTCTGGTTAGCAGTCAAGTGCCTTAGGCACTACGCTACCAGAGCTCCCAGAATAGTATATAGCCATTAAAATTCTGAAGATTGATAGAAACATGGAAAGTAGAGTAAAAACAGCACCATCAAAAATTGTGTATAAACTTGAAAAAAAATCCTGTGCAATTGAGTTGATTCCAACTCATAGTGACCCCTGTTGGGTTTCCAAGGCTGTAAATCTTTATGGAAGTAGATTCCCTTATCTACTCATATGCTTACTTGTCACTAATTGCCTATCTCATTATCTGACAGTTCATTTTTATGACAACTTTGAAAAATTCTCATGTTGTGCCTCTGATGGTTTGAGCCCCATGCAGAGATGTACCAGGCCAAGGCACCTTCAGTGGGCTTCCTTGAATGATATACCGGAGGACCCAGTGATGACAGGGAGACACGTGGGACAGTGGCTCATTGGCCACGAGACACTTTCTCCCATTTATCTGTAACATCGCAATCTGGCTACAGAGGGCACAGGGTGACAGTGGGACAACATGAGGTCACAGGCAGGTAGAAGGAGGCAGGGCAAGGGCCTGAAAGTGCCAGGGAGGTTGGTGGGGGGGAGGCGAGAAGAGGAGGAGAGGGAAGGGGGCTGCATGGGGCTGGGACAGATGAAGAAGGTCCACACCCTGGGCAGGCAGAGGATGAGTGGATTCACTGTCCAGGGTGAGTGGTGGGAGATGGCATCTGGTGGGCAACATTCAACCACCACCATGACCACCCCAATACCTGTGGACTTTTCACGGTGGTGGGGAAGGCATGGTGGTGAGGGAGCGGGCACTACACGACATGCATTTCAACTTGTACTGAAGGTGCCCAACAGGCTGGGAAGATGGATACAATAATAACAAAGACAGAGCACACCCCTGATTCTTGCATAATGCTTGTTTCGCGTAACAACCTGGTCTTTGGAACCTAACCATATAGATAAGTGGGTGTGCATTATTTTTCAGTTTTATAAACATGTCTTTATAAATTATGACTAAAAGACTGTTGTAAATGAAGAGTAATTCAGCAAATGTTCAACTTCTGTCTTATATCAAGGGCTGGAAATAGAGCGATGTTGACATGGTCTCTGCTCTCAAGAGACTTGGTTAGCAGGAGACAGACCCTGGGTAATAAATGCAATGATAGAGAAGGTGCATTAGGAGTTTGGGTGCTTTTGGGGAGCTCTGGTGGCATAGCACCTAAGGCATTTGACTGCTAACCAGAAGGCTGGCGGTTCAAACCCACCAGCCACTCTTTGGAAGGAAGGTTGGGGAATCTACTTCCATAATGATACCACCTCGGAAACCCAAGGAGGGATCGCTATGAGTTGGATCTGACTCAACGGCAGTGAGTTTGGGTTTCTTTGTTGTTGTTATTAAAATTTGTTAAATACTGCTACCTCGTCTTCAAAATATTTTACAAAGATGACTCTGAGTATCAGTAGTAATGTAACCTAGTGTAATGCTTGTCAAAGGTGGTGCCTGGGTGGTGCAAATGGTTAGCTGTTTGAACTTATCCAGCAGCTCTACAGAAGTAAGGCTTGGCATACTACTTCCATTAAGAGTACAGCCAAGAGAAAACCCTACGGAGCTGTTACACTCTGTAGCACATTGGTGGCAGGGAGGAAGCACAACTCCACAGCAGCTAGTAACATTAACACCAACAGTTCAATTAATATTGGCTTAATGAATGAATAAACAGAATGGCCCATGAGTTGTCATTCATTTTCTGCTTTCCCAGCATGGTTGTAGTGCTATTTCCTACCATACTTACAATTTAATGACAGCGTTCCAGAGTTTACTTAATCAGAAATCTCTTCTACCTGCCATTAGAAACCCCTTAAAAATCATTTTCCACAACTTATTCAGATACTTGGTTCTCCAAATATCTTGTTTGTTCATTGGATTTAAAAATTGTGCTTTTTGGATGATCTAGTTTTACAAACCATACATTTTTAGGCTTACTCTTGCTGGCTGACTAGTAAGCAGTTCTAACCTTGATATCCCATTGAAATATTTCCTTTTTGTTTCTTAAACCCATTGTCATTGAGTCGATTCTGACTCATAGCGACCTGATAGACCAGGGTTGCCAAGGCTGTATAATCTTTATCGAAGCAGATTGCTGTAACTTTCTTCTGCGGAGTGCCTGTTGGGTTCAAACTGCTGAACTTTTGGTTAACATCCCATTGTTTTAACCACTGTGCTATCAAGGATACCTTGTTGTTGCTATGTGCCGTTGAGTTGGACCCGAGTTGGGAAGATGCCCACAAATAATGCTAAAGCCAAAAAAAAGTTGTGGACCAGAAGAGCTAGACACCACTCATTGCTCAGAAAGGGATCTCAATAGAAGGTCCTGGATAGAGGGGGAGAAAAATGTGAAACAAAATTCAAAATCATAAAAAAGACCAGGCTTACTGGTCTGATAGAGACTGGTGGAACCCCCAAGACTATGGCCCTTAGAACCTTTCAGGCCTAGAGTTGAACCCATCCCTGTGGCTCAGCTTTCAACTAAAAGATAGACAGGCCTATAAGCTGAACAGTGACACCAGGAAAGTACACACGCCTTAGAACCATCAGCCATACCAGATCAACAGGGCAGCATTTGCCCAAGTGTAAGTAAAGCTCAAAAGGCAGAAAGAGAGGAAAGAAGGACAAATGAAACGGGAAACACAGGGAGGAAGTGGGAAGAGAGTGCTTATACATCGTGGGGATTACAGTCATTGTCACGGAAAAAGATGTGTATGAATCGTTGCTTGGAAAGCCAATTTCCTCTGTACGCTTTCACCCAGGTCACAATAAAAAGTTGGAACAAAAGGTGTTTGTACATATTTATGCATATGTCTATATATGTACATGTATATGAAGACATCTGAGAGAAAGTCACCAAAATATACACAGTGGTTATCTTTTGTTAGTGGGGTTATAGGCAATTTCAATTTTCTTTTCTTTACACTCGTAATGTTTTCCAAATTCTCGGCAATATATTTCTTTAATGATCAGTTAAAAAAAAATTTAAAATGTCATTTTTAAAAACAATACTTATTGTATGTAGTGTGAGGAAGGGTATGTTATGTTGTATGACCAGTGTACAAATCAAGGAAATGAGGCACAGAATAAGTTTCCTAAGGTCCCTCGCTTTAGTGTATATTCCTGGCACTATAATTCTTTTTTCAGTGATGCTTGTATTGCATAAATTAAAGTTGGGATTCTGTATTGTTAGACATTGTCTTCTTTCTGTTTTTCTAGTTCTTGTATTTTCTTGCTGTCAGTTATCATTGTTACGGATATGCTTACCTTGCCTTGCTCTTTCTCATCTGCTTCTTCCCTTAAATTTGCTGTATATATTTGTATTTGTATGTATATGATTAGAGAATACAAGTAATTATTTTGTAATAACCCGGAGCTAATGGAACACGGTGCATAGGCTTTTTGATAGTTTAATTTATTTTTCTGCTGCTTGGAGTTTTTGTTTTACTGTTGGGTCATCAGCTGTTTCCTGAATATTGATGTTACAAGAAGCTTGACCCATGGAGATATGATACATTACTGCATTATTAAGTAAATATTTTCAGATCTGGACTGACCCCAT
>NW_006921650.1:7106684-7122900 GCF_000298275.1 Orycteropus afer afer | reverse complement strand
TAATAGTGAGCAAAATTAAATTGAAGACAGTTGTGCATTTAATATAAAACTTTAACTCCTGTAGATTTTGCATTAGGTATACGTTTTTTAAGTTCTATTAATGTAGCTGAAATAATGACACCCGTTTTTTTTTTAAACCAAGTATTCAATAATTTATGTAATTGCAGTTTGTTCAGTAATTATTAAGAGTAATCAAAAGTATTGCCTCTTGCATTCAGTAATTTGATAATGATATGATTTTTGTTTGTTTAATGAATATTTTCAATTTGAGAGTACTGCTAATTGTATGCAAAAAAAGGACAGTTCTCTGTGGAAGCTGCATATTAGATTATTGATGGCAGGACTTTTCAATTATTGATTCTACTTTGATGGCAAAGTTAGTAAAATTTGATGACAAAGTTAGTATAAAATTATTCTTTGCAATTTTGCACCACCACTGAAAAGTTGCTTTCTTTCCCTGTGTCTTTTAAACTTGCTAGTTTTTATACGTATGTTAGACTTAGCTTACTTAACTTTCAGAGTGATACAGCAGTTTGATACCTTGATCAGTATTTATTGCAACAGTGGTTCATCGCTTGTGATTTAAAAGTTCATCTTCATGCTTTGTAAGAAAAAAAAAGGTTCTTCGATTATGAGTTTTAGAAGAGATAATATGGAGGAAAAGATGGGTAGGACAGGCTTTTTGAAGTATATGAAAACTCAAAAAAAATAACCAAACTCACTGCCATTGAGTCAATTCCACCTCATAGCGACCCGCATGGGAGTTTCCAAGGCTGTAAATCTTTGTGGAACTAGATCACTCTATCTTTCTTCTGCAGAGCAGCTGGTAGGGTTTGAACCACTGACCTCCCATTTAGCAGCCAACTGCCTTACCCACTATGCCACCAGAGCTCCTTACTTCCTCTAGAATTATATGTAATATTATGAAAAGGTAAGGAGCTCTGGTAGCATACTGCCTCAGGCACTTGACTGCTAACCAGAAGGCTGGTGGTTCAAACCCTCCAGCCACTCCTCGGAAGGAAGGTTGGGCAATCTACTTTTGTATTGATACTGCCTCAGAAACCCAAGGATGGGTCACTATGAGTTGGGTCCGACTTGATGGCACACAGTAACAAACAGCATTATGAAAAGGTGTCTAAGGAGAATCCAGGAAATTCAAGAGACAGGGGTAGGGAAGTGATTGGGATAAAAGGCCCATAAGATAAGATGAAGAGAGACTTAGCAAGGAAGTCTCTGGTGTCTTTTGAGTGAAACTTAACGTTGAATGATGCAAACAGAAGAGAGGATAGGAAAAAAATCATAGGATACGCTCAAGTGTTCTAAATATAACAAGATTGGGGTAAATAATAGTTTTAAGCAAAAACCTGTTTTCATAAAACATTTGTTGTTGTTGTTGTTGTGTGCCGTGGAGTCAGACCCAACTCATAGCAACCCCTCCTTGGGTTTCTGAGGCAGTATCACTACGGAAGTAGATTGCCCAACCTTCCTTCCGAAAACATTTGTAATGAGAGCTAAACTATGCAAAATTTCTATTAGATAGACTACTGATTGAGATGTAAATAAGTTTATATAGGAATGTTTAATCATATTTATCTTCTAATGTAGAAATTGGAACATTTAATTATATTTATCTTATAATGTAGAAATCAGCCCATTTAAAGTTAGCATTCCTTTAAAAACTTTTATTTGGAAACACTACAGAATTTTTGTAATGTTTATTAAGGTGGTGTTATGTCTGGTTTTTTAGTGAATTTATAATATTGCTGTATTGGTAGAAAAGGCATTCGGTTCAGATTTTGGAGACAGTTATTTTCTTATTTGTTCAACATTTCTGAATGCCTACAACTATGCAGCTATAGACTTTTACTTAGTAAGCATTTATGTAAATTATCACAACTCCGTACCTCATTGTCTTTGGAGATAATCCCATCACAGTAAATAGATTTTTTGAAGAATAAATGAGATAATAATTGAGATCTTTTTGAGTTCTTCTTTGTGAGTGCTAGATATAAAGAAACAGTGGTTGATTTGCCCCTTTTATTAACTTTCAGCGATGCCAGTTATGTTTTCTGCTTCTGATGTGCATGTCACTTGCTAAGCTCTTCATAGTTTAATAGAGTTTTGATCCCCAAAGATGACCTTATTTGAAAGATTTTGCTTTTTAATCGTAATCCACTAGTCACTCTGGGAGAAAGATGTGTCAGTCTTCTGTAAAGAGTTACAGCCTTGAAAACCATATGGGATAGGTAGTTCTGCTCTGTCCTATAGCGTTGTTATGAGTTGGAAGTGACTGGATGGCAGTGGGTTTTTTGGTTGTATTAATACTCAGTCTGGAATAGGGCTTTATTTCCATATTTCTCAAGGTGTGGTTTATGAAACACTGGTGGGGATTGCTTGTATGAAAATGCATATTTCTGCCCCCCCTCCCACCTCTGCATCAGAAACTTTTTAATAAACACCCTAGGTGAATATTCCCCAAATTTGAAGAATTACTACCATAGGGAGTAAAAGGACTTTTTTGTCATTTACTATTGCTAAATGCTTACAAAGCCCTGGTGGTGCCGTGGTTAAAGTGCTTGATTGCTAACTGAAAAATATCGTGGTTCTTCTTGGGAGATTGATGAGGCAGTCTGCTTCTATAAAGAGTACAGACTTGGAAACCCTATGGGGGGCAGTTCTACTCTGTCCTGCAGGGTCGCTATGAGTTGGAATCGACTCATACTGACAGCAATGGATTTTCTTTTTAAGTGCTTGCAAATTATTTTTATCATTAATCACCATGGATTTTTTTTTTTTTTTTAATCTATTTTACACAGCTTCTTACATAAGTATGTGTTTCTGCGTATGTATGTGGGAGCTCTGGTGGTGTAGTGCCTAAGGCATGTGACTGCTAACCAGAAGGCTGGTGGTTCAAACCCACCAGCCACTCCTTGGAAGGAAGGTTGGGCAATCTACTTCTGTAAGGATACCACCTCGGAAACCCAAGGGGAGGTCGCTGTGAGTTAGATCCGACTCGACAGCCGTGAGTGTGTGTATGTATATATGTGTATGTATGTATATGTTTATATATCTATGTATATATGTGTATACACACTCACCTTTGTCCATCCAGTGGGATTATCTTCCACCTTATTTTTCAGAAGCCTTCTGGGCTCTGCCACACTTTAAACTCTTGCTTCCTTTGAGTAATAGATTCTTGATGTGTTGATTAGAGCATGATGCTAAAGTTTGATTTCTGTGTAGGCCAGTGAGTCATTCCATCCATGGCCAGCTGTTTGACAAGTGCATGCTGTTGGTTAAAGAGGCAACTGTTGAGTTTTTGGCTTGATCATTATTACCAATTCATTTCCACTGTGGGAAAAAAAAAAACTTAATCTTCTGTAATGAAAGGGTCTGTCTTTTTTTTTTTTTTTTAGGATTTGGGTAAAGATTTACAGAGTAAATTCACTTTTCATACAGCAGTTCACATATACTTTGTCTCATGTCATTGACCAAAATTTACAATGCAGCAGCTCCCCTCCCACTTCCTCCCCATAGTTACCTCCTCCCAGTGTCCATCCCTTCATACTCTTCTGCACCCTGAGAGGCCCATTGTCTGCCAACCCTGTCTATGATCTTGGATACACTCTCCATTTAGACATACATAATTGTTTAGCTTGTTCACCTATCTATCCGTCCCTATACCCATGAGGGTCTGTCATTTTAATACATGAACACAATACATCTCTACGGATAATTCATCAGGATGAACTATTTTTGTTGTTATATTGACTCCCCTTTTACTATTGGCATTTTGGTGGTAACCAAAAAAACAAACTCATTGCCGTCAAGTGGGATCCGACTCGTGGCCACCCCTCCTTGGGTTCCCAAGGCAGTGTCACTACGGCAGTAGGTTGCCCAGTCTTCCTTCCGCAGAGTGGCTGGTGGGTTTGAACCACCAGCCTTCTGGTTAGCAGTCAAATGCCTTAGGCACTATGCCAGCAGAGCTCCTAAAATAGGTACACTGTAAAGTTTATAAAGCTTTGGTTGATCTGTCTACACATGAATTTAGCACTGTTCAAAAATTCAGCATTGTTCCAGAAGTAGTTTTGCTTACGTTATTTAAATTTATAGATTTTTTTGCAGCATGTAAAAATCCTTTATTTCTTTGCTCATGAACAACGTAGTGTTTGTTTTCAGTTGCCATCAGGGTTATGTTTCCTATTATGCTTTTTTGCTCACTAAGACTTTTATGCAGTCTAAAAGTTTCTTTATGAGTTGGAAGATTTTTTTCTTTCTTTATAAGAAGTCATTTCTGTAAGCCCCAAAAGCTGTTATTTTGACTATTCAAAACTGAACTGTAAACTTTACTATACAAAGTCCTGTTGTTGTTGTTGTTGTTGTTATGTGCTGCTGAGTCGGACCTGACTCATAGCGACCCCCTTTGGGTTTCCGAGGCAGTATCACTATGGAAGTAGATTGTCCAACCTTCCTTCCAAGGAGTAGCTGGTGGGTTTGAACCGCCAGCCTTGTGGTTAGCAGTCATGTGCCTTAGGCACTATGCTACCAGAGCTCCCCATACAAAGTCCTAGGCCATAAATATTTGAGTTAATAAATTGTTTTGATTGAATTGGTTCTCTGATTTACTGATCTCTGAAAAGGTAAAGGAGTATGAAATCTAGGCCGTATTTCATGGTACTGAACACACTATAACATTCCTCCTTGTTTACTAAGGGTCAGGGTCTGTGATTAGGGAGTATATATTCCTCAAGGGAGTCTCACTTTTACTCGAGTTGACCTTGCCTTAGTAGTCTCCCTGGAGAAGATAAGGACAGGGACCAATTAAAACTAAAATATTAGTTCTCCGTATGTATTACAAATGAAATTTAATCTGTGAAAGAGTGGAGGAGATGGGAAGGGTAAGGATCTGCTTTGAGTCAGTGATCTCAGCTTCATTTCCACATAGTTTATGTTCAATTGATTGTAGAGGTGTGTGTTGATTTCTTTAGTCCAGTAAACTAGTAGATGTTCTAAAAGGCATGGTATTAGGAAGTGTGGAAAGACTGCATTAGCAAATGTGTGAAATGATGGTTTTGGCTGAAAGTTAAGAAACACTATTTTCTAATCATAGACCACTGATTGAAAATACTTTTGATATAAAATATTTTATATTTGCCAAATTAATATTTTATTTTTAATTTGTGTAATAAGTTCCTTTCATAATGAAATTACATATTAACTTCTCTTTAACAGGAGAACTTTCACTTCTCTATTTAAAGAAAGAATTTTTTATAATATAGTAAAAGATTAAAAAGAAAAAGAAAAATAGAAATTGAGATTTTTTTTTTGTTGTTGAGACAATATGTATTTTAAAATAATTGAAAGTGAGGGATAATTTTAATAGATCTCAGTTTGAACCTTATGGCAAAGAGTTCTTTTTGTCTTAGATTTAGATTTAAAAATTTATACTGCCTCAGTTTTCTCTTTTCCTTTCCTGTGCCATTATGTTTTCTAAGCACAGTAGTTTATCCTTAATGAGAAAGCCTCTTAGTTGAGTATTAAAATCCTTTGAATTCTTCTTTGATTATTTTCTTTCATCCTACATTGTTGTTGTTGCTGTTGTTATGTGCCGTCGAGTCGGACCCGACTCATAGCGACCCCTCCTTGGGTTTCCGAGGCAGTATCACTACGGAAGTAGATTGCCCCATTTTCCTTCCGATTCATCCTATATACTCATGAATAAATCCCATTCTTTTTTGTTTTTCTTCAAAAACTATCTCATACTTAACCTTTTCTTCCCATTCTAACACCATTGCCCAACAAAATCAGGCCCACATCACCTCACCTTCTGTCTGGTTTCTCTGCCTCTATATTTGTTTTCTCCAGTTTGTCCTATACGTTGTTCCCACAGTATTTTAAAAATGGTCCTTCCATTTTGTTACTCTTCTACTCAGTTCTTTTCAGTCTTTCAGATCAAATCCTATATTTATTCATTCATTTAGCTTTATTTAAGCCTCTACTATATGCTGGATAGATAGTTGCTATTGCGTTGACACCCACCTATGGCGACCTATGACAACAGAATGAAATATTGCTTAGTCTTGCGTTGTCATCACAGTTGCTGCATGTTCATGTCCATTGTTGTGGCCTTTGTGCCAGTTCTTCTCGCCGAGGGTCTTCCTTGTCCTTACTGGCCCTCTTCTTCCCAAACATGATGTCCTTGATTGATCCTTTCTGGTGACATGTCCAAAGTAAGCAAGTTGAACAGTGTTCTGTTGTGATCTATGAGGTTTTTAGTGGCAAATTTTTAGAAGTAGATTGCCAGACCTTTCCTCCTAGTCTGTCTTAGTCTGAACATCACATGGTAGACGGCTGAAACCTGTGAACCATGGTGACCCAGCTGGTATTTCAAATACTGGTGGCATAGCTTCCAGTAACACACAAGCCAGCATGTGACACATTGATAAATGGGTGTTGGCTATAATATGCTGAACTAGTTGTCATTGAGTTGACTGTAATTAATTTTCTGTGTGTGTCAGAGCAGGACTATGCTCCATAGAGTTTTCAATGGCTGATTTTTCAGAAGTTCATCTCCAGACCTTTCTTCCAAGGTACTCTGTGTGGACTGAAACCTCCAACCTTTTGGTTAGCAGCCAAATGCGTTAACCATTTGTACAACTGGTTACTATATGCTACTTCTTGTTGTTGTTGTTATGTGTCATTGAGTCGGCCCCGACTCATAGCAACCCCTCCTTGGGTTTCCGAGGCAGTATCACTACGGAAGTAGGATTGCCCAATACTATATGCTAGTCAGTGGCAATTCGAGAAAAAGTCATAAGCCTGCCCTTCACACTTTCATGTTTTAACAGAATCGAAAGTCAACCACGATACAGTAAGTTAAGTTTATAGAATGAAGTGCAGGGTGTCATTTATTTACTTGTTTGGAAAATATAATTGAGCACCTTTTTAAAATATATATAGTGAGCACCTAGGCATTGCACTAGGCTGTAGGATATGAGAGACATGGGCCTCTATTTAGATAGCAGTGGAAGCATATGGGAAAGGTAACTGTTCTACAGTGGGAGGTGGTCAGAGAAATGTTACCAGAGGATATAAATCTCAGCTGAATTTTGGAGCAGTTAATAGGATTTAGCAGTTAGCCGTATGAAAAAAAAGTCTGATGGGGAGGATACTATCTGAGGCAGAGGAGTCAGCACTTGCAAGGGTGTGGAGGCATGAGTGAACAAGACGCATTAGAACTGTGTGCTCATTGATGTGGCTGGAGAGTAGGGTACAGGATGGGAAGTGATGAGAGATGAGGCCTGACTTAGAGAGGCTGACAGTGGGAGAAAGAAAAGAATGAATTTGATAATAATATAATAGCCACTATATTTTTGAGCACTTACTAGTGCTACGCATTATGATAAGGAGTTAGCTTTTATTATCTCGTTTAAGCCTTACAACAATTCTAAGAGCTGTAGCTATGGCTGTTCTCCTTATTTGATAGGTGGGAAAACTGAAGAGGTTAAATTTGCACAAATGGCAGAGCAAGGGTTCAAACTCTTTTTGTCTAACACAAGAGCTTATGTTCTCTAACCCTACACTGCCTCTGTGATCATTGTTTGGGAGGTAGGGTTGGAAGGGTAGGGTTGATAATTGGCTGTAAAATGAATGACTCCCAGTTTTCTGACTCGAGCAACTGAGGAGATGTGGGTGCTATTCTGAGATAGGGAGGAGGAACAAATTTGGGAGAATGGAGGATTTGAGTGGTTGAGTCTCTAAGATTAGGGGTATGGTCATACTGAGAGTGAAAAGAATATTTGAGATGAAGATGAATTTTGTTTTGAATCTGTTGAGTTGGAGGTGCCTGCAGGACATGCTAAATAAATACTCCAGTGTATAATTGATTATGGGTCTAGAGATAAAGATAGAAGCCAATGGTGAAGAGAACTTCTGGGAACTGGGAGCATAAAGCGCTCTGGAATGGGGAGCTCACTCAGAATGTAGACAGAATCAAATTCTGGGAATCATCCATGTTTAAAGGGCAAGTGGAGAAGTAGCTGCCAGCAAAACTGAGAAACAGACTATTCAGAAAGCCAGGAGAAGGTGATGTCTATAAAATTTAGGAAAGACTTTCAAGTAAGGGAGAGTGGAGTGATGTCAAATGTGAAAACTGTGTTAAATACGAGAATCCAAGTGTGTTGAAACTTGAAAAGTGGCCTTTAGTTACAGCAACAGTTTGGTCAGAGTAGATGTAGTGAAAAGAGATATGTAGACTCCACATTGGTGCAGGATGGAGAATGAATGGGAGTTAAGAAAAGGAGGAAGTAAATGTCAACCATGTTTTGAAGGAGTAAGTTGTGATAAGCAGTATAATGTGGTGGTTAGGAGCATGGGCTAGACTAGATGGCCGGAATTGAATCCTGTTTCTGCCGTTTACTAGTTTTGTAACTTTAAGCAAGTTAACCTTTCTGTGTCAGCATTCCCCATCTGCACAAAGAGAGTAGTGGTAGTATCTGCCTTGGAGTTGTTGTGAGGATTGGGTTAATACATATAAAGCACTTAGAATATTGTCAGGTTATAAAAAATGTGTAGGAAGTGTTAGCCATCGTTTTCATCATCATGGTCATGCTGGAGCATAGAGGATTAAGCAAATAGCAGAAATTAGGTTGGAGAAGTAGGCTGGGGTCAGATATGGTTATGTGCCAGTTAAAGAACCTCGATTGCTGCAGGATGGTTATGTGACATTTAAAGGAGGATGGACTTTATCTAAAAGTCATGGGGAACTTAAGGAGCATGTGTTCGGCATGTTTTACCTCTGAAGAGGTTCTTCCTTTCTCAAACAATATATCCTATATTCAGACAGATGTGCTGCCACCACGTGGCAGTTTTATGCTATGGCTATACAGACTTTTTAAAAATGTAAAATACTGACTTAATTAACATAGCTTAATGTAAGCAATGTAATTCTAGTAGAGTGCTCTGGTTGTAAAAACAAAAACAGATTGCAAAACCAAAAAAGAGAAAAGAGGATGATTGTAAAGATACGGAGATTTCAAAGGAAGATCAGAAAAGTATAGTTAGGTTTCATGGAAAATGAAAAGCCTTTATTTATTTATTTTTATTTTAAAAAATTTTTGTTGTGATTTGGCTGGAAGTCTACATAACAAACTCATTTTCCATACAGGAGTTCATACATATTTTGTTTCATGTCATTGAGTGCAGTTTCCCACAGTGTAACAGCTTTCTTTCTACTTCCTCCCCATAGTTGCCCCTTCCCTGTGTCTTTCCCTCCCATGTACTCCCACGCCTCCACCTCCCCCAGCTGGCTCCCTGTGCAGACACTGCCCTTCTGTTCTCCCGCGATTGATCACTCCAAGGAGTTTATCTACCTGATGTAAATGTTCACCCCGTATGCCTATCTGTTTGGCTGGAAGCCACAGGATTGAGTTCAGTTCCAGGCCTGAAGAGTAAGTAGGTGCCATAGTCTCAGAGGTCTCACCAGGCTCTATCAGACCAGCAAACCTGGTCTTTTTTTATGCTTTTGAGTTTTGTTCCACGTTGTTCGCCCAGGATCTCTTGCACGGGTGCCTCTCTAAGTGGTTGATAGTGGTAGCTGGGTACCATCTAGTTCTTCTGGTCTCATAGTCAAATAGGCTTAGGATCACATGGTCTACTAGTCCCTTGGACTAATTAGGAAACTGAAAAGCCTTTAGGAGCCAATGCCATTCTCTCTGTCATCTCTTATCTCACTTTTACAATGTCTGATTCTCCTCTCATTACAGACCAGCTTCCTCCTCCTTCATATGAGCTTGCACATGACCAAAAATGAGAATGAGTTCTCAAATTAGTTCTATCCAGTGGAGTTGTTTTTCATTATGTGCACTTAAGGGAAAAAAAAATGGCAGGGGGAATATTTAAATAATGGAAGGAAATCTACTCATGGAATAAGTATCTGGCACCCTGGTGGAGCAACAATTAAGTGCAGGGCTGCTAACTGATAGGATGGTGGTTTGAACCTACCCAGCGGCTAAGTGGGAGAAAGACCTGTTTATCTGCTTCCTTAAAGATCACAGCAAAAAAAACTCCAGTGGAGCAGTTCTGCTCTGTCACGTGGGGTCCCTGTGAGTTGGCATCTACTTGGCAGCGCCCAACAACAACAATATAACCAGCTTCAGAAACAGACTAGTACAAATACATTTGAAACCTTTCTCCATCTCATCCTGCTCCCTCACCACCTGAGGTAACTGTAGTTCTGAATTTTATCATTACCTTGCTTTTCTGTACTGCATGTATATATGTGCATAAACATTATATTGCTTAGTTTTCATGTTTTTGAACTTTATATAATGGAATCATATTGTATATATTTCAATGGTTTGCTTTTTGCTCAATATTATGTAGAACATGTGTACTCTTGCATTTCATTATGCCAGTATCCCACAGAATCCATTCTCACATCAATGAATATTTGGGTGGTACCAGTTTATTTTTATTTTTATTTTTAATTATGAAACTGCTTCTGGGTTCATTTTTGTATGTCTTGTTGAAAGAAAAGAAACATGTGCAAGGGTTTTTCCATGCACAGCACATGCCAGTGTCTTAGAGGTATCCGGAGGTCATGATCTAATGTCCCTCAGTCCTTGGGGAGTGGTGACTTTGTTGAGGACTGGAGTAGGAAGAGGGAGTGAAGCCAAAAGCAAACTGATATTTATATGGTAAATAATATGCCTGATTTCATTGCATAAATGACCTCTGACTGATGATGTCCCTTAGAGCTCTTGGTGGACACTGGATAACAGATAGGATGGGCCACTTAACTGACCAGATGCAGCAGTTCTTTTGTTCCTTATTTCCTGAAAAAAATATGTTGCATATCAGAGAAATAATAGTCTATATCCTATGGTTTATAAGTGAACAACATTCAGATGATAAATGGGGTTGTGTATTTATGCTGCTGAGAGAGTGTCTACTGCAGATCCATTTTGTTTTAGGGATGCTCTTTTATATGAACTGTGTAATACTTTTATTCATCTTTAATGAGATTAGACATCATAATGTACAAAGACTAGATTGGGTTAATGCCATTCTTCATCATTAGCAGTAACTGAGGTGACTGTGGAATGAAGCAGAAGTAGTTGGCGTCCAGACAGCAGGGTTTAATGGCCTTGTCAGTATTGGCAGTTAGTGCTTAAGGAGCATGGTGAAAATTGCAAGAGGGGCTGATTAATTAAAGAGACCAGGACCCAGGGGCTCCTACATTATTTCTAACTTTTGGGATGAGATTTCTGGTAAGTGTGTAGTTGTGTAACATACTTGTAAAATAGTACTAATAACATATGAGCCCATAATTTATTAGTGAATATTCTTTACAGATCTGTGTGCAGGGGAGGCAGTGAAGATCAATCATAGAAGAAAACAATCACCTATAATCCCATAAACCATAAGTTATGACTATTAATTGTTTATTGTTTCTTTTTCTACATAAGTATAATTTTAAATGTAGCTTGGATCATATTCTACAAGCAGTTGTTTTTTTTCTTTATTTTTCCTTTTTACTTAGCTTTATGTAGGGAGCATTGTCCTACAACATTAAAATTTTTGAAAACATTATTTTTGATAGCAGTTTGATGCCACATTACGTGGGTGTGTTGTCATGTGACAAGGGTCCTGATACATAATCTTTTGTTGTTTTTGAAGAAACTATGTGAATATTCTGAAGTTCTGAGGACTAGTGTCTAAAATTATTGCTTAGTGCTGCCTTTTTCTGTAAAAAAAAATAAATTATCTTGTCACTCAGCAAATACGTTTTGAGAGCTTCTGTGCAGGCACTGTTGTAGTGTAGACTTGGTGCTTGAGTGCAAACCTGTCCCCTTGGAGCTTATCTTCTAGTTGCAAAAATAATCAGTGCACTGAATTACATTAAGTCCTGTGGTCTTTTCCATTGTTGACTTCCTCACATCTATGTGGCATTGTTATTTTCCAATAACTTGTATCTTTGTGATGTTGTTGGAAATTGTACTTCAGAGCATTCTAAAAGTGTTACTTTTGCTCTGCTTTTAGTTGCCCTATTTCAGCTCTTCACAAATATAACCCGTGAATCAACTGTTGCACTTTTTTTATTTCCATAGTTAAGTCCTTGGGGTTTTATTTAATAGTTATATAGCATTCTTGTGCATCATTCATTAAAGGATATTAAAAGGTTTAAAGGCAGCATTGACAAATATAAATAATCATCATAATTAAATAACTAAGAATTTCTTAAATTACCCAGAAAATAGCTCCATTTTCAACTGTTTTTTGGAAACTGGAGAGACTAGGTACCACATTTCTTTAATAGGGGTAGGTATTTAATATCCACAACCTATTTTGTAAAATAGAAGTTTTATGATTTGCATGTGTGCAAACACCATATTATATACAGGAGAGAGGTGTGCAGGTCGTCAGTGGTGCCCAGAATCTATGAGGCCGTAGCTGGGCCGAGGGACTACATGAAAGTTTTGGTACCACTGCGGATCCTACCTGGTCACAGCCCAGTCTGGGGGTGGTGAGGTGCGTGTGGTTCCCACTGGCCAGCCACTACTGGCTTCCTCCCTTTCCCGCCTTCCCCTCAATGGGCTTTAAACTCTTCCAGCCCCACCTGCCTCTCCTCTTCCTTAGCCTCCGTCTCTGGCCACCTTTCCTGTTCTTCCTCCTGCAGTCTTTGCAGCAGAAGGAGCCATACCTCTGGTCAGGTGTCACATTCTGAGCACCTGGGCAGAGTGAGGGCGCAGCCATGGCAGGACATCCCTGTTAGTGGCTCCTGCGGCCTCTGCAGTTCTGCCTGAGGTGAGCTCGGTGGGACATCAGCCCCTCCCTGTACTGCCTCAAGACCAGGGCTGATGAGAGATCCAGGGAGCTAGGGAGAGTTGGTGAGAGACAGATGGGATCTCCATACTTGGCCAAGTACTTCTTTCTGCTACATCCTGATCTCCTGTTACGGATTGCTGAACTCTTATTATAACCTTCTAGGAACACGGATGTGTAAGCAGTGGGATGTTGTCCAAAAGGATGTTAAATGATGCATACTTGTATTGTGTAATATTCTTTATGATGTGTGTTGCATTTTGTTACATTTTTCTAAAAATAGTATCAAATAACAACTCAAAACTTCTAGTTGTAGTTTCACTTTAAAATTAAATTACTTTTTTTAAAAAGTTGGAATTTAGCACATTGTCCTTTCATTCATCAGTTTCTTGCTTATTCAACAAACATCTCTTAAGCGCTGGTGCAAATAGTTTGTGCTTGGCTGCTCACCTATGGGTTGACAGTTCGGACTTACTGAGTGGGAACACAGAAAAAAAGTCCTGGCAATCTGCTTCCATTAAGATTACAGCCAATAAAGCCCTAAGGACCAGTTTTACTTTGTAACACATGAGGTCAGAATTGACTGAAGGGCAACTAATGGCAACAACATGAGCCAGATACTGTGCTGGGCAGTGGCTATCCAGTGTTGAGCAAGATGCTCAAAGACCTTGCAAGGAACATTAATCTTATGTAAAATCAGGTGAGGAAGTCTAATCTTTCTTGTGCTTTATAGCAGGGATCGACAAACATTTCTATAAAGGACCAAATAGATATTTTAGACTTTGCAGGTCATAAGGTTTCTGTTGTAACTATTCAGCTTTCTCATTGTGCATAAAAAGCAGCCGTTGATAGTATCTAAATGAACGGATGTGGCTTTGTTCCAATAAAACTTTCTTAAGGACACTGAAATTTTAATTTCATAATTTTCACATATTGTGAACCATTCTTCTTTTAATTTTTTCCCCAAACATTTAAAATTGTAACAATTATTCTTAGATGGTGGCTTATACAAAAACTAGTGTTGGGCCAGATTTGGTCCGTGGGCCTTAGTTTGTTTATTCCTGCAATATAGCAATAAAGTGTGATAAAGACTATGTAAAGGAAAATTAGTGTGCTATAAGAATACAGCAGAAGTCCCTGTATGTTAGAATGGAAGGACTGGTAATAGGAGTCTATAAATACTTCTATTATTTATTCATTCATTCATTTATTTTAATTGTGATTTGGGTGAAAATTTACAGAGCAAATTCACTTTCCATACAGCAGTTCACATACACTTTGTCTCATGACATTGACCACAATTTACCACAATGCAACAGCTCCCCTCCCACTTCCTCCCGATAGTTACCTCTTCCCTTTGTCCATCCGTCCATGCACTCCTGCCCCCCGAGCTGTCTCCTTGTGCATAAGCAGCCCTTCTTTCTCCCATGATTGTTCTCTCCAAGGAGTGTAGCTACTTGAGGTAAATGTTCAACTCATATACCTGTATTTTGTTTGGCTGGAAACCACAGGTGTGGGTTCGATTCCAGACCTAAAGGGCAGCTAGGGTCATAGTCTCAGTGGTTCCACCAGGCTCTATCAGACCAGCAAACCTGCCCCCCCCTTTTTTTCCCAAAATGATTTTGAGTTTTGTTCCATAGTGTTCTCCCTCTGTATCCAGGATCTCCTACATAGATCCCCCTCCAAGTGGTTGACAGTGGTAGCTGGGCACCATCTAGTTCTTCTGGTCTCATAGTTGTATAGACTGCAGATCGATTGGATGGTGTACTAGTCGCTAGGACTAATTGTTTCCATGAATTTTTGTTTTCTTCATTCTTTTTTGCTTTGGACGGGTAGAGATCCATCATTGCATCTAGATGGTAGCTTACAAGCTTTTAAGATCCCAGTCGCTACTCATACCAGGCAGTTTTGACTACTGTGGCTGTATAGTAGGTTTTGAGACCTCCTACTTTGTTCTCCTTCAATAGTGCTTTGCTTATCCAAGGTCTCTTTCCTTTCCATAAAAAGTCAGTGATTGGTTTTTCCATATCTTTAAAAAATGTTGATGGGATCTAGATTGGGATTGCATTGCATGTATAGATTGCTTTGGGTAGAATTGAAATTTTCACAATGTTCAATCTTCCTATCCATGAGGATGGGATATTCTTCCATTTATGTAGATCTCTTATGGTTTCTTGAAGTAGTTTTTTATAGTTTTCATTGTACAGGTCTTTTGTGTCCCTAGTAAGGTTTATTCCCAAGTATTTTATTTTTTTGGTAGCTATTGTAGATGGTATTGATTTCCTTATTTCTTTTTCAGCAGTCTTTTTGCTGGTGTAGAGGAATCTAACTGATTTTTGATTGTGCTCTTGTATCCTGCCACTAAATCTTTCAATTAATTCCAGTAAATTTTTAATTGAGTCTCCTGAGTTTTCCAGGTATAGGAGCATATCATCACCAAATAGAGATAGTTTGACTTCTTCCTTACCAATTTGGATGCCTCTGATTTCCTTTTCTTGCCTTATGGCCCTGGCTAGGACTTTCAATACTATGTTGAATAGAAGTCGTGATAGAGGGCATCCTTGTCTGGTTCCTGTTTGCAAGAGGAATGGTTTCATTCTCTCTCCATTGATTATAATGTTGGCTGTTGGTTTTGCATAGATGCCCTTCATTATGTTGAGGAATGTCCCTTCTATTCCTATTTTGCTGAGTTTTGATCAGGAATGGGTGTTGGATTTTATCAGATGCCTTTTCTGCATCAATTGATATGATCATATGGTTCTTTTTCTCTGTTTTATTTATGTGGTAGATGACATTGATTGTTTTTCTAATGTTGAACCATCCTTGCATACATGATATGAACCCCACTTGGTCAAAATGAATGATTTTCTTGATATGTTGATGGAGTCTATTAGCTAGGAATTTGTTGAAGATTTTTGCATCTGTATTCATGAGAGATATTGGTCTGTAGTTTTCCTTTTGAGTGATGTCTTTAGCTGGTTTTGGTGTCAAGGTTAGGCTTGCTTCATAAAATGAGTTAAGGAGGATTCTATCCTTTTCTGTGTTTTGGAATAGTTTGAGCAGGAATGGTGTCAGTTCTTTGAATGTTTGGTAGAATTCTCCAGTGAAACCATCTGGGCCAGGACTTTTTTTTTTTTGTTGATAATTTTTTGATTACCAGTTCAATTTCTTCTTTTGTT
The DNA here is from genome assembly GCF_000298275.1 of Orycteropus afer afer. Classification (NCBI taxonomy): domain Eukaryota; kingdom Metazoa; phylum Chordata; class Mammalia; order Tubulidentata; family Orycteropodidae; genus Orycteropus; species Orycteropus afer. The sequence continues at coordinate 7,106,896 of NW_006921650.1, read as the reverse complement.
ATGGATCTGTTCAACTTTTCCACATCAGTCTTTGTTAGTTTAGATAAGTGTTGTGTTTCTAGAAATCTGTCTATTTCTTACAGATTTTCAAATTTGTTGGAGTACAGTTCTTCACAGTATCCTGATATTATCCTTTTTATTTCAGTTGGTTCTGTTGTGATGTCACCCATTTCATTTCTTATTCGTGTTATTTGTATTCTCTCCCTCTTTTC
>NW_006921650.1:7104143-7106174 GCF_000298275.1 Orycteropus afer afer | reverse complement strand
ATGGTTTGCAGTGTTTCAATGTTTTTAAATTTATGAAGGCTTGCTTTATGGCCTAACATATGGTCTATCATGGAAAATGTTCCATGTGCACTGGAAAAAAATGTATATTGTGCTGTTGTTGGGTGAAGTTGGTGGAGTGTATTGTTTAGCTCTTCTGCATCTTTGTTGGGTTTCTTTCCAGTTCTATCTTTCATTGAGAGTGGTGTATTAAAGTCTCCCACTATGACTGTGGAGTCATCTGTATGACTTTTCAACTCTTTTAAAGTCTGATTTATATATTTTGGGGCTCTTCCATTGGGTCCACAGATACTTATTATGGTTATATCTTCTTGTTCAATTGATCCTTTAATCATTATATAATGTCTGTCCTTGTCTCATGTAGTGGTTTTTGTCTTAAAGTCAATTTGATCAGAAATTAATATTGCCACTCCTGCTTTTTTATGGTTGCCATTTGCTTGATGTATCTTTTTCCAACCTTTGGTTTTTAGTCTGCTTTTGTCTTTGTCTCTAAGGTGTGTCTCCTATAGACAGCATATTGATAGGTTTTGTTTTCTTATCCAATATGCAACCTCCTTCTCTTGAGTGGTGCATTTCATCCATTAACATTCTGTGTAATTATTGATAAGTATGAATAGGTTGCTGTCATTTTGTTACGTGTTTTTTCATGGTATCTCTGGTTTCTTTGTTCTACATTATTTTCTGTTCTGAGCTCATTGTATTTATGAATCGTGTTATCATTTCCTTTGTTGCTGTTGTTTTATTATTTGCTGAATATTTGTGCTTGTCTTCTTTTTTATTGTGATGTGAAGCTTTATCATTTTTCTTTGAGGTTACCCTGTGATTTGTAATTTTCTCCCTGAGTTTGGAATAGTCCATTCTATCCTGCAACTCTCTTGACTTCCTCACCATTTAGAAGTTCTGTAACTACACAGTTTTTTTCCTCTTTTTAGTTTGTAATTGTCCTCACTTGCCAGTTGATGTCTCTGGTTCCCTGTTTACAATCTTATAAGCTTATTTTGCTTTGGATATGTCCATAGCCATGGCTTCTGGGTTATGTCATCTTGTGTATTAATGGTCGGTTGTTATTTGCTATTTTTGGTTCTCTGTTCAAAGGACTCCCTTTAGCATCTCTTATAAGATTGGTCTGGTTTTAACAAATTCCCTTAGTTTCTGCTTATCTGGAAATCTCCTTATTTCACCATAATATTTGAGGGGCTTTGCCGGGTATATAATTCTTGGTTGAAAATTTGTCTCTTTCAGCGTTTTATATATACCGTCCCATTGCCTTCTCTCTTGCATGGTTTCTGCTGAGAAATCAGAATTCTTACTGATTATCTTATTCTTTCTGGTTGCCTTTGTAAGTAACTTTTTGTTTTTCCCATGCTGCTTTCAAGATTCTTTCTTTGTCTTTAGTTTTGATGAGTTTGATGATGATATGTCTTGGTGATTTTCTTCTGGGATCTATCCTGTTTGGGGTTCATTGGACTTCCTGAATGGATGTATTCTCATCTTTCATCATATCAGGGAAGTTCTCCTCCACCAATCTTGGGCAGTTTTCTCTGTGGTTTTATTATTCTCTTCCTGTTCTGGAATTCCAATGGCACGTAGGTTATTCCTTTTGATGTGATGATATCCCACATGAACCTTAGGCTTTCTTCATTTTGTTTTGATCTTTTTTCTGATTGATCACTTTCCAAAGACGTATTCAGGTGTTTGTCTTCAGTCGCATTAATTCTGTCTTCCATTGCATCAATTCTACTCCTTTGCCCTTTCAGTGTGTTATCTATTACTGACAATTTAGTGTTAATCTTCTGGATTTCTATCTGTAGATTTAAAATAATTTCTAGTTTTTCATTTATTTTGTCATTTTGTTCTTGTATTTTCTTCCAAAATTCTTCTAGGGTTTTGTCTGTGTTTTCCTTGGTCTGTCTCTCAATCTTTTGAAGATACCTAAATATAATTCTTTTGAATTCCTTATCAGAGAGTTCCAATGCTGCTTCTTCCTTAGGGATGTGTTCTGGGTCTGTTTCC
>NW_006921650.1:7092002-7103033 GCF_000298275.1 Orycteropus afer afer | reverse complement strand
TCCTCCGTGCAGTCCCTGGCTAGCAGGGCCAATTTTTAGGTTAATTCTTAGGTCCTACCACCACTCGGCAATATCCAAGCTGTCTGTGCCATCAGGATCACTGTCAGACTGCAGCTCTGTATGTCTCCTTTTTTGATGTTTTCATACAAATTCTTCTGCTAGTTGGAGTTTAGCCAACTTCTGTATTCTTCATTTCAAGAGCCAGGGGTCCATGATTATCTTCTGTCTGTGTTAATTGGTTCCCCTTTTCTTTGTTGAAGAGGGTCTGTGCAGTCTTTCTGCTTATTCCGCCATCTTCTTAAAACTCTAAGTACTTCTGAGATCACTGCTTTATAAACTTTAATATGCATCTTGGGGATCTAGCTAAAACGCTCATTCTTATTATCTACACTTGAGGTGAAGCCTTAGAATCTACATTTCTTTCAGGTGATGCTAATGCTGTTGGTTCGTTGGCCGCACTTGGAATGCCAACATCATATAGGAAATGATAATTAAAATCCTCTGCCCACTCTCCCTTTCAACTTGGCTTAGCTCCATGCCATCCTTCAGACTTCCTTAAATGTCCATTCTTAGGGATACTTTCTATGATCCTCTAGTCTCGGTTAAAAAAAAAAAAAAAAAAAATCCCAAACTCACTGCTGTTGACTCATTTCTGAATCATAGCGACCCTCATTGGATTTCCAAGGCTGTAAATCTTTGTAGAAGCAAACCACCTTATTTTTCTCCCATGGAATGGCTGGTTAGGTCTCTTTTTGTTGTGTGAGTGGTTTTCCAACTTTAATGACGGTGTGTTGACAGCTTTAAAAGAAAGGAAACTTTAATGAGTCTGATGGAACCTTTCTCCCTTGTTTTTTTGAAGATTAACAGTGGGTCTGGCAGCAGTTATTTTAAGCACAAACTTTTCTTATGAAACTAAGTAGATTCCAAATAATGGTTTTGAAGTGACATCATGAGAGCTTGGCATTTTTTAATACAACATTTAAAAATCTATTGTTTTATTGAGAATGGTCATTTATAAAGTTACAGATCTTGAGTTTAAGGAATAAATTATTAGTCATTTATTTTCAGTAATTTATTCATGTTGTTCTGGTCAGGGTAAGACATTTGCTTAGGCTGAATCAGTTTTAGAAGACAAGTGTATATGTACATAATATCTTTCCAGTAAATCTTGCAGCTATTTCAGTACCTACATGTGTTAATATTTTTATAATTGGCTTACAGATGACAAACACAGATGTCTGTAGTCTGAATTTTCAGGATGTTTTTGAATATATGTTTTACTAGTAACTTAAAGTGCATCATTTCAATTACAGTTGATTAGTTCATTGAGCAGTTTCTGACTTTGGCTTTCTGCCTTTTGCTTTTCTGCTAACTTGCCATTGCTTGTATTAAAAGAACAGTTAGCTTGCATGAGTATAAGAAATTGGATTTACGATATGATCTTGTTCTAACAGGACTTCTTTTTTTTTTTTTTTCCATTTAAAAGTATATGCCTTAATAGTTAGGCACTAATAACTCGTTGCAATAACTAAAAAGTAGAAAAAACCCAAATGCCTGTCAACAGATGAGTAGATAAACAAAATGTGGTGCATAAAAACAATAGAGTTTTATTCAGCCATGAAGTTCTGAGATATGCTATCGTATTGTTGAACCTTGAAAACAGTATGGTGAGTAAAATAAGTTAGACACAGATGAATACATATTTTATTAAGTCACTAATATGAAACACCTGGAATAAGAACATACATGTGTTGTTGTTGTCATGTGCCGTCAAGTCGGACCCGACTTGTAGCAACCCCTCCTTGAGTTTCCGAGGTGGCATCACTAAGGAAGTAGATTGTCCAACCTTCCTTAGAACATATTTAGAGACCAAAATTTATTAGTGGCTACAAGGGTGGGTGGGACAGGGAAAATAGAAGTTATTGCTTAAGGGCACTGAGTTTCTGTTACTAATTGCCATCCAGATGATTCTAACTATTGGCAACCATGTGCGTATCACAAAAGGACTCTGCTCTTTAGAGCTTTTATGGGTGATTTTTAAAAAGTAGATCACCTGGCCTTTCTTCCAGAATTGAACTCTTGATGAAAAGGTATTACGAGTATCATTTTTGAGAATTTAAATTGTGCTTTGATTTCGTTGTTTGATAGAAGAAGGAGATCATGGTAAGAAAGATTATTTTGTATTTTAATTCATTTAGTAAGTAGCTAGAAAATGATTTTAATTCTGAAACCATGGAATGTTTTTATGGAGCAGAATTAGATATGTCTGTTGTATTAGTTTAAGCACTGAGGAACAGTGCTTAAAATGATTGATTAGTGGTGACTCCTTTTGGTAAAAGATAAATTAGCCTTTTTCACTTAGGGCATTTATTGAGCACTGTTCTAGGCTTTGAATATATATGTTGTTGTTGTTGTTGTTGTTATGTGCCGTTGAGTCGGACCCGACTCATAGCGACCCCTCCTTGGGTTTCCGAGGCAGTATCACTACAGAAGTAGATTGTCCCATCTTCCTTCCGAGGAGAGGCTGATGGGTTTGAACCACCAGCCTTCTGGTTAGCAGTCAAGTGCCTTAGGCACTACGCTACCAGAGCTCCCTTGAATATATATAGCAGTGAATAAAAAGACCTTACCTTTATGAGCCTTACTTTCTAATTAATTCTTCTGAACAAATACAGAAGTTCATATAATCAATAACAGTACTAAAACAATATTTTTGATAATTTTATGGCCTTAGAAGTGATTTCTGGTGGTCTGGTAATATAGTTGGTTGACATTTGACTATTGGCCAAAAGGTTCACAGTTCAAATCCACCCAGAAATACCTTGGAAAACAGGCCTGATAATCTGCCTCTGAAAGGTCACAACCTTGAAAACCTTATGGAGCAGTGCTGCTCTGCACCCTTGGGGTTGCCTTGGGTTGGAATTAACTCAATGGCAACTAACATAAACAACAACACAAGTGATTCATTCTAAACACTGAACTAGAACAATTCAGTTTTTCCCATTTCTACTTATCTCTATTTTATTTGGATTCATTTAGTAATGGATACTGTTGTCTTAGACTATTTTTTTTTTTCAAAAAGTCAAACCTTTTATAATGCAGTATTTTAGTGTTTTTCCTTTATGAGTAAATACAAGTATATTCTCTGCTATCTGAATGTATTTTCTGACTTAGACAATATGGAATTTCAAGATGCATTTGAAATTGAGTATAAACATCAAGAATGTGATTATTATTAGTTTTTCTTCGCTTGGCATTATTCTTCCCAAGGGGTCCTATCTTTTTGAGTGATGTGCTTTTTAGACTTTTAATTAAGCTTACAGATTATATATTTAAGTGTTCCAGTTGGTTTATCTGTAAGAATGAATTTGGTATCCACCAAAAGTTTAAATGCATTCCAACAGCTTAATAATGTACAAATAGAGGCAGCTGGTCTTGCACCTGTTCCTTAAGCATACATGAGATGCAATAACTGTCCAGTTGCTAAATAACTGGAGAGAAAATTTAAATGTGATATATTTTTATATATTCATATTTTTATATTCTACAGGGTCATATGATTAGAAATTTCTAACTTATGAAGTATATGCATCCTTTTTGAGTAAACAGTATAGAACTATATACTTTTTCCTTGATCTTGATCTTATCTATGATAAGCCAAAAGTCTGTTTGATTCTAGTATATCCTTAACACTCCTCTAACATTTGCCCATTTCACCTGTATCACTTGTAATACCTAATGAAAAATTTAATAACATCATTTTATTTTCATTGTATTTATTTGTTCTTAAGAGTCTTAAATGATAATGATACTGAGTTTTAATTTATACCAGGAATAAAAAGTTTTGTTTTTTTTTTTTTAATACATGTAATTAAGGAAAGTATTCTGGTTAAAACATGTTAAGAAAATGTTAAATATAGGTGGCACTAGGATATGGTAGAAATCCTGATGGTGATACATAAATGTTTAAGGGCTAGGAAACATTACATGTGATATTTATGTCTAAATTCTTCCTCATTGTGAACAAGTGAGCATATTTTTATGGGTTTTTCCTTTAGTGTAAATTAGTAGAAGTCCCAGAAATTCCATACAACAAATGCATGTGTATGTATTCATGTAATCTCAAATCCAGAGATTATACTCTCACCTACTCAGTTTCTTTACTGTTCAATAGTTATCCTTATATTAAAGACTGTTAACAATTGTCTTTTATTTTATAGTCATTTTTATATAGTGATAGTTTGATCTTTTAAAGAGTTTGTCTCCAAAGGTGCTTTTTTCTTGGTGGTGATAAGAAAACATTATTTTTGATTACAGTGGCAATTTCTTTTTTTCTGTAGCTTGCCCAGTTTCGACAAAGGAAAGCTCAGTCTGATGGGCAGAATCCTTCTAAGAAACAGAAAAAAAAGAGGAAAACCTCAAGCAGTAAACAGGATGTGTCAGCCTATCATGGCATGAATACTGATCAATCACAGACTGATGACATGTACATAAATAGTTCTCAGGAAGTAGGATCAGCCGTGACTGCTGAATCCATAGTGATGAGAACTTTACACACTGGAGAGATAATCAAGCGTGACCAGGTCTTCTCTGTTGAGGTAAGTCTTCATTCAGATTTTTAAACATTATAGGTCTAAATGGACAGTTGTTACAGTGACAAAAAACTCAGCATCCTGTGCAATTCGATCATGATTTTTGTTTCCTTTTGAAAGTTTCAGTAGGAAAATAAACAATGATGCCTAAAATATTCAGCAACCTCTGAAAGGTAGTTTTGTGATCTTAATTCAGCAAGCCTTTAGTGAGCAACTGTGGTATGGTATATACCAAGGATACAAAGATGAATATGACTGTCTCTGCCTTTTGGGAAGATCAGTCTAGTGGGCAAAGCAGATGTAACGATATGTGTTGTACTCTGATTGGAGCTAGGTTTAACAGCATCCCGACTTCTACCCATGAGATGCCAGTAGCACCCTCCCCCCTAGTTGTGACAATCCAAAATGTCTCTAAAACAAACGAACAAAAGTCTGTTGTGATGAGGCTGTTCAGACTCAAAGCTACCCCCTATGTCTCTAGGCATTGCAGGGCACAACATCATTGCTGGTTGAGAAGTACTAGTATGATAAAAAGAAGAATTTTTTTTGCCATAAAAATGTTGTCATTAAGTTCTGAGCTAACTCACGTTTATCAGAGGACTTTTGATACATACATATTATCTTTAGTCTTGTTATTCTCCAGAATTCTCAAATGAGGAAACATTCCATCATAATACCAAAAACAGTCTTCCTCAAGTTATTAAACCTCAAAATTAGGAAAATATATAACAGACATTTTAATTGAATATCTTTCTACTCAAAATTAAAGTTAGACATTTTCTATAATTCCAGTGTATTTTCTGCGATATTGCCTGAGTCTCTGATAACTAGAATAAGGAGCTCTAGTGGTGTAGTTGTTAAGGCATTTGTCTGCTAACCAAAAGGTTGGTGGTTCAAACCCACCAACTGCTCTGCAAAGAAAGATGAGGCAGTCTGCTCCCGTAAAGATATATAGCCTTAGAAACCCAGTGGGGGCCACTGTAAGTCAGAATCGACTCAATGGCAGTGAGTTGAGTTGAGTAATAACCATATAAAGCTGAAACTGAAAACCCTTTCTTCTATAATAAGGATCCCATGTATATCTACAATCAGGAGATCTAATTTAGTTGGCACTATAGCATAATCATAGCTATCACTTCACACTAGAATTTTTTTTCCAGTTTTACCCAATATTAATTGCAAGTCACATTTAGGAAAGTTCTGTAATTTTTAACAAATAAAATAGAAATCAGAGCAGAGTGTGGGATAGTGTTCCTTGTCTCAAAGTTTTCTAGTCGGTATGCAGCAATGTGTCATGGTATGTGGTGGTACTGTGTCACCAGTTCTTGATCTCCTTGGCTTTGAGGGTGGTTGGGCAGATAGTGCCTCAGGTGAGCAGATTTTTGTAGAGCTCCATGCCCCTCTACTATACTGTAAACCAAACCAGTTCCTGGGCTCATAGTGACGCCGTGTGTGTCAGAGTAGAACTGTATTCCACAGGCTTTCAAGTGGGTAATTTTTTTTGTAAATAAATTGCCAGGCTTTTCTTCCTAGGTACCTCTGGGTAGACTTAAACCACTTATCTTTTGGTAAGCAACCAGATGTACTAGAGCTTTAGTTACATTTGTTGAAATTAAGTTAAAGACAATTTTAAAATTCAGAAATACAAGGACTACTGCTTTACTATTGACTGCTGAAAGAACTAACAAATCTTTCCTGGAAGAAGTGTGGCCAGAATGCTCCTTGGAAGTGAGAGTGGCCAGATTTCATCCCACCTACTTTGGTCATGTTATCAGAAGGGACTGTTCTCTGGAGAAGGATATCGTGCTAGGTATAGTGGAGGGTCAATGAAAAAGCAGAAGGCCCTCACCAATGTGGATTGACAGAGTGGCTGCAGTGATGGGGTCAGGGGTAACAAGGATCATGAGGCTGGCGTAGGACTGGGCAGTGTTTCATTCTACTCTATATAAGGTTGCTGTGAGTCAGAGATGACTCGATGGCACCTAACAACAACTGCTTTAAAAAGAATTATTGTTATTGAGGTATAATTTACATGCAGTAAAATTTCACATCCATTTTAACTGTAAAGTTCAATGAATTTGAAATTGTTAATTTATTTTCAGATAAATTGCATCCTTAGCATAAACCAATCAAGTCAGATGCTTAGATGAAATGCGATACAGTGAACAGTGAAAGGAGCACTTTTGGAGTCAGAAAATCTGAATTTGGTTCTTGATTCTTCTTACTAACTTTTGGCTGAGGGAAGCTTGGAAAAGCCACTCACTTAATATCCAGATTCCAGGGATATAAGGATGAAACAAGAATGTCTTTTGAAAGTGCTTTGTAAACTGCAGAGGTGTTGCCAACTTTTTTTCTCCTCCAAGTTGTTAATGGCTTTTCCAGCATTAAAATTTGATGATGATCATTTTTGAAGAAGTTGAACTTTTCTGGCAGTAACATTTTAGGACTTTCTTTTATTAAACATAGGGACAGGCATTAGAAGAATGGTGGCTTATTTACTGCTTTTAGCTTAGGAATGGTCTGTGTAATAAACACAAGATACTGTGACAAAGTGCCTCTTGATACCTTTATATTTGGAAAAATGCCAAGCAATAAATTTTAGATGTATAATTTCACCATTGTGAGTCATAATTGTTAAATGGAAGTTTTTAAAGATTTGAGTAATTTTTACTAGTTTCTGGTAATATTTTATGTGGGTTTTCTATCATGTTACCAAAAGTAATGGCTTAATAAAATGTGATATTTAGCAAAAAGAAAAAGTCATAATTGTAATTGGTTTTTACTTTCTTTTAGCCGGAAAGTGAAATTTCAACCACAGCAGATGATTATAGTTCAGAGGTAAGAATAAATAAAATTATGATTTCAAAGGTTATAAATTAAATTGATACTTTATACTGTTAATTGAAATTATCATCTATTGTTGATACTTTATTTCTTAAAATGCACACGCTTCTGTGTTTTATAAATGTATTAGTATAATGTAATTTAATACAAATGATGAGACAAACCTGAAGATTATCTTTTACTGATAGATCTTTTTTTCAGATTATTAGCTATCTAATACCTTTTTGACCAGTTTACTAGGTAGTTAGGTACAGACCCTGCTTTAGTTCCTAAGATAGTCTTGGATGGTGAGTTCCTAGAATATAAGAGTGTTACAAGGTATCTATGTTAAACAAAGTAAAAAATTCATAATTTAGGATATTTCATTTTGAGTAGTACTTTTTACAGATCCTTGGAATTTAGTTAAAATTACAGTCATTTGTTTATTGAGATTAATTTTGCAATTGTGATATTTATTCTCAGTGATGAAAGCAAATACAGGCATTGACCACTTTAGGAAATACCTTTTTTGGGCCATTATTTGAGGACATGAAAAACTAGAACTTACTCTGAATGGTTCAGCAACTCAGTGTATTCCATCAGTCTCAATTTATTGTAGATTTCTAATAGAAAACAAAATTAATCTCATGTTCTTAAGTGAACATATTATTCTTATGGATTACTAATGGGAGTAAAAACTTTGATATTTTAAAAGTTTAGTATGTTTGAAAGCAGGGAATATAGTTATTAATCACCTGGGGAAATTATAAACCAGTGTTAAATATAAATTGTTGCCTGATTCAGATTACATAAAGTTACCGCTACAGGCAGTAGCTGGATTTAAAATCATAGCTTATGATTCAGAGGGTCTGCCCTTGTCAGTTTTAATTAGGGGCTAATATTTGAAAACAGTGTTTTTCTATAATTTCTTAATTTTTATAGTTTGTTTTTCTCAGTTGATAGTTTAGATGCTTTGGTGCCTGAACTATGTTACCCTATGTCTTTGGGGCACCTCCTGGACTCCACAAAGTAAATTTTTTACTTCACACTGCAGTGATTGCTGTTGGTCAGGTCATGCCATACATAGCCATAAATTTGTTGAAATTTATATAGCCATTTTCTTGCACTGGAGTAACAGACCCAAATTTTATTTTATTTATATTTAAAAAGGAGCCTTGGTGATATAGTGGTTAAGTACTTGGCTGCTAACCAAAAGGTTGGTGGTTTGAACCCACGAGCCACTCTGCAGGAGAAAGATGTGGCTGTCTGCATCCATAAAGATTACAGCCTTGGAAACCCTATGGGGCTGTTCTGCTCTGTCCTACAGGGTCACTATGAATTGCAGTTGACTCAGTGGCAACAGGTTTTATATTTAAAAAGCTAGTGTGACTTCAAAACGTGCTGATTTTCATGTTCTCTTCATATTGAGATTCTTATTACATTAAGACATTCTTTGCCTAAATTTTTTAAGATTAAAAAACTGCTGGTGGGGATTGTAAGATCAAGAAAAATGTATTAAAACCGTATGTATGTGATAACCAGTAAATATGATGGATTTCAAACTAAGTTACAAATATAATTCCTACAGATAAAACTTAGAATAGTGTTTTACATACTTGTTGGCTATGGCTCACAGTAAGAAAGACATTTTGCATAATTATTTGTATGTAAATATTATTATATATGCTTATATTATATATGTTTATATATATTACTATTATGTATGTATAATACATAATTACATATGTATGTATAGCTATGTGCATGAATAATTTCATATATGAATATACATATTTTAAACAAAATTTGATGAAAAGTATCCTTATATGAAATATACTCTCCTGCTTATTTACATGCTAGTCATAAAAACTAAAATGAGTTATTGACAGCTTGAAAAAACTGACTTAGAAGATTATATTGAAAAATATAATATCCTTGCTGAAGAAACATTTCATGTCTGCAATGACATATTTACATGAATTACTTTTATTGATACCCTTTGATCAGGGTTATCAAGAAAGTTGGGAATGCTCCAGGCAACGTAGAGACTTTAGATGGGTAAATATGTTTTGCTGTTGTACAGAAAGATGAAATGATTGTAGGGTATGTACTCTCATTGTACTGATTAGGATTTCATCTGATTATTCAGTACTTCCTTATCAAATCCCTTTTATGATCCATAATATTCGTGAAATGGCTTTGAAGGAATGATCTTCACTAGTTATTTGCATCCAGTACCATGAGTCAGCTAGGCATATTGATCCCGTTATTTTCATTATCAAACTTTTTGTCATCAGATTTTTCTTATTTTTTATTAAAATAACTGTTATTTTTCTGAACATGTATACTACCAAATTAAGTGTAATAAGAAGATAGCAATCATAAGTAATTTTAAGGGTCAGTTATCCTCTTATGCTTTCTTGCCCCCCAATTTTTATTGTGATTTGGGTGAAAGTTTACAGAGCAAATTCATTTTCCATACAGGTTTGTCTCATGATATTGACTGCAGTTTCCCACAATGCGACAGCTCTCTTCCCACTTCTCCCCATAGTTACCTCTTCCCTGTGTCCTTCCCGTCCATGCACTCCTGCTCCCTGAGCTTTCTCCCTGTGCATACACAGCCCTTCTGTTGTCCCATGATCAATCTCTCAAAGGAATCTATCTACCTAATGTAAATGTTCAGCTCATATGCCTGTCTTTTGTTTGGCTGGAAGCCACAGGACTGGGTTCAGTTCCAGATCTGTAGGGCAGCTACTGGCCATAGTCTCAGGGTTCCCGCAGGCTCTGTCACACTAGCAAACTTGGTCCCTTTTTTTTTTTTTATGATCTTGAGTTTTGTTCCACATTGTTCTTCCACTCTATACAGGAGCTCCTACATAGATCCCTCTCTGAGTGGTTGACAGCGGTAGCCAGGCACCATATTGTTCTTCTGGTCTCATAGTCATAAAGGCTAAGGATCACATGGTGTACCAGTCCTTGATTCCCTTCATTCTTCTTTGCTCTGGACGAGGAGAGACCCATTGTTGCATCTAGATGGCTGCTTGCAAGCTTTTAAGATCCCAGTTGCAACTTGCCAAAGTAGGATGTGGAACAGTGTTTTTGTGTAGTATGTTATGCCAGTTGAGCTTGATGTCTGCTGTGACCATGGTTCCGAGCCCACAGGTCCTATCTTATGTTTTTAAACTAATATCTACTAAAGGGAAGAAGAGTATTATGTGAAGGCCATTTTATAGTTATGTAACAGAACTCATTTTTCCATTGATTCTTTCTGAATAGCAGTGTTAATTCTGATATGAATCTTATCTCTATAGAATTATTTTTAAATTTAAAATACTACTTTAAAGACTGAGGTGTGCCTAACCTTGTTGTTGTTGTTGTCAAGTGCTGTCGAGTCGTTTCCAACTCATAGCGACCCCATGCACAGTGGAACGAAACATTGCCCGATCCCGTGCCAGCCCCACAATCCCTGCTATACTTGAGCCCATCATCGTAGCCACCGTGTCAATCCATCTCGTTGAAGGCCTTCCCCTCTTTCGTCGACCCTCCACCCTACCAAGCATGACATCCTTCTCCAGGGAATGGTCCCTTCTGACAACATGACCAAAATAGGTGAGAC
>NW_006921650.1:7066247-7089245 GCF_000298275.1 Orycteropus afer afer | reverse complement strand
GTTTTAGCTATTAATTGACCTTTGCAACTCCATTCTTTAAATTATGTTTTCCAGAAAATTTGTCAAGATTTTAACTGGAATGTCATTGAATCTATAGATAGTTTGGCAGAACTGACATATTTACAATATGTAGACTTTTAATTCATGAACATTGAAACATTTTAGCCTAAAAAAAAAAAAGAACTATTAATGATCCTTATTCTAACTTTGGAATATAATTAATTTTCATTTATTTCTGGGGAATAATTTTTTATTGCCTATTTACATGATATTAAATTTCTAAAATTTATTAGTATCGACAAGATTTTCACAATTACTGTAACAACTTAAAATTAAGTTTTTAAAAAGGTTATACAACCTAGAGAGAGCAAGAGAATGGATACATATGACATTCTGAACAACTTGCATTAGAATTGATGTTTACATATACAGGCAGACCTCAGATATATGGTGAGTTTGGTTCCAGACCACTGTAATAAAGCAAATATCCTGAAAAAAAAAAAAAAAGAAGGTTATACAGCATTTTAAGAATCCAGTACATATGAGTTGCTGAACTGTAATTTTGTTTTTGAAATCTTGTTACTAAATTAGAGAAAAATTGGGTTGAATGTTGATTATGCAGTGTATTAGTACTGTGATTACAAGCAGAGGATTAATTTGTATAATTGAAAGGGGTATTGGTTGCTTCACAGGATATTTGAAGATATTCTTAAAAATCCATTTCATTACATTATTATTCTGAAGTAAAAATTTTAGTAGAAACTTACCAAAATATTTAATTTCAGAATCAAGAAAAGCTAATTTAAATTTAAAAGTATTTAATTTGAAAGTATTTTAAGTGACTTGATATTCATCATCTTAATAAAGTTGCTACTGTTGTCTTCTGATGGCTTTCACAAATTGCAGTATTTTGTTAACTTAAAGGTGTTTTTTTTTTTTTCCCCCTTAAGTTTTGTTTTTTCAGAAATTATCCTTAGGATAAATAAAAAGGAATCAAATTTTGATAAACAACTCTTAATTAGGATGTTCACTTTTTAAAGTGTTCTGGCCCATTTTGGTCTAGTCCTTATTCTGAGGTACTCTATCTTACGTATTTCAATAGTAAACACTCCATTAACTTGAATTCTTTTAGCTTAGGATGGTGAATAATTAAGATGTGGGCAGGGATAAAGTTCATTTTTGTAGTGTTAATGGGGAAAGGAGGGGTTGTTGAATGGTTTAATCTGAAATTAATCTCTTACTAGGTCAGCCTTGGAGACTTCCATTAAGTAATTCCTTACTAAATGTATGTAAAGGAAGCAGGCAGTGATGTTACAGAAAACCTCCATGTGGTTCAGGGTTGGCATAGCTATCTCAGTGTTGTTTCCTTAACAGAATTTTGGGGAGCATCTCTCACTTCTTCATCCATACCTACCTTTTAACCTGTACACCACCTTTCAAGGAGATTGTACCAGTAGACTGTTTTACTTGAAAATGGATAGGGCTTAATCAAAAACAATTATTTAAATGATTTTAAGGAAGCATTTTGTAGAAACGATCTAGTAACTTGAGGTTTATAGTCATCCTTCTGAAGGAGACAAATAGGAACTGCACTGAGTTTGAACTTTAATTCACTTAAATGAAAGTGTTTAGTACAGCATCTTTTGCATTGTAAACCCTCAGATGTTTGAGGGATGATTAGCATTTGAAATTATCATGTCTTTCAGATACTTCAGTTAAATTTAATACCTATATCCATTTTTGCCAAAGAGGCATTTTCCCTGGATGTATTAAAACACATGAATACAGAATGTAATTCTTAGCTTTAAATAAAATTCTGTCTAAAATTATAATATATCAGGAAATTGTTTTTATACAGGTAAATGGTTGCAGTTTTGTGGTGAGAACAGAAAAGTCTACAAATTTATTAATGGTATAGTATATGAAACTGCTCATGATACTAATGTTTTAAACTGTTTTTAAAACTACCTGGCTTACTAACAGAGGTTTTTCCTGCATGTACTTTTTGTGTGTGATTTCTAAATGCTTTTAACATTTAACAGAACAAAATTTCTCACTTTTTGTTATAAAACTTGATTGTGAATTTGCAGATAACTTGTTTATGTTCTTGAGGTACATATCACATTAACAACCAAGTAGGTTGCCACACCAGTAAATTCCCAGGTTATAAATGATGTTTTAAAGTAGATTTTGCTGTAGAATTTAATATTTGAATCCCTCTCCCAGAGAAATGTTTCTGGTATTGAATTATTAAAATCTTGAATTGATTTAGGAAGAAGAATTTGGTATTGATGATTCATATTCTGAGCATGGAGCACAATATACTCAGACTCATCTAGAAATGATGGAAAATGAATTGGCTGGGAAACAGCATGAAATTGAAGAGCTAAACAGAGAACTAGAAGAAATGAGGGCCACCTGTGGAACTGAAGGACTACAACAGGTATGTCGGCCTTCTGTGGCTTTTGGTTTGCTACTCAGAAAAACAGAAATAGGAAATTTGAATGATGGTATAGATAAAAGCCCACTACTGTAAATCAGTTTTGATTATTGGTGACCCTATAGGATAGAGTAGAACTGTCCCATAGGATTTTCAAGGCTATAAATCTTTAAGGAGGCAGCTTGCCACATCTTTCTCTCATGGAGCAGCTAGTGAGTTTGTACCACTAACCTTTTGGTTAGCAGCCAAGCACTTTACTGCACCACCAAGGCTACTAGTGGGTTTTGTGTGTGTGTGTATGTGGGAGCTCTGGTGGCGTAGTGCCTAAGGCATTTGACTACTAACCAGAAGGCTGGTGGTTCAGACCCATCAGCCACTCCTTGGAAGGAAGGTTGGGCAATCTACTTCCGTAGTGATACTGCCTCGGAAACCCAAGGAGGGGTCACTATGAGTTGGGTTTGGCTTGACGGCAGTGTGTTTGGTTTAGTTTGGGGTGTGTGTGTATGTGTGTGTTTATATATAGTTTAGTTTAAAGATGGGATTTTTTGAATGGTAAATTAAAGTCATCTTATAATATTTGTCCGTAAACATACCATTTAAAAACCCAGTTTAAAACTAGGATTCCATTTACAGGGCTAATATAATGTGGATTATTTTATTTAGTTGTATGAGATATCTAGGCTGAAGTTAACTTCAGTAGGATAGATACTTGGTAACTAGCCTGAGAGAAACCACCTCAAAATATTATAACTTAGGCCCATTAAAATGTCAGTGAGTCCTTGTAAGTAACCTCTTAATGGTTAGAGTGACATCTGTTGTCTGTGGCAGTCAGTTATGATTAAGTAAAATAGGACATTGATGAGGATGACAGAGTACATTTCAGTTTTATCCTCTCTAGAAACAAGGGAATTAAATGATGGTATTACCTAGAAACAAGACTGGGGGTCCTCTAAAGGGAAAGGCACTTGTCCTTCTGGAAGTAGATACATGGATAAGCCAGATCTAATGTATTTTTCCTGACAGTTAGTTCAGGTAATTTTCTCAGTGTTTGAAAACAAAAGCTATTGCTTCAGATTTTCAAATATGAAAGCAACTGCTTTACAAATTGTAAGAAGTCTATTAACAATACGAATCCCATAAAGATATATGTATTTGTAATATGTTTAGTTCAGTTTTGGTGATAGTTTACACAGCATATTAGGGTTCAATTTAATAATTTCTGTACGCATTGTTCAGTGACATTGGTTACATTTTTCACAGTGTGTCAGTATTCTCATTGTTTGTATTCTGTCTATTCCCTTTCCATTAATCTAGCTTCCCTGTCCTCCTACCTACTTACTTTCTCATCTTTACTTCAGGGTAAATGTTGACTGATCTCATACAGATGATTTGGAATGTCATATTTTTGAAGAACAGTTGCCTATAGTCATAATTTGTTTAAAAAATAAGTCTAACGCTTTTTCTTTTCCACTGGATTCCTTTAGTTACAAGAATTTGAAGCTGCCATTAAACAAAGAGATGGTATCATAACCCAGCTCACTGCTAATTTGCAGCAGGCAAGAAAAGAAAAGGATGAGACAATGAGAGAATTTTTAGAATTGACAGAACAAAGTCAAAAATTACAGATTCAATTCCAACATGTAAGTATTACTCATAGAAGAAAATTTATTAGACTTTCCGTAGTGATTTGTTTTATGTTTATACTTTCCACACCAAATCTAAATTTGTTTGAGCCATTTGTTTATTAGTTATCATGTGGAAAAACTAGTAAATATCTATTATTATCTGGAGTTCTGGTGGCATAGTGCCTAAGGCATTTCATACTCCTTGAATGATTTCTTGCTGTTAGTTTTTTTTTTTTAATGCTTCTGACTCTGTTTTGGAATCATGCAAAGCCTTATGAGGCTGATGGTAGTTTTACAGAAATGAACCTGTAATCACATCCGAGCTTTGCCAATCCTGGTATAGTTTTATTTCAATTAAGTTCTACAGTTGGTAACTAGATTAGAAGCATTCCACTTACCTGTAATTAGAGCCATAGGAATCTTGTATTAAACAGGGTTTCTGATGGCAAGTAACAGAAAACAATTTGAGATAGTTTAAGCAGAAGAGAGGAATTTAATGTAAGGATACAAGATTATTTTATCAAGTTCAGGGGCAGAGATACCGTTAGGTGCTTGAAAGGGATTGGAACTAAAGACTGGAAAGTCATCAGAAATCTGGAAAATAAGGTCATTCAGCCCCCACTTCTCTTCTGCATGTCTGTCTGATTCTTATCTCTCTTACTAGACCTACTTTCCCTTTTTCTTTCATGAAAAAGAGACTCTCAGTGGTTCAACTTGAGTAATATGCCATTATTGAGCTATTCAGCAATGGCAGTATGTTTGGTGGGCTCTCACAAATGTAAACCCAGTATAGTTCCCAAAGAGCAATTATGAGCTGAGTAATACTCCAAAAGGTTTATGGTCCCTACTGCAGTTGCTTCACAGCTTTAATGCTTTGGTTTTCTTTCTGTTTTTAAGTTACAGGCTAGTGAAACTCTGAGAAACAGCACTCATAGTAGCACAGCTGCAGATTTACTGCAAGCAAAACAGCAAATCCTCAGTCATCAGCAACAGCTGGAAGAACAAGACCACCTATTAGAAGATTATCAAAAAAAGAAAGAAGGTTTCAAAATGCAAATTAGTTTCTTACAAGAGAAAATTAGAGCATATGAAATGGTATGTTTATTTTAAGGCAATCAACCAATTTACAGTAGCTTTGCAGTTAACTTCAAGTTTTTTATGAAAGTGTTTATCTTTTTTGTGTACGTGATCACAAAATTTCATAATTAACAAAACTTTTGAAACATATGAAATAGTTTATTTCAAAAACAGTTAGTAGTCTCACAGTAATACTGTTTTTAAGATAATATTCATAATTGAATTCCTTGAAAACAATCAGCCCATGTTAAACCAAATTCTTGGGAGGATCTAAATATTTAACCAGAATTTCTATGCTTTCTTTTTTTCATGTAAAGGTATTTCTGTTTATTTTAGCTATTGTTTTGAAATTCCAAAAATATTTTCAAAACAAAATGAAATGTTAGAGGTTTTAATTAGAAAAATAGATATATGTAATACAGTACTTTTATAAAATTTTTATAAACAATATTTGGATAAGAAAAATATTAGCTAGCATTTATTAAGTGCAATTAGGGTAATAATTTAATCTGTCTTGGTCCCCTAGAAGACTGTATTGATGATCATAGCTCATTCTCATTGTCTTAATACTCTGAAATTCCTAGCGTGCAGTAGTCATAGGCAAGAAGTATATTATTCCCATCTCTCCATTCTCATGCCAAAAAACAAAGTAGTCATATCCTTGACCACAGGACTGCCTTTTTTTCAGCACAAAGTAAGTGGTCTAAAATCATGTATGTTTGAAATAAATGATACTATGAAAAGTAAATACTAAATTTGTATTCAGTATTTGAATGCAGAATTCTGGTTGTTTGTAATTATATGAGGTGTTGGACTATTTTGAATTGAGTGATGCTGTTTTACAAATTTTTTTCTCTATAGAAAATTAGGTAATAGAAAAGTTAGATTTTTGTAACAATGTTAACATTTTTTTACATTAGTTACTTAAGAGTTTAACTTAGTTGGCTAATCTGATTTTACTTTCCAATAGTTTCCAAATGTCTTACAGATTTTTTTCTCATATATAAATATATTGCATTTGTATGTAGAACATTAAAATAAAATAATACATATTATTTCATTTTGCTTTAGAACGTATCTTATGAGCTAGAGGAAATATCTGTACAAACTATTGTACAGATGAAAACACTAGGATTTAAAGAGATTAAAATGCCTTACTAATGTCATAGTGTAGTGTAAAAATTAAAGTAAGAAGTCTTAGCACTTGGTAATAACACAGGATAGCATAGGATGGGCTGTGTGATGCCAAGAGAAAAGCTACAGGATTTCTCTCAAGGGATTGCAGAGGATAGCACTCATTGCTTTGGTTAATTTATATAGCATAGAATCTGGCCTTTTACTTGTAGGCTTAGAGCAATGTAAAGAAATTTCTTCTTTACAAGAAGGCCAAAACTATTATAGTATTTGTTCATTTCAGAGCTGGAAACACAAACCTCTTAGTTTTTAGAGAAATTGAGGAGCAAATCCAACAGTTACTTTGCATAGCATTATGTAAAAAGCTGACTTCTATCAGTCTTTTGGTAAAGGAGTTAAGTGATATCAGTTGCCAGAAGCTAAAAATGCCATTCTTATATTTTCATTTTTTTCTTTCTAAGGAACAAAATAAAGTAGAAAACTCTACTAAGAAAGAAATACAGGAAAAGGAGACAATCATTGAAGAATTAAATACAAAAATAATAGAAGAAGAAAACAAAACTCTTGAGCTAAAGGATAAACTAACAGCTGCTGATAAACTACTGGAAGAATTACAGGAACAGGTTGTACAAAAGAACCAAGAGATAAAAAACATGAAAGTGGAGCTGAGTAATTCTAAACAAAAACAAAGACAGTGTTCTGAGGAAGTGAAACAGTTAATGGGGACGGTTGAAGAACTTCAAAAGAGAAATCATAAAGATAGCCAATTTGAAAATGAAATTGTACAAAGAATGGAACAAGAAACACAACGAAAGTTAGAACGACTCCGGGCAGAGCTGGATGAAATGTATGGGCAGCAGATAGTGCAGATGAAACAAGAGTTAATAAAGCAGCACATGTCACAAATAGAGGAACTTAAAACACGACATAAGGGAGAAATGGAGAATGCTTTAAGGTCGCATCCAAATATTACAGTTAATGAAGATCAAATAAAGTTAATGAATGTGGCAATAAATGAACTGAATATAAAGTTGCAAGATACTAACTCTCAAAAGGAAAAATTTAAGGAAGAGCTAGGAGTAATTTCAGGAGAAAAGTCTGCTCTACAGAGACAACTTGAAGACCTATTGGATGAATTAAGCTTTTCAAGGGACCAAATTCAGAGAGCTAGACAGACAATAGCTGATCATGAAAGTAAACTCAATGAAGCATATAAGTCTCTTGGTACTGTGGAGGATTTGAAAGCCGAGATTGTTTCTGCATCTGAATCGAGGAAGGAACTAGAATTAAAACATGAAGCAGAGGTCACAAATTACAAGATAAAACTTGAAATGTTAGAAAGAGAAAAGAATGCTGTGTTAGACAGAATGGCTGAATCCCAAGAAGCTGAATTAGAAAGGCTAAGAACACAACTTCTGTTCAGTCATGAAGAAGAACTTTCCAAACTGAAGGAAGATTTAGAAATCGAACATCGATTAAATGTTGAAAAACTTAAAGATAATTTAGGGATTCACTATAAACAGCAGATAGATCGGTTAGAGAATGAAATGAGTCAGAAAATAGAAACCATGCAGTTTGAAAAAGACAATTTGATAACTAAGCAAAATCAATTAATTTTGGAAATTTCTAAGCTAAAAGATTTACAGCAATCTCTTATGAATTCAAAATCAGAAGAAATGACTCTTCAGATCAACGAACTTCTAAAAGAAATTGAAATACTCAGACAAGAAGAAAAGGAAAAAGGTACTCTTGAACAAGAAGTTCAGGAATTACAACTTAAAACTGAATTATTGCAGAAACAAATGAAAGAAAGAGAGGATGACCTTCAAGAAAAATTTATACAACTTGAAGCAGAGAATAGCATTCTTAAAGATGAAAAGAAAGCTCTTGAAGACATTTTAAAAATATATACTCCTGTTAATCAAGAAGAAAGATTCATTTTCATGGACTCCAGCAATTCTAAATCTATAGATAGTAGCTGGCAAAAGGAAATAGATACACTTACAGAGGAAAACAAAAACCTCAAAACACAATGTATTCAGCTAAATGAAGAGATTGAAAAACAAAGGAACACTTTTTCATTTGCTGAAAAAAACTTTGAAGTTAACTACCAAGAGTTACAGGAGGAGTATGCTTGCCTTCTCAAAGTGAAAACCGATTTAGAGGACAGTAAAAACAAACAAGAAGTAGAGTATAAAAGTAAGCTTAAAGCACTTAATGAGGAGCTTCATCATTTGCAGAAAATAAATCCAACTACAGTAAAAATCAAAAGTTCAGTCTTTGACGATGATAAAACTGTTACAGCAGAAATGATGGAAATTGGTGAGGTGGTTGAGAAAGATACCACAGAACTTATGGAAAAACTTGAGGTCACCAAGCGAGAAAAATTAGAACTATCAGAGAGATTGTCTGATCTTTCTGAACAATTAAAACAAAAACATGGTGAGATTAATGTTCTAAGTGAAGAAGTTAAATCTTTAAAGCAAGAGAAGGAGCAAGTTTTACTGAGATGTAGAGAGCTAGAAATCATAATCAATCATAACAGGACAGAGGATGTAAATGTGTTTAGTGTTCAGTCAAGTTCTTCTAAAGACAAAGTTGTGACTATGACAAACGAGGATTCTAGAGAGCCGCTTTGTAAAATAAATAAAGGTTTTGGTGAAGAATCAAAAGTAATGGAAGAAGAGAAAATACCTTTTGAAAATAGGACTCTTGGGAAAGAAAGCCAGCAGGAACAATTATTTTTGGATCACTTGCCACCAGTGACAAATGAATCAGTGCTTGAGGCAACTGAACTTGGTGAAAATAAACTTCAGCAGGAACTCAGTGTGCTTAAATCAGAGCAGGTATGTTTACTTGTTTGTATATGGTAAAGTAAAAATGGACATTTCATAGTAGAAGACGTTTTCATCTTCATAATGCATAAGTTAATATTTTTATAAGAGAATTAAAGTGGACCCACCATTTGGGTCTGTCATTTATTTTATCTGTTTGTTTCTTAAACATTGTTGCTTTTCTTTTGATTAATCTGTTGTACATTCTGCTTGTAATGTCACAAAATACTTGTTTTAGAATTTTTTTTCCATACTGGGATTGTCAGTGTTCAACAACTGAAAATTAACTCTTAAGCTTTTTAGTACTTTATGTAATTGTTCCAAAGTTAAGAAATTGTATTTCCCTGAAAAAAAAAATCTATTTAAACCCTAGATTTTTCTCTGTCTTGTTAACTTGAAGAAAAAGACAATATTAATTTTATATATAGCTAAAGTATTAAGAATGCATATAATTTGAGTAATAATAGAGCACTCCTGACTGTTTATGTTGACATTGGAGGTAACAAGAAAATTCCATGGGGGATCCACTGTATTAAGGTGTTAACTAAAGCTTTATCTGTTTCTTCATTTGTGCAACAAATACTTATTGCTAGCTATAAAAATATAATGGTGAGCAAGAGAGAGTAGTTTCCTGCTCTCAAAGAGCATATTCTGGAGGAGAGGCAGGCAATAAATGAAGAAACAAGAGTGTAGTGACAAGTAGCTATAACTACTATGAGAAAAATAAAACATTCTTGATAGTCTTGATAGAGAATAGAGTGGGGGCAACATTAAATAGGGCGGTCAAGAAAGGTATCTAGGAGGATTTGACAGTGGATCTGAGAACTGAATGACAGGAAGGAGCCTGCCTCACGGAGATGAGAGCAGTTTTAAAGACAAGATAATGAGCGTGGTAAATTTGAGGGATGAGATGATGACCTGGGTTAAATTTGAGAGAGGAACAAAGTAAAAGAAGACTTTGAAGAAAGAGGAAGAAACCAGGTCTTAAAGAGCCTTGCAGACTCTGTAGGAAGTTGAGATTTTAGTCTGAGTACAGTAGGAAGCCATTGGAAAGTTTACTCTTTTTATTTCTAATAAATACATCCACATTATGAGCGTATACAAAATGTGGAGATATTTCACATTTTTAATAACCTAACTAGAGTCAAGAAATTTAAATTGCTTAACTATTAATGATCTCTTAAATGTCTGGAACATTTTAAAAACAATAATGTGTGCTAGTTGCTCCTAAAAGTGCCAGACCAAAAGACCCTCAAACTCACTGCCGTTGAGTCGATTCCAACTCATAGCGACCCCTCCTTGGGTTTCTGAGGAGGTATCTCTACGGAAGTAGATTGCCTAGTCTTCCTTCTAAGGAGTGGCTGGTAGGTTTGAACCGCCAGCCTTCTGGTTAGCAGTCAGATGCCTTAGGCACTACGCCACCAGAGATCCCACAAATGCCAGAAATGATTTAATTAAAAAAAAAATTAAATGAGACAGAACCTGAATTTGAAGTTCAGCTGTCAAGACAGTTAAATTTCCTAAATAAGAATTTTATTCTCTACGGAAGACATATCAGTGGCATTCACATACCCTCTCCTTGACATTAACTACATAAAATATATTAGGTATGAAAATTTCAAGTGAACAAAAGTCCAAAATACATTTTCAGCCTTTTGTAATTTACTGTGCAGTACTTTTTCCACTAGAGAGTTCTCTATGTAATACAGTTACTTAAAGGTCAGAGCTTAGGGCTTAAAGCACTTGACTCCTAACCAGAAGGCTGGCAGTTCAAACCCACCAGCCACTCCTTGGAAGGAAGATGGGGCAATCTACTCCTGTAGTGATACTGCCTCAGAAACCCAAGGAGGGGTCGCTATAAGTCAGGTCCGACTCGACGGCACATAACAACAGCAGCAGCAAAGGTCAGAGCATATTACCAAATCTTTTAAGTGTTTCTCAATGCTGTTATTTCTGCAGTTCTCACCCACTGTCCATCAAGTCACAACCTTAGACACTGTGAATTCTGAATTCATGGTACTGAGAGGTGGATTGTTTACTTTTTGTACAATGTCTTTTTCACTTTTCACTTCCATTAGTATATAATTTTAAGAGTAAAATTATTCATAGTGGAAAGATATAAAGAAAGATGTCAGTTTCTCCAAATTAATCTCTATATTCCATGTAGTTCCAGTCAAAATTACAGCAAGGTCTTGGTCACAGCCAGCTACCAAGAGGGACTGAGTAGTTGAACCTGTGGGTTCAGGACCATAGTCGCAGGGGACATCAAGCTCAATTGGCATAGCATACTACACAAAACATTGTTCCACCTCCTACTTTGGTGAGTAGCGACTAGGATCTTAAAAGCTTGCAAGCAGACATCTAGATGCAATGATGGGTCACTCCTTGTCCAGAGCAAAGAAGAATGAAAAAAGCCAAAGATTCATAGAAAGAATTAGTCCTAGCATCTGGTACACCATCCAGTCTGCAGCCTATACGACTATGAGACCAGAAGAACTAGATGGTGCCCGGCTACCACTGTCAACCACTCAGAGGCAGATCTATGTAGGAGATCCTGGATAGAGAGAGAGAACAATGTGGAACAAAACTCAAAATCATTTGGAAAAAAAAAGGGAGACCAGGTTCGCTGATCTGATAGAGCCTGGTGGAACTACTGAGACCATGGCCCCTAGCTGCCCTTCAGGTCTGGAACTGAACCCACACCTGTGGCTACTAGCCAAGCAAAAGACTGGCATAGGAGTTGAACGTTTACCTGAGTTAAATACACTCCTTGGAGAGAATAGTCATGGGAGAAAGAAGGGCTATTTATGCACAGGGAGACAGCTCAGGGGGCAGGGGTGCATGGAGGGATAGACACAGGGAAAAGGTAACTACGGGGAGGAAGTGGGAGAGGAGCTTTTGCATTGTGCTGAATTGTGGTCAATGTCATGAGACAAAGTGTATGTGAACTGCTATATGGAAAGTGAATTTGCTCTGTAAATTTTCACCCAAATCACACACACACACACAAAAATTACAGCAAGATTTTTCATGGATCTTGAATAGTGGTTGCTCAAATTGATGTAGAAGTGAAAATATTCATGAATATTCAAGACAGTCCTTGAAAAAAAAACAAAAAACAAACTCACTGTCATCGAGTCAATTCTAACTCATAGTGACCTGCTTTGGGTTTCTGAGGCAGTCAATCTTTATGGAAGTAGATTACCCAGTCTTCCTTCTGTGGAGTGGCTGGCAGGTTAGAACTTCCAACCTTCTGGTTAGCAGTCAAATGCTTTAGGCACTATGCCACCAGAGCTCCTTAAGACAATACTAGAAGAATTAAAATGGGGGTAATTTATCTTTTCTGATGTCAAGACTTATTACAACATCATAGTAGAGACAGTATGGTTTTGATGCACAGATGGACAAATAGATCAATGGAACATAATGGAAGTTCCAAAACTTACCAAGACCCTTGTGAAGTTTTGGGATATAATAGAAGAGATCCAAAAATTATGTATTAATAATACTTAATGAGCCTCTACTACATTACAAGCATTGGGATATGACACAGATAAAAATATATAATAAAGAAGAAAGTTTATATTTTAGGGTGGTTAGGAAAACTTTAAATGAGATAGGCAGATCTGTAACATAACAGGAGGTAAGTGCTATGAAGAAAATTAAAAATTAAAGCATGGAAAGAAGACAGATCTACTAGAGATGGGGTGTGGGTGCTGTTTTTATATAGGGTTGGTCAGAGAGGACCACTCTGGTGATGTAATACTTGAACAGCCTTGAGTGAAATGAGAAAGCAAATCAATGAGAAAAGTTTATAGTATTTAATAAATACTTTCTGAAATAGTTGGCTTTTGATACTGGTGATGGAAGGTTAGAGAATTAGATCCTTATCCTTTATTTAAAAAAAAAAAATCTCCAGATTGCTGACCAGAATAAAATAGGATCTTGAGATATTGTTGTTGTTGTTAGGTGCCGTCGAGTTGTTTCCAACTCATAGCGACCCTGTCTATAGCAGAACAAAACACTGTCCGGTCCTGTGCAAGCCTCATGATCCTTGTTATACCTGAGCCCATTGTTGTAGCCACTGTGTCAATGCATCTTGTTGAGGGCCTTCCCCTTTTTCGTTGACCCTCCATTTTACCAAGCATGATATCCTTCTCCAGGGAATGATCCCTTCTTACAACCTGACCAAAGTAGATGAGACAAAGTCTGGCCATTCTCACTTCCAAGGAACATTCTGGCTGCACTTCTTCCGGGACAGATATGTTAGTTCTTTTAGCAGTCCATGGTACTTTCTGCGTTCTTCGCCAACACCACAACTCAAAAGCATCAATTATTCTTTGATCTTCTTATTCATTGTTCAGCTCTCACATGCATATGAGGCGATTGAAAATACCATGGCTTATGTGAGGTACACCTTTGTCTTCAAGGAGATACCTTTGCTCTTCAGCACTTGGAAGAGGTCTTTTGCAGCAGATTTGCCTAATGCTGTACGTCATCTGATACCTTGACTGCTACTTCCATTGGTGTTGATTGTAGAACCAAGTAATATGAAGTCTTTGACAACATCAATCTTTTCTCCATTTATCATGATGCTGCTTATTGGTCCAGTTGTGAGGATTTTTGTTTTCTTTATATTGTCATGTAATCCATACTGCAGTAGTCTTCAGTCTTCATCAGTAAGTGCTTCATGTCATCCTCACTTTCAGCAAGCAAAGTTGTGTCATCAGCTTATTGCAGGTTGTTAATGAGCCCTCCTCCAATCTTGATGCTGTGTTCTTCATATAGTCCAGCTTCTCGGATTATTTGCTCCACATACAGATTGAATAAGTATGGTGAAAGCGTACAACCCTGATGCATTCCCTTCTTGATTTTAAACCATATAGGATCCCCTTGTTCTTTTTGAATAACAGCCTCCTGGTCTATGTACAGGTTCCTCATCATCTTGAGATAGGAAGGACTTTTAACGAAGACAAAAATACACAGGAACAAATAATAAATTTTATTATCTGTTTTACACAAAACTCAAAACTCAACTGCCATCAAGTTGATTCCGACTCATAGCCACCCCCATTCCACGGCTTCCTTGCCTTGCCCTATCTTCTATTCATGGAGCAGCTGGTGGGTTTGAACCACTTGACCTTCTGGTTAACAGCCAAATGCCTTATCCACTATGCCACCAGAGCTTGTTTTATACAAAAGATACCATAATAATGGTTTAAGGACTAAGACCAGGTATGTGTGACACATATGAACAACATAGGATTAATATGAAGAATATATAAAGAATACTTACATAAGAAGAGATTGAAAAACCTGAAAATAAACAAAAGATATGAATAGACATATCTCAGAACAGGAAACAAAAATGACCAATAAGCATGAAATACTTCAATTTTACAAATTAACACAATAATAAAATAGCATTTTATACTAATAAAATTGGCATAAATAAGCTTAACAATAAAAATGTATTCATAAGGATGTGGAGAGATGGGTATTCACACTGCTGATATCTGTATATTTGTACAGTCACATAAATAATTTGGTAAAATTTGTGATATATATATATATATATATGTATTTACGATGATGATGGGAGGAAAAAAAAAAAAAAAAACTAGCTGCTGAGGCTACTGTGTACAACCAAACCCTCATAGGATTTGTTTCCTTGGTTTGTAGATTTACGGCGAAGGTTTCATGGAACAGCCCAGTTAATTGGCCTAATAATGTGTTAGTGCTTCTCTTCTACCTCTTAGTTCATTGTATAGTGCCTGGGATGTTCCAGGGCACAATAATTGGTGTCAGTTTGCATGGAGCAACAAAAAATAATGGAAGTCAGTAATAGGAGTAGGATATGGAATGTGTGACTAATTGCCTTCATGAACAGCTGCTTCCTTTGCCATGAGACCAGAAGACTTGGATACTTACTGCTGTCGAGTCGAATCCGATTCATATCAACCCCTCCTTGGGTTTCTAAGGCAGTGTCTCAATGGAAATAGATTGCCCACCTTCCTTCTGAGGAGTGGCTGGTGGGTTTGAACTGCCAGCCTTCTGATTAGCAGTCAGATTCCTTAGGCATTACGCCACCAGATAGTGCCCTGCTATTGTTACTGAACAGTTTTCTCAAAGAGTCTATAGAAAAATGCTATCAAAAGGGTGAGAGAGAATGCACAACAGAATTTCAAATTCTCATGGACACCAGATGTCCTGGAGCCATGAAAGTTGGATACACCCCTGAAACTTTTATCCTGAGATAATCATTAAACCTTTAACCAGAAATATCCCCTAGAATCTTCTTAAAAACAAGCAATAGTTTAGCATCTTCAAAATGATGAAGAGCAGAGATGTCTCCTTGAAGACTAAGATGCTCTTAACCCAAGCCATGGTATTTTCAGTCGCTTCTTATGCATGTGAGAGCTGGACAATGAATAAGGAAGACCCAAGAAGAGTTGATGCTTTTGAGTTGTGTTGGAGAATGCTAAAAGTTCCATGGACTGCTGAAAGGACTAACAAATCTGCCCTGGAAGAAGTGCAGCTGGAATGCTCCTTGGAAGCAAGAATGGCCAGACTTAGTCTCACCTACTTTGGTCATGTTGTCAGAAGGAACCATTCCCTGGAGAAGGATATGATGCCTGGTAAAGTGGAGGGTCAACAAAAAAGGGTCAATGAGATAGATTGACACAGTGGCTACAACAATGGGCTCAGGTATAACAAGGGTCGTGAGGCTGGCAAAGGACCGGGCAGTGTTTTTGGTTCTGCTGTGCAGAGGGTCACTATGAGTCAGAGACAACTTGACGACCCTAAACAACAACAGTAAAGAATGTCTGCCTTGAGCAGTATGCTCTTTTAAGAGCTATTTATATGGGACTGAATTGGTAACAGCAGCTCAAAAGATTAAGTAGGGGGCAGTGAGTTTATGTTAATGGGAGGAACAAGTCAAGAAAAGGAGGGTGAGGATAGTTGCACAACTCGAAGAATGTGATCACTTCCTAAATGGTACGTGGAGAAAGGAATTGGTGTTTGAAATTGAGTTGGTGTTTGTTGTGCAGTGTATATTCTCAACAAAAGTAAAATATTCAAATAATTATAATTTGGTAAAATATGTGAGTTAAAAATGTATATTATCTTTGATCTAGCAACTACTTTTCTTAGTAGTTCTCAAAGGA
Source organism: Orycteropus afer afer (assembly GCF_000298275.1). NCBI lineage: Eukaryota > Metazoa > Chordata > Mammalia > Tubulidentata > Orycteropodidae > Orycteropus > Orycteropus afer. The sequence goes on along the minus strand of NW_006921650.1, from coordinate 7,072,966 downwards.
TAGTCCCTGAGCAGCAGCATTAGCATCACTTAGAAACAGGTTAGAATGAAAATTCTCAGCCTTCCTTTAGACCTAAGTCAGAAACTTTTGGGGTAGGTCCCAGTTAACTGTTTTAATGAACGTTGTAGATGATTCTGATACATGGTGAAATTTGAGAACCCCTATGCTAGAAAAACACTAGTAGATGTGTCCAAGGGGAGATATGTAAGAGTAGCATATTTTGAAATATCAAAAAAATTAGAAATAACCAAGTTGATTTTCAGAAAGTAAATGGATAAATTGTGGTATATTCATACTACACTACAGTTAAAATAAACTAACTTGTATTGGCATGGATAGATCTCAGAGGCATATCAAATGAGAAAAGCAGTTTACTAAATAAATATATCATTTATGTAAATAATTACAAGCACAAAATATAATACATTGTTTATAGATAAATAGAGAAGTTGTAGTATGAGAGAAAAACATGAACCAAATTTGTGATAATGATTGCATCTGGGGAAGAACAAATGGGAACCCCAAACCAAAACCAAACCTGTTTCTGCCGGAGTCAATTCCAACTCACAGTGACCCTAGGGTACAAGTTAGAACTGCCTCCTCATAGGGTTCCCAAGGCTGTAAATGTTTATGGAAGCAGACTGCCACATATTTCTCCTGTGGAACAGCTGGTGGGCTCGAGCCACCAGTCTTTTTTTGATTAGCAGCCCAGTTCTTAAGCATTGCATCATCAGGGCTCATACATGAGAACATGTGTAGAACAATTGTATTTATTTCTTATAAGTTTACTTAATAGTTATTTTTTCTTTTTAAAAAAATATATATATAGGGAGTGGATAATGAGCTAAAGCAAAAAATAAGACAGAATCCTAGTTTTTGTTAATTTGGGTTGTAATAGTAATTCTTAGATGTTTATTTGCATTTTTCTACATTTAAAAATTTTTAAACAAAAATAAAAGATGAGGCAGTAGTAGCAATACCAAATATCAGAATTTACTAAAGTAAAGTTAGGGTAATGAAAACACTATGCAACTTTCTTAGAAAAAGAAGTAGATCAGTGCAGTAGAATGAAGAGAGAAGAACATTAGACTTAGCTCTCTTACATAAATTTTTACCTATCATGTATTTTTGTCCTTTGTAGTTAATATATAGAGAGTATTAAAAATTAAATAATTTGATTTGTCATTTTAAAATGTCTAATGCGTATGTACATTTACTTTAAGAATGATTTAAAGCTACAGATGGAAGCCCAACGCATATGCCTGTCTCTGGTTTATTCAACTCATGTGGATCAGGTTCGTGAATATATGGAAAATGAAAAAGATAAAGCTCTTTGCAATCTTAAAGAGGAACTTATTTCTGCTCAAGAAGAAATGGTCAAGGAACTTCAGAAAATACACCAGTTAGAGCTACAGAATATAAAAACACAAGAAACAGGTAAATGGTTCTGACTAAATGATGATGTTGTTGTTATGTGCCGTCGAGTAGGACCCAACTCATAGCGATCCCCCTTTGGGTTTCCAAGGCAGTATCACTACGGAAGTAGATTGCCCAACCTTCCTTCCGAGGAGTGGCTGGTGGGTTTGAACCACCAGCCTTCTGGTTAGCAGTCAAGTGCCTTAGACATTATGCTGCCAGAGCGCCCAACAAAATGATAAGATAGATAAATAAGTATGACTTAAAGCCCCCATGTCACTATTTTTTTTGTTGTTGTTATTGTCTTACAAACCAATAGAAGAAGCCAATTGCATATCCCAGTCTTGAGGTCTTTTGTTCATAAAATTGTTGGACGTTCTTTTAAGCGCTTTAGAAAGTGGACATCACCAATGGAAGTCACAATCCAGTAGGAAAACGTATGAAAAGAAAATATAACTATTAGCAAACAGTAGCACAATTTCTATAAACGAAAAATGAGTGCGAGACTGGAAGGAGAGGAGAAATATGTAGTGCTTCTGGGAGATTGAGTAGGGTGAGTTTGTGAGCAGGAACAGGGAGATTAGAATTGGAGAAGACTCCAGAGTTGTAAGCATAGAAGTATGAGAGACTGCAACCATTTTGGGAAATTGAGAGCTTAAAATGTGTGAGAATGTAGGAGGGGTCAAACCAGAGAGATAGACAGGAGCTTGATCAGAAAAAGCTTTATTTGTTGTGAATGAAGCAAGCTTGATACTAGTGGTGGTAGGACCTGCTGGTGATTTTAAACAAGATAATACCATTGGAATTAATTGGGGGAGGTAAGATTAGTGATGGGAAGACCAGTTAAACAACTGTGGCAGTAATTCTGATAAACAGTAAGATATTAAATTAATTTAAGACAGTGTCATTGAGGATAGAAAGAGTTAAAGAGGTAGGCAGTAGTCTCTAGTTGATTTTGGTAGTGAAAAGTCAAAACCAAACCAAACTTATTGCCATTGAGTCAGTTTGATTCATAGCGACCCCTCCCTGGGTGTCCGAGGCGGTATCTCTATGGAAGTAGATTGCCCAGTCTTCTTTCTGTTAGCTGTGAAAGGGGGCAAGAATCAGGGAGGATTCCTAGGTTTCTGTCTTGGGTAACTGGATTGAGGGTATTTCTAGTCACCAACATTGATAAGACACATTACCACTTCTTAGCCTGTGATTCTGAATTGCTTGAAGATGTAAAATTGGCAAGGTTAGGGATACTGCAGCCATGAGTATGGAGAGTAATCTTGAGTTGCATTATTTGTATTTTCATCAGTCAGAATGGATGTAAATTGAAACCTGGGTTATTAGCACAAAAAGTCATTTCTTTCCAACGGAAAATGAATACTTGGCCAAAAAAAAAAAAAAAAAAGCGATTATGGTGTTTCAGTAAAAAATTGTATTGATATGTCCATTTTCTTTTATTCATATAACGTAGATGTCAATCATAAAAACAAGTTATCTTCTCTGCAAGATATCAAAAAAATTAAACAACTGGAAGAGCAAATTCAAGAATTAGAAAACTTCACATCCTCTTTGCAGCAGCAATTGAAAGAAGCTGAAGAAAACTATGGAGCAGAGATACATTCTTTGCAGAAGAGGCTTCAGGTTGTTAGCGAGTCCTCTCTTCAGCCAAGGTACCTGTTTTGGTTATTTCATGCTGCTCTAACAGAAAATACCATGAATGGGTGGCTATAACAAACAGTTTATTCTTTTACAGTTTTGGAGGCTAGAAGTCCAAGTTCAAAGTGCCAAGTTCTAGGGGCTGGGTAAAAGCCCCTCAACCTTGGGCTTCAGCTGTACCTCTTGATTCTGGCCCACTGAAGCTGGAGGCTTTTTTCACTCAGGCAGCTGCTGGCTTCTGAGGCTGACAAACCCAAGGTTGACAAGTAAAAAGTCACAGTCCCAGTATTACCAAACCACGCAATTCAAGTCCAATAACAGTATTAGCACCACTGATTCAAGTCTAATAACAGTTGTAAGATCAGTGGACAACCTGGCAGGCAGCTGAACAATGACTTGCCTACATGCAGGCAGGATTCAAGTGTGCCAGAAGCTACAGATCATTGCTAAAGCTTCTCCTTATATAGTGGGAGCAGACCACATCCCTAAAGCAGCTACTCAGCTGCTCACAATAGATTCCACCATGGAGTTGATTACCAATTTCATCATGGGGAATACTACATCTAGCTGCCCAGCCACTCAAAACCAGGCCCAGCCAAGTTGACATATAACCTTAATTACCACAGTATCTATCTGCTTGTAATTTCATTCAGCAGTATTTGTAACTCAATGATAATCATTGTATCATCTCACAGTGGTTGATTTAAGAAAAAATGGCGAAAGCAAAGTTCCTTGAAAGAGGTGGTGTACAGCAGTATCAAGAAATTAGAGTATCTTTGAAATGTGTAAAATAAATGTCAGTGTAAACCAGATGTTTTATTATAGGAATTTTACAACACATACATAAAGATGCGGATTGTTACTAATCTGCTGGATTAAATTAGGCAGTATATTTGTTTTATATCTTGTCTTGGCTAATTTGTTGTGGGAATATCAAGTATGATCCTGTAATGACTGGACTTCCTCTGCTTGGTTGTCTAATGATCAAGGAGTCCCTGGGTGGCACAGAGGGTTAAGGACTGAACAACTAACAAGGAGGTTGGTGGTTTGAACCCAAGAGAAGCCTCAGAGGTGAGGGCTGACAAACTGCTTCTAAAGGTCACAGCCATGAAAACCCCATTGTGGACAATTACTCTCTGAAACACATGGGATTACCATTTGTCAGAATTTACTTGATGGCAACTGGTTTGGGTTTTGTTGTTGTTGTTTTAAATAAATATTTTAAAGTAGACTTTATAAAATGGCACAAAATTTAATGGTGATCTGTTAAAACATTCAATTGTGTTAGTTTTAGGTAGAACATTTAGTCAAAATATTATATAATTTAAAATACTTATAACCCTTAATGGACGCTCGGGTGGCATAGTGCCAAAGGCATTTCACTGCTAACCAGAAGGCTGGAAGTTCAAACCCACCAGCCACATCTCAGAAGGAAGATTGGGCAGTCTACTTCTGTGAGATACTGCCTCGGAAACCCAAGGTGGGGTTGCTATGAGTCAAATCGACTCTACAGAAGTCAGGTTTTTATTTATTTTTTTTTGGATAACCCTTAAATTATCATTTTCTTTATTTCCCTACCCCAAGACACAAGGAGCCCTGGTGGTGCAGTGGTTACACATTCAGCTATTAACTGAAGGGGTGACAGTTCAAACCCACCTTTTGGCTCCACAGGAGAAAGATTTAGCAATCTGCTCTGATAAAGATGATAGCCTAGAAAATTCTATAGGGAAGTTCCACTCTGTCACATGGGGTCCCTATGGGTTGATGTCAGCATAATGATACATAAGAACAACAAGGCCAATACACATTTTATGCAGATTATAAATTTGGATTAACAGTAAAACACAACCATCTAATTCTTTTGCACTTTTATATTTATATTTAGTGTCTCTGTTGATTCGCTGGTAATTGCTGAATCTGATGTACGGAAAACAGTTTACCCTGGAAATTGTCTTCAACAGAATATTGATGGTACCATAGAGGTATATCTTTAAACTATTATTTTCACTAACCTATTTGTTTTTCTTACTATAATTTTTGTATCTGTGGTTTATTAATTATCCTATAAATATAGAGTAGCTTAGAAGTAAGCATACTAAGCATGAGGATAATACTTTCTATAGAAGATCCAGAAGAATATATAAGTAAAGTAATTTAATGTATTTTCAGGGCATAGAAAAAATACAGAGTAAGTTAAATTTAAAGATATGAGGGTCTTTTTATTTTACAGTTTTTATTGAGAATATACACAGCAAAACATACCAGTTCAGCAATTTCTACATGTACCATTTAGTAGCATTGATTTTATTCTTTAAGTTGTACAGCCATTCTCACTCTCCTTGTTTTGAGTTGTTCCCATTATCATAAATTCACTGCCCTCTATGTAATCTTTGGAGTTGCTGTTACCAGTGTAGTCCTCTATAGATAGTTTTTAAAAGAACATAAAGCTCAAGGCAGATATTTTTTACTACATAAGCTAAACTATTGTTTGGTTTTAAAAAGACTTCAGGGGATATTTTTGGTTTAAGGTTTAAACATTGTCTCAGGGTAGTAGTGTCAGGGGTTCATCCAACCTTCATGGCTTCAGGAAATCTAGAGTCCATGAGAATTTGAAAATCTGTTCTGCATTCTCACCCTTTTGATCAGAATTTTTCTATATATTGTGAGCAAAATGTTCAATAACGAAAGCAGAATTCCATCCAGTTCTTCTGGTCAGATTTATCCCAATGTGTTTTCTTCTCTTAGATGCTGTAGTAAATGGAATTGTTTCCCTAATTTCCCTTTCAGATTTCTCATTGCTACGGTATAGAAAGGAGCTCTGGTAGCACAGTGCCTGAGGCACTTGACTGCAAACCAGAAGGCTGGCGGTTCAAACCCATCAGCCACTCCTCGGAAGGAAGGTTGGGCAATCTACTTCCATAGCGGTACTGCCTCGGAAATCCAAGGAGAGGTTGCTATGAGTCACGTCTTTCTTGATGGCACATAACAACAACAACAACAACAACAATAACTGTGTAGAAATCCAACTGATTGTAATTTATTGACCTTTTACTCTTCAACTTTGCTAACTTTTCTCTATTAGCTTTGAAAGTTTTCTTGTGGGTTCTTGGGGATTTTCCACATTAAAGATTATGTTGTCTTCAAATAGAGATAATTTCATTTCTCTGTTTTCAGAGAAATGAAATTTCTTTCATTTTTTATTTAATTATTCATTCATTTTTCATTGTTTATTTCTTTTTCTTGTCTTAATGCTCTGGCTAGAACTTCTAATTCACTGCTGAATAGAAGTGGTGAAAGCAGGCATCTTTGTTTTGTTCCTAGTTTCAAGGAGAAAGCTCTCACTCTTTTCCATTAAGGATAATGTTGGTTGTTGGTTTTATATATATGCTCTGAATCATATTGAGGAATTCCCTTCTATTCCAATCCTCCTTAGGGTTTTCATCAAGAAAAGATGTTGAAATTTATCAAATGCTTTTTCTGTATCCATAGAGATGATCTATTGATGTTGTTGTTGTTGTTGTTATGTGCCGTCGAGTCAAACCTGACTCATAGTGATCCCTCCTTGGGTTTCCGAGGCAGTATCACTACGGAAGTAGGATTGCCCAACCTTCCTTCCGAGGAGTGGCTGGTGGGTTTGAACCGCCAGCCCTCTGGTT
>NW_006921650.1:7059281-7065444 GCF_000298275.1 Orycteropus afer afer | reverse complement strand
GCTGGTCGCTGTTCCCAACAAAGAATGAATCCGAAAACCTCCAGGGCGAGCAGCGAGCTGCTCGCTCCAGGAAGTATATAGTCCGGAATGCCGTTCTTCCAGCTTGTCCCTGGGATAGCATTGCAGGTAGGCCACACCCATGGGGAAACTCCCCTTAGGCAGACCGGCCGCTTAGAACTCAGTCATGTGATCCATCATGGGAACCACCACTCACAACTGGAGTCCAGCCAAGTTGACACATCTTCAACTATCACAGAGTATTCCTTACTTCTTTATCTTTTGGAAGAGTTTAATGAACAGTGTGGTATCAGTTGGTGGAATTACCTAGTGAACCCAACTGATCAGGACTTTTTTGGGGGTGGGGGGCGAGGAGGGGTTTTTGATCACTGACCCTAGCTCTTCAGCTTTATGGGACTGTTGAGACTTTCTATTTCCCTTTGAGTAATTTTGGATAGGTTGTGTGGTTCTAAGAATTTGTCTGCTTTATCTAGGTTTTCCAGTGTGTTGCCATAAATAGTTCATGATACTCTGTCATAATTCTCTTTATTTCTGTTGGGTCAGTTGTAATGTCCCCTCTTTCATTTCTTATTTTGATTATTTGCATCTTTTTTTTTTTTTTCTGTTTGTCATTCTAGCTAAACGTTTGTCGGTTTTATTGATCTTTTCAAAGAACCACTTCTGGTTTTATTGATTTTCTCTGTTGTTTTTCTTGTTTTCAATTTTATTTATTTCTGCTCTAATCTTTGTTATTTTCTTTCTTCTGCCTTTTACATCTTTAAGGAGCTCTGGTGGCTCAGTAGGAGCCCTGGTGGCACAATACCTAAGGCATTTGACTGCTAACCAGAAGGCTGGTGGTTCAATCCTACCAGCAACTCCTTGGAAGGAAGACTGGGCAGTCTACTTCCATACAGATACTGCCTTGGAAACCCAAGGAGGGTTTCTATGAGTTGGGATCAACTCAACAGCAGTGGGTCAGTGGGTTGGGTGGCTCAGTGCCTAAGGCATTTGACTGCTAACCAGTCAGCCCACCAGCTGCTCTGCTTTTGTAAATATTTACTGCCTTGGAAACCTTATGAGGATCACTATGAGTTGGAATCAACTCGATAGCAGTGGGTTTGGTTTTCGTTTTCATATTTCATGTAATGTAATTTTATCCTTTTTTTTTTAAATATATATTTTTATATTTTTAAATATATTTGTTATTCAAAAATATGAAGGACAAAACATTTAAAATTATCAAGCATGAATACCTTATTGCTAGCCATACTTCTCCATGCATTTCCCTTTATTGGAGATCTGTGTTTTCATTTATAAGTCTGAATTACTTTCTGGTGTCTTTTTCTTTCCATCTACAGAATTCCCTTAGGAGCTCTGGTAGCATAGTGCGTAAAGCACTTGACTGCTAACCAGAAGGCTGGTGGTTCAAACCCATCAGCCACTCCTCAGAAGGAAGGTTGGGCAATCTACTGTAGTGATACCGCCTCGGAAACCCAAGGAGGGTTTGCTGAGTCGGTGCCGACTCAATGGCACATAAGAACAACAACAAAACTCCCTTAATGTTTTTTGTCAGGCTGATCTGGGATACTAGTTCTCAACTTCAGTTTGTCTGGGAATGTTTTAATTTCACCCTCATTCTTGGAACCACCAGCTCTGGTGGCGTAGTGCCTAAGGCAATTTGACTACTAACCAGAAGGCTGGCGGTTCAAACCCACCAGGCATTCCTCAGAAGGAAGATTGGGCAATCTACTTCCGTAGAGATACTGCTTCTGAAACCCAAGAAAGGGTCTCTATGAGTCAGGACCATCTCAATGGCACTGAGTTTTATGAGTTTCACTCTTGAAGAATAGTCTTGCTGGGTACAGTATTCTTGGTTGACATTTTTTCTTTTTCTCTTTCAGCACTGTAAATACAGTATTGTCTTCTGGCCTCCAGTGTTTCTGAGGAGAAATAGACATTTAATCTCATTGGGGATCCTTTGTATGGGACAGTTTGCTTCTCTCTCACTTTCAGGATTCTCTCTTTATTTTTAATTTTTAGCGCCTAACTATGATGTGCCTTTGTGTAGATCTCTTTGGGTTTATCCTGCTTGGGGTTCTATGAGCTTCTTTGATTTGTAGATTCATGTTCTTCGTTAGAGTAGGAAAATTTTCTGTTGTTATTTCTTTAAATATATAAATTTAATTCTTTCTGACCCTTTCTCTTGCGTCCTTGTGGAATTCCCATGATGTGTATAGTAGGTCTCTTGTCCCATAATTCCATTAAACTGTATTCAGCCTTCTTGAGTCTCTGTTCTTGTTCCTCTTCAGGGTCTGTAATTTTAGCTATCATATCCTCTACTTTGCTGATTCCTTTTTTTTTCATGATTAAACCTGTTGGTAAGTCCTTTTATTATGTTTCTAATTTCAGTTATTTTCCTTTTTAGTTGTAATATCTCTTCTTTAGCTGCTTGTTTTGTTCTTGCATTGTTTCCTTATTTATTTTAGCTCTTTGTCTATGTTTACTCCTAGTTCTTTAGTTATATTTTGTGCTGTTGTATTTATTCTTCCATTTTTTTCATTATGTAATCATCCCTAGATGTATTTTCACTCCTTTTGTCACGTTCATTTGGATGGGCCATTGTTTGTCTGTTATTTGTGTGTCTTTTTTTTTGTTGTTGGAGCACTGGAATTTTCGAGTGTGTTAACTTTCTCAGTTGGCCCCAGTATTTGGTGTTTTCGCTCACATTACTTTTCTGCAAGACACTCTTAGGTAGGCAGAGCCTTCTGCCATTACCTACTGTTTCCTCTCCCTCTCTGTGATAGTTTCTTCTTCCTCCCTGTTTTAATTATGGTTTGGAAGTTCCAGATCTTGCTTTTTAATTTAAATCTCTCCCAAACACACCAGAGAGCACACTACATTTAGTCTGCCTGCAGATTCTGTCTCTCAGGCAATATACTATGTAGCCTCCACCAGGGGGTGCAGTCCCCTCTCTTGGGTTATTTCTCCCTTCCCTTGTCTGTTTCTGTGACTATGGTTTTAGTCAGAGAACCCATACCCAATGTTCCCCCTTTGGGGCTGTGTGTTGCCCTTTGGTTTTGCTGAAGGCTACTTCCCTGCTCTGTAAGGGCTGCTTATATCTGAGCTGGCATTCAGAGGATACATAGGTAGACTTTCCTCCATTTCAGGAAGAGGAACAGTTGGCATTCCACAGAAAGATCCTTCAAAAGATCTGTCTTGGTGCTTTCAGAGCCTCTGTGGCCCTTTGGTGGTTAGAGGAGCAGTTTCCATTTAGGTGACCCACCTCCAGGCTCCACTGTAGGGAACCTTCTGTAGGAGTTAGTATTAGTCCAGCAACTAACTCCAACTGGACCTCCAGAGAGGTCTGGCTTGTTGCTGTCAAAGCCCTACTTGTTGTATATTGGCTGTTGGCTTCAGAGGCCTGAGCTATGCGGTGCATAGGCAGTCAAGTGCTGACTATGGGAGCAGACCCCTTTGCAAGGGCCTTATATAGCATATTGCAACATCCTGGCTGCCAAGATTTACCAGGTGGGGAAGGAGTGTCATGCCACTAAGGAACTTCTGGGAAAGTCTGCCTTTTTGCTGTCAGAGCCCTGCCTGTAATATGTTGGCTGTGGGTATAGCCTCCATTAAAGATGCCTAATGTCTTTGCACACAGCAGCCTCAGTCAGCAGTCCTCAGTACTGACAGAAAGAGGGAGCAGGTAGACCAGAACTAACTCCCCAAGAGATCTGTCCTATTAGTTTCAGAGGCCTGAGCTGTGGGATATACAGGGAAGGAGGTAGAGTGTTGACTGTGAGAACAGGCTCTACTACATGGGATTCTGTAGCAATTTTGAAGTAGGCTTGCATCCGACAGTGTCTGGGAGGCACAGGTGTGGGGACATTCCAAACAGACCCTTGGGGAAGTCTGCCTTTTTGATTTTAGAGCAGAAGTTTATGGTGCTGTCTTTTGGTATACGCAGGGGCTATGGTGGTTTGGGAAGCAGGCTACTGTACTGGGGCCACTTCCCTAGTTCCCAGCAGCCAGTGGTCCATGTGGCTGTGGGGAGGGGCAGGGATGGTGGGAGAAAAGGTTTTCCCACTGTTTGTGACTTCTTCTTGATTCTTGCCTGGCTGCAGTTTCCCACTGCTGTCCTCTGCTCCCTGATTCAAAGTCTCTAAAAACTGAGCACTATTTCCTTGTTTTATTTCTTGTTGTATTTGTGGAAAAGGGTTGGAATGATGATCTGCTTATGCCACCATCTTCCCAGACTCCTTTTTTTTTAAACTATGTTCTAGTTTAAAATTTCTCTTGTTGTGTATAATATTTATAGACTGTAACAAATTGGTTTCAGTGCCTGGCGAACATGGCTTCTCTTTCCACTTGGGAAGTTGAATGAGCACATCTCTAGACTAGTGTTTAGGAATTCCATAGTACAAGATGGTTCTAGGCTGGAGCAATGAATGAGGCTTCTTCATTACAGATCATATGATATATAAAAGCCTTCTTCTTTTGTTGTACATGCCATCAAGCTCTACCTCTCCTCACCCTATCATGTATTCCTAATTTGTGGCACTTTATTCAGACCCACAACTGCAAAACCCTGGTCTTTACTTAGTCGAGTTTTAGCTCCTGTGTTCTAGAGAAAGGAAAGATCATTGCTTTCTCTCATTTGGATGTTATTACCTTACTTGTAAGTGGAAAGAGATTGGCCACATTCTTGATTCTTCCACAATCATCCCATATAGAGTTCCTGTTTAGATAAAATTCAGATAATGGCTAAGTGAAGAAATACTTTTCATGCTGAGAACATGTTCACATTAAAAAAATGTTTATGTTTTTTTTCTGTTTATAAAAGTAAGTTGTATTTGTAGAAAATTCGATACTATCAATAAGTACCAGAGAAAATGAAATTTGCTTATAATTTCACAAAAGCTAACCACTATTAAGATTTTACTTAAAATTAAATGTGCACACACACAAACACACACATGATTAATAAATAAGAAATATCCCTACCCCAACGACCTCTGGTGGCACAGTGGTTGAAGTGGTTTGACTACTAACTGAAAGATTGGTACTTCAAAACCACCAGCCGCTCCCTGGGAGAAAGATGCGGCAGTCTGCTTCTATAAGGATTTACAGCCTTGGAAACCCTATGGAGAAGTTCTCCTGTCCTTACAAGGTTGCTATGAGTTGGAATCGACTTGATGGCAGTGGATTTAGTGGTTTTGGATTCTTACCCCAACCTTGAAGTCTAAGTTAGCTGTAAATATATAAATTTCTTTCTCTTTACATCTTCAATTATAAGGCATTTGACTACTAACCAGAAGTCTGGCAGTTCAAGCCCACCACTCCTCGGAAGGAAGGTTGGGCAATCTATTTCCGTAGTGATGCCACCTCGGAAGCCCAAGGAGGGGTCACTATGAGTCGGATCCGACTCAACAGCATGTGTGTTTTTTTTTAGTAAATAAAATTATTTAGTAGAATTCCACTAGATTTTGTTTTTAACTAAAATGGTAGGAGTAGAATTTATTGTATTTTGTTGGGAATATCCAGAAGTTTTTAAGAAATAGTGATATTTTGAAAACATTTTGAGAGTAGGCGTTTAAAAGTTAGTGGTGTAAAATTAGTTTAAATAAGGAAAGAACTAAAGGAAGGGAGGGAAGAAGTGCCCCAGTGGGAGGAAAGATCTGTGACAATAGGAAATAGACCAGCTCCTACTCTGCTGAAGCAGAGAACAGAGAACATTTAAAAAGAAAGTTAGGGGGCAAGATGGTGGACTAGGCAGAAGGACTGCACAGATGCTCTTCAACAAAGAAAAGGGAAACCAATTAACACAGACACAGAAGATAATCTTGGACCCCTGATTTTATTTTATTCAGAGTTGGCTTTCCATAGAACAAATTCTAGTCTCACTCCCATCGAAGAAAAATCATAGCTCTTCCAGTTACATATACATGAAAATTAGCTTGAATTTTTACCTACAAGAAGATGTAAGTAAACATACTTCATTTTTACAAGTTGAAGTGAAGACCTCAGAAAAGGAAGAAGAAAACCAACTCTCATGAGTTCCGGCAAGATTGTGGACTAGGCAGAAGGACTGCACAGACCCTCTTCAACAAAGAAAAGGGAAGCCAATTAACACAGACACAGAAGATAATCTTGGACCCCTGAGCCTTGA
>NW_006921650.1:7054403-7056276 GCF_000298275.1 Orycteropus afer afer | reverse complement strand
AGAGCCTGATGGAACCACTGAGACTATGGCCCCTAGCTGCCCTTCAGGTCTGGAATTGAACCCACACCTGTGGTTTCCAGCCAAACAATGTACAGGCATGTGAGTTAAACATTTAGCTCAAGTAGACACACGCCCTGGAGAGAACAATCATGGGAGAAGGAAGGGCTGCTTATACACAGGGAGAAAGCTCAGGGCGCAGAAGAGTATGGAGGGAGGGTCACTGGGAAGAGGTAACTATGGGGAGGAAATGGAAGGGGAACTGTTGCATTGTGGTAAACTGTGGTCAATGACATGAGACAAAGTATATGTGAACTGCTGTATGGAAAGTGAATTTGCTCTTCACCCAAATCACAATTAAAAAAAAAGAAAGGGGTATTAAAAAAATTAGTTTAAATAAATGTCTTATTTTCCTTTTTAATTCAGTTTTCTGGTGAATTTGGAGTAAGACAGGAAACGAATATGATTAAGTTGCTGGAAAAGCAGTACCAAGAACGATTAGAAGAGGAAGTAGCTAAGGTAAGTTTATCCTTTATCCTGAAGATTATCATTGTTTATGGTTCACATGAGACTTCATAAAACAGATTTTTTTCATGGCAGTATACTTTATTTTTCATTTCAAATTTCACACATAGCCCATCTTTAAGTTGTCAGATACGGTAACAACTGTAGTTCCTTTACATGGAATTTTCTGTGTATTTTTCTTTCAGAAAGTATTCCTCTCTTGATGTAGAATAATAGAAACTTTTCAGAATACAAAGATAAGCTTTTATGTTTTATATATTTGTTACTTTGTGAATAAGATTGAAGGAGTTTGGCCTTTTTTAAAGGGATTTGGGGTGGGGAAGGTAGGAAATGAGAGAAGGTGGCTAGCGCTCCATAAATTATCTGTGCCTTGTCCCACCCATAGACGTTACTGTGGTATTAGACAACGTCTGCAGGAAGTAGGGGAGGATTACCATTGAAAATTATCTCCTGGCTAGGCCCAGGAGTTTATCATATGGGTTTTACTCATTTCTATATCTTAACTTCTATGCACAGAGTCATTCTTTGGTGCTCTTAAATATCAGCCATATCATGCAGTCTACTGTTAGGGCATGGTTTCTTTTCTCTTTATTTCCCTTTTAAAATGCAGTGGATTGTTAGGTTAGAACAGTTGAAATACTCTAAAAAGGAAGTATTTAAAAAAGGAAAGATTGATTGGATATATAGAAAATACATGAAGAATTAGGGAAAAAACAAATCAGATGAGGAGTTCCAGATCAAAGGGAGTATGCAGGCCATATGGATTTATTGGAAGGACCCCAGGTGGTGCAGTAGTTAAGTGCTAGGATGTTAACTGAAGGGTAAGTGGTTCAAACCCCCCAGCTGCTCTGCAGGAGAAAAATGTGGCAGTCTGCTTCTGTAAGGATTTATGGCCTTGGAAACCCTGTACGGGCAGTTCTGTTCTGTCCTATTGGGTCACTGTGAGTTGGGATTGAATTCAGTACAAAGGGTTTTTTAATGGATTTTTCATTTATTGTGGCTGAGCTGAGGATTTAGCTCTGTAGCTTCCTGGAGATCGAAGTAAAAGTGAGGTGGCATCATTTTTGTATAGCTCTCATTTTCTAGATCTTCAGATGAGTCTGAGTTTTCTCTTGCACCTAGCTCTTGCACAGAAATCTCAAATGGAATGTTACAGCAAGATATCATAGTATAGTGATTATAAGAACATTAGGTTTGATACAGGATATACCATACTTTGGCATAGCACAAAGTAGCAGGCCGGAAGAGCAGGAGAAAGGGGTAAAACCCAGGGAGCCAAAGAGAAGAGCAATCAGCCGAAGGGATTAGGTGAGGAGGGGAAACTCGGGGATGCCCAAAGAAGCAGGCCAGA
>NW_006921650.1:7047625-7050965 GCF_000298275.1 Orycteropus afer afer | reverse complement strand
ACAGGGAAGGTCTCAGTTCCCTATGTGTTCAAAGAGTATTTGTTGGGAGGTTTCAGTTAGCTAATACATAGAAAACACCTCGCAGATCATACTAAAGGCTCATAAGTTATAATTTTTAAGTAGTCTCATTACTGCAATAATTGTGATGACATACAGATATTTTGTAAAGTGTCTCATTAAAAGTGATAGGAAAGCTCCAAAGGGCAAGCAAATCAGTGAAAATTTGCAAAACACCAAGGTACTGTGCTCCAAGAAACATTTGATGGCTCAGCTTGGTCTAGAAGAACATAAATTATTGACATTGGTCATCAGTACTGATGAGATTATGTTGACCCTCTCAGATACGATGGGGGGAAAAAGATTGAGAACCAGTGCTTGTCAGCCAGGCTGTATAAAAGAAGCCCAACAGGAATAGTGATTCCCAATATAGAACACATTAGATTTAAGTATGTACTACTGAAAATAGACGTTTAGTCACATTTCACTGTCAGGCAATGTTTGGGATGCTGAGATGCATCAGAGAACAAAAGAGATGAAGCTTTACTCCCGTAGAACTTGTATTTCAGTTGGGGAGAGTAGTCAATATATAGCTGGTGTTAAGCTCTCTGAAGGAAAAGTGAAACAAGGTATTTAGGATTAGGAAATTCCATCGGGAGTGAGATAGTGTGATTTTATATAAGGTGGTCAGGGAAGGCCTCATTTTTAAAATGACATTACAGTAAATCCTAAAGGAAATAAGGGAGTGTGGATTATTAAGATATTAGATTGAAGGCCTTTCAAGGAAGTGGGATGTAAGAGAAATAGAAGAGTCAATAATTACTCCAAGAGGGGACTCCAACAAGTGATCAAGAAGACTTGGCTAGAAGTTGGGAGGACTGCTCACCCAGCTACCAGCTCTGCTGAGTGGGAGGCAGTTTGATTCAGTTGTACCACTACACTTATGGAACCTGTTGAGTGAAATGATGTGATATGTTGGCACAGGTTTATTTCTTCAGCACATGTAACTGGATTCAGAAGGAAGAAAGGAGGCAAGGGTTTCCCTCCAGGAGGAAAAATTGCTCCAGGTTATTTGACCTGAGCAGTGGAAGAATAGAGTTAATATTTACTAAGTTGCTTGTAGTAGAATGAAGAAGACTGCAAAGGAATGGTTTATAGAGGACAGTGGGACACTAGCTTTTGACACATTTAAATGCAAAATATTCATTAAATGTCCAAATATAAATGTTAAGAAAATGGTTGGATATTTATATCTGCAGTTCAAGAAAGAAGATGAAAGTAGAACTCTAAATGCATGAGTTAACATGTACCCAAACCAAATCTGCTGTCATCAACTTAATTCTGACTATAGTGACCCTGCAGGACAGAGTAAAACCACCCCATACGGTTTCCAAGGTTATAAGTCTTTACCGAAGCAGGCTTCCTCATCTTTCTCCCATGGAACAGCTAGTGGTTTCGAACTGCTGACCTCTTGGTTAGCAGCCCAGTGCTTTAACCACTATGGTACCCAAGCTCTTTGAGTTAACATATAGGACAGTGTTTTTCAAACTGTGAATTTTACCCATTTTTAAATCATGGAATCAGTTTAGTGGACTCAGGCCAGGATTTTAAGATTAATGGAATGGTACAGTTATATAAACACGCATATACACACACAGGTACTTATGTTTGCTCTGGGTTGTACTGTAAAATGTGTTTTGTTGTTGTTTTTGTGGAGTTTTTTGGTGTAATTTGGTTTCTTATCAAGGATTACCATGAAAAAAGTTTGAACAGAACTGATCTAGGGAGTGGCAGTAGATAGAGAGGAGGTTTGATGACTGAACTGGTTCACACTAATATTTAGAAGTCAGAGAAATAAGGAGAAACAAAGATAAAGGACCCATAAAAAAAATAGGGAAGAACCCAAAGAGTTGTGTTATAGAAGCCAAGAAATAAAAATATATCAAGAGGAGAGCATATTAAATTATGTCAGCTGTTTCTGATAGGTCAAGACAATTAGAGGTGCAGATTAATTATGAATTAACAACGTAGGATCATGGGTGATTCACAAGACCACATTAGGTCGAGTGGTGGACACAGACTTTGATCAATTGAGTTTGACAGAAATTAAGAATTAAAACTCTTGAAGAGTTTTACCTGAAAGGGATGCAGAGAAAAGAAGAGTAGCTAAAGGATGCTCTTAGGGATATGGATTGCTCAAGTGGTAGATTTTTGTTGTTGCTGTTTTGTTTTTGCTTAGATGAGAGATACTACATCATATTTATGTGCTAATGGAAATGATCTGGGAGAGAGGAAAATACTGTGCTGTTGAAGAGAGGAAGGTGCTGTGGCTAGTCTTCTTGAGTAGATGGGAACAGGTAAAATCATGTGGGGTAGGGGAGAGCACCATTTGGTAGGAGCACGGCAATCTAATCCAAAATAATAGGAAGACAGGCAGAGAATAGCTGTTTCATGATTCAGATTTGTTTTTAGATGTGATCACTGGAACGTGTGGAAGTTGTTGTCCAACTGTTTCTATTTTCTCACTGAAGTATGAAGCAAAGACACCACCTGAGAAAGAGAAGGAAAGAGGAGGTATTGGAATTTTAAGGAGAGAGGAAAGGGCTGTTTAGGAAAAGTATTGAGAAAAGGAGTGGACTAAGGTAGTTGAGTGGAATTGCCTTCTGGTATCACTAAGGATTGAGGTCTATATTTTTGTGTCTCCCTGGTTAAGTTTAGCTACCCAAGCACTGCACAGAGTTGTTGTTGTTGTTGTTGTTGTTGTTGTTATGTGCCGTCGAGTCAGACCCGACTCATGGGCAGAGTTAATTTTAAACAGAAGTGGAGCTTTGTTGGAGGGGTATAGTGAAGGTGCTTTAAAATTTAAACTCTAAGGCAGACCAAATGTCACTTTCACCGTGAGGTCTTCACTGACCACCCTATTTAAAATCATAGTCCCTAAGGCACTTGACTGCTAACCAGAATTCTGCTGGTTCAAACCCACCAGCCACTCCTCGGAAGGAAGGTTGGGTAATCTACTTCCATAGTGATACTGCCTTGGAAACTCAAGGAGGGGTCACTGTGAGTCAGATTTGACAGCAGTGGGTTTATCTTTGTCTGATTTGATCTTAGGGTAATGGTCTCATAAAATGTTATACTATGTTTCTTCCTCTTCTATTTTCTAGAAGAAATGATGTGGAATTACCATTATTTAATCTTTAAATGTTTTGTAACATTTGCCAGTGAGTTTTCTTTGTTGCAAAAGTTTTTTTAAAAACCATGAATTCAGTTAGATAGATAGTGATAAATATTGATTTGGGTGAAGAGAAGGGCAATGTACCAAATGGGAGTGACCAATATGGCA
>NW_006921650.1:7045810-7046379 GCF_000298275.1 Orycteropus afer afer | reverse complement strand
CCTGACGGCACAGACAACACGGCTTAGAGATTCCCGAGTGGTGGTAGGACCTAAGAATTAACCCAAAAATCACCCGGATAGCCAGGGACTGCACGGAAGACTATGCACGGTGGCTGGGGATCAGACGGAGAAGGTGAAAAGAAAGGTGGGCTGAGCTGTGGACTTTTGCTGATCCGGAGGGTGCCACCATTTTGTAGGTTTAAAAAGCAGCTTGAATATTTGGGATATTTAAAGAGACAGCGCTCTCGCAGATTCCTGTGGTGGTAGGACTTAAGAATTAACCTAAAAATCACCCTGCTATCCAGGGACTGGACGGAGGACTGTGCACAGTGGCTGGGGAACAAATGGAGAAGGTGAAGAGAAAGGTGGGCTGAGCTGTGGACTTTTGCCAGTCCGGAGGGCACCACTATTTTGAAGGTTTAAAAAGCGGCTTGACTATTTTGGATATTCAAAATATCCAAACACTCGGGGCCTGAAAGACTGAAAAGGCCAACGATAAAAAACCACCAAGAAGAGCCTGAACCACCCTTGGCTGCTCTTCACAAACAGTTAACAGAGATCTAAATACA
>NW_006921650.1:7021217-7045710 GCF_000298275.1 Orycteropus afer afer | reverse complement strand
AAAATAAAATTAAAAAAACAAAAACCAAAAAAAAAGACCATGAATTCAATTTCTTTAATAGATTTAGCTTTATTTAATTTGTCTATTTTCTAGTGAGCTTTGCTAGACTGTGTCATTCAGAGATTGGTCCATTTCATCTAAGCTGTTGAATTTAAGTACGTAGTTTGTAATACTCCTTTTATCATTTAATGTCTGTATAGTATTTTCCCCACTTTCTCACTTTTTTCTTAGTCTGGCTGGAGGTTTATAATTTATTGATATTTTCTTTTTTTAATTAACTTTTTATTGTGATTTGGGTGAAAGTTTACAGAGTAAATTGGATTTCCATTCAACAGTGCATATACATTTTGTTTCATGGCATTGATTGCAATCCTCACAATGTAACAGCACTCTTCCACTTTCTGCCTGTGGTTACTACTTCCCTTTGTCCTTCCCCTTTGTCCTTCTTTCCTATCCATTCCTGCCTTCTAATCTTTATCCATTGGCAAATACTACCCTTTTGATCCCTTAGATGTGATTACTTTATGGAGTGTGTACCTCCCTGGTGTTACTGTTCACCTCATAGGCCTGTCTGTTGTTTGACTGAAAGTTGAGCGATGGGAGTGATTTCAGTTTCAGGCCCGAAGGGTGACTGAGGGCCATAGTCTTAGGGATTTTAACAGTCTCGAAGACCAATAAGCTTGGCCTTTTTTTGTTATTTTGAAACTTGCTCCACGTTTTCTCCCATTCTATCCAGGATCTCCTATTGTGATTCCTCTCAGACTGGTTGGAGTGGTAGCTGGACACCATTCTAGTTCTTCTGGTCTCAGGTTTGTGGAGGTTGAGGTTCCCATGGCCCATTAGTCCCTTGGACTAATTGTTTCCATGTGTCTTTGATTTTCTTCACCTTTGGTTGCTTCAGATAAGGAAAGACCAATAGTTGTACTTTAGATGGCTGCTCACTAGCTTTTAAAACTCCAGTTGCTACTCACCAAAGTAGGATGTAGAACAATGTGTTTGTGGACTATGTTATGCCAATTGACCTTTATGTCCTCCATGACTGTGGTCCTGAGTTTGTAGGCCCAGCAACCCACTCCCTCAGGGTATTTCTTTGTGACTAAGAAGTTTTCATAACTTTTCTCCTTGTTAGCTCTACTATATATCTGGATATTTTTATAGCACACACAAATACATATATAGAAATATTGTCTGCCAAACTTATATATGGTCACGAGTGTAGTCCTTTTCAGCTGCCCATACCTGATCATCTTTCCTGTCTACCTGTGTTTTCACTCATAGATTACTGTTTGTTATTACTGATAATGCAGGATTGTATATGTAATAGTGTTTACCTTTGTTGTCTATAACTCTTGTGCACTTCTCTGTATCTTCCTTTTCCTTAGTGATATTGTGTTGATCACCCACTATTGTATATTGCCTTTCCTTCACCCAGATTAATACTTGTCTCTTACCTGTTTAGTAATTTTCCCTCCCCTGCCCTCCCTGGTAACCATCAAAGAATGTTTCTTTTTCATGTGTAAACCTTGCCTTGACTTTTAACAATAGTGGACTAATACAGTATTTGTCCTTCTGTGATTGACTTATTTCACTCAGCATAATATCCTCCAAGTTCATCCAAGTTATGAAGTGTTTCATAGATTCCTCATTATTCTTTAATGTTGCATTGTATTCCATTATGTGTATATACCATAGTTTGGTTATCCATTCATCTATTGATGGGCACTTAGGTTGTTTCCATCTTTTTGCTATTGTGAATAGTACTATGATGAACATTGGTGTGCATATATCTCTTTGCTTTCCAGCTCTCAATTCTTTAGGTTATCTGCCTAGTAGTGGGATTGCTGGATCAAATGGTATTTCTATTTCCAACTTTTTAAAGAAGTGCTATTCAGTTTTCCCCTTGTTAGCTCTACTATGTACCTGGACACTTTTGTAGCACACACAAATACATATGTAGAAATATTGTTGCACCATTTCACAGTTCCACCAGCAGTGTATGAGAGTTCTCATCTCTCTACACCCTTGCCAGCATTTGTTATTTTATAACTTGTTGAA
Organism: Orycteropus afer afer; assembly: GCF_000298275.1. Classification (NCBI taxonomy): domain Eukaryota; kingdom Metazoa; phylum Chordata; class Mammalia; order Tubulidentata; family Orycteropodidae; genus Orycteropus; species Orycteropus afer. Next base: position 7,043,655 of record NW_006921650.1, on the reverse strand, counting down.
CTTTGCCTTTATTGCTGGGGTGAGATGATACTCATTATTGTTTTTCTATTGGCTATTGATCATGAGCATTTCTTCATGTGTTTGTTGACCACCTGAATATCTTCCTTGATGAAGTATCTGTTCATGTCCTCTGTCCATTTCTTTTCTTTTTAATTTTATTGTGATTTGGGTACAAATCGACAGAGCATATTTGTTTTACATTGAACAGTTCGTGCATATTTGATTTCATGCTGCCATTACCATCCCTGACCATAACAAATTCTCCTCTCCTCCTGTCCCTGTGACTACCCCCTCCCTGTTTCCTTCTTAACTCTGCATTACTGTCTGTCCAGTTTTCCTTCTATGTGAATGCTGCCCCTCTGATGTCTCATGGCTGATTGCTCTCAGGGGTGCATCTCCCTAGAGTAGGTGAGTGCATCACCCTGGGAATGGTGTTCTGCAACTGTTGGGCTGAGAGCCAATCTATGGGAGTGAGTTCATTTCTAGGCCCGAAGGCTAACCCAGGGCCATAGTTTTGGGGGTTCTACCAGACTCTATCCGACCAGTAATTCTGGTGATTGTTGTGTTTTTTAAAATTTTGTTCCACATTTTTTCTCCCGCTCTATTCAGGATCTCCAGTTTTAATCCCTTTCCAAGTAGTTGGCATTGTTGGCCGGGCACCATCTAGTTCTTCTTGTCTTGGGGTCATGAAGGCTGAGGTCCTCGTGGTCCATCTTATCCTGGGACAGATTGTTTCCAAATGCCTCTGCACTCTTCTTTGATTCAGAATAGTTGCATCTTAGATGGCCACTCAAAAGCTTTTAAGACCTGAGTGGCTACTCACCAAAGTAGGATGGATGTAAAACAAGATTTTTATGTACTATATTGTGCCGGTTGAGCATGATGCCCCCGAGACTACAGTCCTGAGTCAGCAGGCCCAGTGATCTCTCTCTCTCGAAGTGTTTGGTTGTCTCTGAGAAGTTACTTCAACTCTGCCTTCTATTGCTTCTGTAATGTATGTGGCTAATTTTGTAGCACAAGTGCATGTGGAAGATTATTGAGCCAAATCTGTCCTTGGTCTAGGGTATATTCCTGTTCGCCTACTCCCACCTGATCTTCTTAACCTGTCTGTGCATTTACCCGCAGCCTGGTGTTTGGTGTTAGTGGAAATGCAGTGTTGTGCATGTGCTAGTATTTGTCTCTGTTGTCTGTATCTTATGTGCACGTTTAGTATCCTTCCCTTCCCCTATGTCATCATGCTGGTCACAGACTCTTTCCATACCATTTCTTAACTGAATTGTTTGTCTTTTTGATGTTGCTGTGTTAAAGTTTTCTATAAATTTGAAAGATAGGTCCGTCAGATAGGTCATGGCCAAATATTTTTTTCCAAATCTGTAAGTTCTTTTTACACTTTTGGAGAAATCTTTTGATGCACATAAGGATTTAATTTTTAGAAAGTCCCAGTAATCTAGTTTATCTTCTACTGTTTGCATTTTTGGTTATGTGTGATAGTATATTTATGCTATACATTGGAGTACTTAATTTCCCCCATTTTTTCTTTGATGATCTTTATAGTTTTAGGTTTTATGGTTAGGTCTTTGATTCATCTTGAGTTAGTTTTTGTATATGGTGTGAGGTATGGATCTTTTTCATTTTTCTGCAAATGAATATCTAGTTTGCTACTACCATTTGTTAAAGAGATTATCTTTTCCCCATTTAATGGATTCTAGCCCTTTGTCGAAGATCAGCTGTCCATCAGTGGATGGGTCTATTTCTGGATTCCCAGTTCCGTTCCATTGGTCTATATGTCTTTTGTTGTATTAGTACTGGGATGTTCTAACAACTGTGGCTGAAATATGAGTTCTCCTACTGTATTATTTTTCAATAGTACTTGCTTATCTGAGATTTCTTTCCTTTCCATATAAACTTAGTGATTGGTTTTTCATCTCCAAAATGTTGATGGAATCTGGATTGGAATTGTATTGTATCTATGGATTGATTTGGGTAATATTGACATTTTTACATTGTTCAACCTTTCTGTCTGTGAGCATGGATTTATTGATATTTTCAAGGATATTAATTGAAATGTATTTATTTGTGGTAGATAACATACTTTGTATTATTTCATTTCATTTAAATTTATTGCCTAAAATATGGTGTATGTGGGGGAATGTTCCATGCATACTTGAAAAGAATGTATATTCTATTACTCAAATTTCCAATTTCCCTGTAGTATTATTTCCCTCTATCTTGAAAAACGTCGTGTATCATATTTCTTTTAGAGTAGTTCTATTGACAAGAAATTTGACATAGAATGAATTGTGTATCATCTAATTGTGAATTTGAAGACTTTGAATGTTGTGTTGTGCAGACTCTGAGTTTCATTATAATCCTGTGGAGAAAGTGATTTTTTAATTTTTTTTTAATTGTACAGGGAATCAACCTGTTTAGGTTCAGACTACAAATCCTTTTTCACCTTTCCTATACAAATCACTTCTCTAAATTTTTATTCACTTCTGCCTATTTGCAGAGTTCTCAGATAGTTAGTTGCTTTTTTGAATTTTGTTCAGAGTTTTTAGTTGTATTTAGCGGGAGAAAAAGGCTGTAGTGTGCTTATTACTTCATGCTGCCAGGTATCATAGGTCACTGTTTGTGTTGTCCCACAACTTAGATGCAGTTGTTGCTTTATACCGTCAGTATCTAGATTTATCCACATATTGACCAAAACAAGTTTTCTGATACTCTAATCCTTTTTGTATTTTAAGCTTTTCTTCTAGAATCATTTTTTTCTGCTTTTCCCAGGACATCCTTTAGACGTTCTCTTTACTGATGATCTATTGGGAATAGACTGTTTTTATTTGTCTTTATTTAATAAAATGTTGCTTTTGTTCATGAAAGATAGTTTTGTTGAAAATCTGGGTAGACAAATCATTTTTATATCATTACTTTGAAGATAACATTCCACTGCTTTCTGGCTTCTCTTATTTCTACTTGACAAGGTGTACTTGCCAGATTAACCATTGTTCTCTTATAGGTAATACATCTTTCTTCTTTGGAAGCATTTTAAGATCACTTTTGCAATTTTGATGTTCATTTTATTACTCCTTCTTATGATTCATTGGTCTTCTTGAATCTTAGTATTTCCTCAATTCTATAAAATTTTCAGCCTTCATCTCATGAAATAATTCCTTTCTATTGTTTTCTATTATATCCTCCTGGACTCTGATTAGGTATTGGTTGAACATTGTCACTCTCATTTATTAAATGGGGTAATAAATAATAGTACCTGCCTGGTAGGTTATAGTGTGGATTAAATGAAATAATACAAGGACTCAATAAATTACTGCTGCTGCTTTTATTATTGTTTTTGTTATCATTGGTATTTTTATTGAAGCAGGACCCCATTCCTCAGCTGGAAGACATAGCATTTAGAAGGAAGGGGGTTAGCAAGAACTAGGTGGGAATCAGGATCCCAGATAGGCTGATGAGGTTCAAAACAGGAAATTAAAATAAAAGCCTAATTATATGGCCTGGACCAACATATAAAACAGAGAAAGCTGAAGGTCAGTAGGCACAAAGGTGTCTAATCCCAGGTGTGTTTTACACTAGGTTTATGGCTGCCAGGCTTTCTCCACTGCAAATTATCTGTGGAGATGGGACTTGAAATAAAGTTGTGGTATACTTAGTTCACAAAGACCTAGTACTTGCCAAAGCCAAGGCTGCTAGTTAGAGACTTTGGGTCCCTGTGCTGCATGGAACTAAAATAAGCAAGGATTCAGTATTGTAGTGGTAGTGGAAAGTCAAATTGGGTTAGATTGAAATGTATAATAATACTTATAGTTCATAAAAACCAATGTTCCACTTCATGGAATTTAACATAAGGAAATAATGAATGGGCACAATGATATACTTAAAAATTTAATCACGTGGTGTTTCAAATAATATAAGAATAAAATCAGTCTAAATTTCCAACAATAGAGAATTGATTGATTCAATTTATAAGACATTTTTATAGTATGAAGCTTTGACCTTGGTTAAAATTATGTGGAAATGTATTCCTTGAGTGGAAAACATATTTACTCTATAGGGTTAGATGAGTCAGACCGGACTTGACGGCAACAAATTTGTACAGTTAAGTTGTAAAAAAATTCCAAACTCACTGCCGTTGAGTCAGATCCAACTCATAGCAACCCCTTCTTGGGTTTCTGAGGTGGTATCACTATGGCAGTAGGTTGCTCAGTCTTCCTTCTGAGGAGTGGCTGGTTGGTTTGAACTGCCAGTCTTCTGGTTTGCAGTCAGATGCCTTAGGCACTACGCCATCAGAACTCCTAAGCTGTAAAAGCAGATGAAAATGTTAGTCATATTTTGTAGCACAAAACCTCATGTCTGTATCTATTCATATTTATATCTATTTATTAGAAGAGGAGGATTTGGGAGAATATTTACTAAAGTATTAATAGTGATTGTTCTCATACAAGAGCAATCTAATGCCTTCTTCATTTCTGTACTGAACGTTTATTGCTTTTGTAGTAAGAAAAAATATTATATCTTAATTTTAAAATGCAGGCAATAAAATAAATAGTTTGACATTAGATTATAAATAGAGACTGTCACTACATCACTTTATCATAGACTTTTTCTGGTTTTTTTTTTCTAATTCAGATAATTTTAGTGGTAACTTGTTCTTTTAAATTCCTGCTGCTATTTTAAATCTAATCCTTTTTTACTTATTTCTTTAGGTCATTGTGTCAATGAGTATAGCATTTGCTCAACAGACTGAACTGTCTAGAATGTCTGGGGAAAAAGAAGATACCACACCGTCAAAACAGCCTCATGTTCTCTGTCAGCAAGAAGGACAAAATTTTTTAAATGAAATAAAATTATCACAAGATCAAATTGATTTTCAGACTTTTGAGAAAACAAACATATTTAAAGAAGAATTTAAACCACTTAGTAAAGAGTTAGAAGACGGAAAGCAAGTTCCATTATCAAATAATAGTAATCTTGATGAAATCCTGCAATCAAAGGACCATGAACTGACTATTTCAGAAGAAATATTCTCCAAAGATAAAACATTTATATTTGGAGAATCTGTGAGTATACCTTTCATGAATATAAAATACTTATAAAAAGTTGTGGCTTCCTTCATTATAAAAATATTAGCAATAAGAGTCAGATCCGACTCTTTGGCAGTGAGTTTGGGTTTTTTTTTGTTTGTTTGTTTTGTTTGTGTAATGCTGCTTAATAGAGAAGGAGAAAAATATCAAGTTAAATCTTGACTCACGGTTCACTTTGATGTACTTTATTAATCATAAGGTATATGAATATGTGATTTAATTTTACCATTAAAATTTAAGTCATTATGCATTGTGCATAGTAAAACTTCATTTTAATTTATGCTTACATTAATTTTGTTTCAACCAATTCAAGATTAATTATACTACAATTTGGCAGTATCTATAAGTAAAAGATTTGCTAGATTAAATGTGCAAGAAAATAGTTTAAATCATTTTACTGTCTTTGTACCAATTTCCTTATTCTTTAATGGAGGATCTGTTCTGTGTCTATACTTAAAATTTATTGTTGCTTTTAACAGACATAATAAACCTTACTTTTAAAGTTACCTAAATTCAAATTTTTATTATCATGTTTGATAGGTTATGGCTTGTTCATCAGCATATTCAAATAAAATTGTCAGTATTTTTTTTATGAAATTAAAAATAGGTGAAGTATACATGAAAACTGTCTTTATCAGAATCTGTTTAAGGCAAAATGAGTCATGTAAGTCGTACCTCTTCATGAATTGAAAGTGTTCCTTGAAACCCATTAAGGAGTTGACTTCTTGTGAGTGTAAGAAATTAGAATCAGAAATTTTTATTTCCGAATAAAATTTATTGAGAATTGCTTTTTGTCAAGCAGTTCTCTTTAATACTGAAAGGTTTGGTGCTGTCTATAGCATCACTATGAGTGAGAATCAACTCAACAGCAGTGGGTAATAATAACTACATAATATAAATGAACTGGAAAAATTTTACATGTTTTATAAATTTAATTTTAAAATATAAATATTTTATCCATATTATTTCTCCACCATGAAGTGTCAAGAGGAATCTTTTTTTTGTCTTCATTAGAATTAAATCACATCTAAATTAACAATGCTGAAAAAATAGCTATTGGAAAATAACATGTATAATGGTAATTAACTTCATGTTGATGTGGAACTATAATTAAGAAAATAACTTAAAAATTACCTGTGTTTTAGTTTAATAATGGACATGAAAAATCAGGGACTATGTGGAGTTAGTAGTAGAACTGCTTTCATATTTATTTTAAATTACTAGTGCTGGTAGATTTTCTCAAAATGTGTTATGGTTGATTTTTATTTATTATAGATCCATGATGAGATTTTGGTGTCAAACATGGATGCTTCTAGACAGCTAATGTTAAATGAAGAACAGTTGGAAGATATGAGGCAGGAGCTTGTAAGGCAGTACCAAGAACATCAACAAGCAACAGAGCTGTTAAGGCAGGCACACATGCACCAAATGGAGAGACAGCGAGAAGACCAGGAACAACTACAAGAAGAGATTAAGAGACTTAATAGGCAATTAGCCCAGGTATGGGGCTAGTAGTTCCACCTTCCCCTACTTAAAGTGGAAGTATTCTTTATTTAGCTTTAAAAACAAAATGTCAAAATTATTATGCCAAGATCTGAATAAGCAACAAATATTTAATATCAGGAACAGACTCCAGCAGTACAACAGCCTTAGGTCTTGTTAGGGACACCTAACTCAACCTTGGGGTGCGTTCTCTTCTTATCATTCTACTTAGCTGCCTTTTCAATCACTGGAGAAGGGGCTGCAGGGTGGCTGTTTGATTTGTTTTTTAATCATTCTGTTGACCATACATGGCAAAAACACTTGACAAGTTTGGAAATACTTCATGCTGAGGTGTTCCAGTATGCAGTTGATGCCATTCATTTTTCTCATTGATTTATAGTGTTGTGAGTCTACCAGTAAACCAAGGTTAACCTTTCTCTGTCTTTAATCTATCTTTTTAATCAGGGATGGAAATCTTGTGAAGGAGTATGTTTCTGGAAATATCTCCAGGGAAACATCTCTTCTTAATTTTAAACATGCAAATTTATATAACGTTCTTACTCCTTTTCTGAACTAAATTTAAATCTTTGGTATTTGGAAGCTGGATTCTTGATAGTTATCATATGCATTGTACTCACAAAATCATTACAGAAAAGCAAGAAATATTTATGTGAAAGTTCTTTAAAAAACAAATTTATTGAATATAATTTTGAAAACTGAAGCTAAAAGAGAGAGCTCTTAAAATATATTCTTTCAAATATATTTTAATAGGAAAATTGAGACTTGAGCATAAAATATTCACACAGTATAATTTTTTGGAAAATATAATTTTGCTTTTCCTCATTGCATTTTGTGAATTCAAATTTCTGAAATTTCAATGCAAAATTGGCATATAATGGGAATACTAAATGAGCTGCACAAATTTCTGAATATTTAGTTGTAATTTTCTTTTTTAAGTTTCAAATTTTGCATTGAATTTTACATATGCTTTTAACCCCTTATTATGGGACATGGATCATAGATAGAATCAGGACCTTTTAGTCCCAAGGGGTTAAAAGATCTAGTATTTCTGCTTTTTTCCTCTGTCGCAAACAATATTCTCTCATGACCTTTTTTCTTATTTAGAGATCCTCAATAGATAATGAAAACCTGGTTTCAGAGAGAGAGAGGGTGCTTTTAGAGGAGCTGGAAGCCCTAAAGCAGCTGTCTTTAGCTGGAAGAGAGAAGCTGTGTTGTGAGCTGCGCAACAGCAGTACGCAAACACAGGTAGTATGGACTTTGGCACACCTAGGAGCAATGGATCAACAATGCAGTACTATTTGTTTGTCTTTGTTGGTGGTGTGAGATGTATTTTTTGTAGATACTGAGCTTAACATGTTTGTGATTGCTTACATGTAAGGTAGGTGGAGGCAAAATACCTTATTACATTCTGTGAAGGTATTTCAAATATAACATTGCTATGGCAGCAGCAGTTGTTCCACTAAGGAGCAATGTAACAAACTTTATTGTAGCACTATAGCATGCAATAGGTTGAGTCCAGTCAGTTTTTTTATTTGTATGCTAGAATGTTTTATCTTTTATTGATAATGCTGATCTCTTATTTAGTTAAATATTATTTCAGGCATTACCTAGATTGTGCACAAAGGTTTCTGTTTTACCTCAGTAAAAATATAGAGGATGACATGCTGTTTCCAGGATGACAGGTTTCCTTTCTGTCTTGTCCTCTCTACCTTTACACGTACTTAAACAGAATGGGAATGAGAACCACGGGGAAGTTGAAGAACAGACCTTTAAAGAAAAGGAATTGGACAGAAAACCGGAAGATGTGCCTCCTGATATTCTGTCCAATGAAAGGTATACAGAATGTGTACTTTTTCGGCACAAAGTGAATTAAAATGGTTGTTTTGATGTATTAAACTGTGTGTGCTTATTGTTATCTTGTGCATTTGTACTTCATCTTCAAAATCTTTACTATTTGTTTATGAAACATGCCCATCTATGTGTAATATGTAAAGGGTGATCAGTTTTTAATGATTAAAATAGACAAACAAATTTTAAAAGATCTTTTGAATATAAAATAATTTTTGATTGCATATATTGATCATATACTTAAAACAGTAAGTAATAAGGCATCACTTTGATGTTGAACCTTTCTTAATCTTACTGTTCTCCTATCCTAAGAAACATAATTATACTTCTGAGATTATTCCTTCACTGCATGGACATCCATTCAGTATAACCTACCCCCTAGTTTGTTTATGCTAAGGAAAAAGTTACTATAAATGTGAATTTTCCACATTTAACATTTGTCATACATTTACTGCATAGCAGAGGAGAACTTTTAATCCAGTGTTTTTTTAGAGGAAAAATATTCATCATCTGATAGCAGAGCTTTTCCTTTCTTTGATTTTATAGGGTTAATAAAAAATATAAAATAGTAAATGAGAATAGTTATCCCATATTAATATAAGCACAGTATTTTAAAATTTGTTTTGTTCAAATGAAAATAATTTTTTTAATTTTAAAATAAAACTAATTTTCTACTAACTTAATTTCCTCCTTTTCCAATTTCTGTGATTGTCCACCCTCTTGTGTCCTCCTAAACTCCTTCCTCAGCTTGCATGGAGGAATTTGGCCCCTAAGATTTTGGCTTCCCCATTGGATCATCAGTATGGAACACAGTCAGTATGGAACTCAAACAAGAAAGACAGTGTATGAAAATTAGAGTTGCCATGGCAACATAAAATAAACATGCTGTTTATTTTATATTATTTATCTCTAATTGGTATGTTTTAAAAGTTATATAGTATTTAAGTTTTAGGAGTTTTCCTAGTGAATGTTGACAAAATAAGTATTTGTGGGTTTTTTTTTTTTTTTTTTTTTTACTGTTATATTCATGTTAATCATTTCTTATAAGTAGAAATATTTTCAAATTGCCTAGACCTGGGGTTTGGGGCTAGAACCAAACTTAAGAAAACATTAAGGAAATAAAACCCTAAATTTATTTCCTAACTCAGTTACTTAGAGTTTTATTTTTAATATCCTTGCTTATGAAACCAGATAATTTGATCTAGGTACAAAAATAGAACTGTGTCTTTCACTTGGCAAATACTAAAGGAAAGCCTCTCCATTTATTACTGTCTTAAAATAGGTATGTCATGAACCTTTGAAAATTGATACCCTTTAACCTGATTATTGGTGATCTCTGACAATGTGAAGTTGAGACAGAAACTACTCTGCGACAGAGGACCATTACCATGGAAGTCTTATTTTGTCTACGTGAATTAAATATAAAGTTTACCACTGTAGTTAGTTAGTGTCTTTATTTAATTGTGCTATTTGGAAGAGAGAGCTGTATAGTTACTCAGAGGATTAATCTTCTGAATCATCATTTGTAGAAGTGTATTTCTTGACATGGAAAGATTTCATGTTAAGTGAAAAAGAAAGCTTACAAAAGATTTTGTCTAGGATAATCTCATTTTTGTTTTAATATGTATACATTATTAAAGAGACTGGTTTTGGGGGTAAGTCTAGGATAAGATTAAAATGCTGATTATCTCTGGGTGCTGAGATTTTTAGAGGCTGGTTAGCAGTGTTTTCTGATTTTTAAAAAATGAGAATAACAACTTATATTTTGAAAAGAGAGACCCACAATAATTCCATTAGATGAGAGAGACTTTCTACTAACTGAAATGAACATGATGTATGTAACTTGAGAAACTTCTGTTACTGGAACAGATGTAATAGAAAACAGTCCGTGATATTCCCGCTGGTGTGTGAAGATAGTAAATTCCACTGTAGACCCTTTTTAAAACAGAGTTCTATTGGTCTATTACTTTTTGTTACTTAGACATCTAGATCATTCCCATTAAGTTGTAGAAATACTATCACACTTTTTTTGTGGTGGAATTTTTAAACTATACTTTAAAATGTGTTGCTTGCCATAAAAGATTAAAAGTAAAAATATATGTATATGTACATATGTACATATATATTATCATCAATAATATATGATATATAATTATGATACATAATTATAGTAAATGGTAATATAATTAATACTCATGAAAAGTATTACTAGTTTAATAACTTAATTTGCTTGTGTGCCACCATACTTCTTAAATTCATATTTTGCTTTTCCTTAACATTTTATTCTAGTCTAGAAATTCTACTGGCTTAAATTATCTGACGTCTTTCCGTTCAGTAAAATGATACATGTTTTTTAAAAAATCTTATAGTTCACTGACCAAATTTTTTCAGAAGAAAACAAATCCTTTTACAATATAATTATTCAAAAAAACAAAAAAACCCTTCATTGTAGGTACTCTTGCCTATTATTTTAGTAGAGCATCATATATTTTTATTTTTCAAAGTAGATATCCTGTAGTATATTTTTTGTGGGGCAAAAGCAAAGCGTTTACTAAAAAAGGTTAAAACACCTAATAACTGTGTCTCTCTGTACAGGTATGCACTACAGAAAGCTAATAACAGACTTCTAAAGATCCTCTTAGAAGTTGTAAAGACAACAGCAGCTGTTGAAGAAACAATTGGTCGCCATGTTCTTGGCATTCTCGATAGATCTAGTAAAGGACAGTCATCTGCCTGCCTGATTTGGAGGTCAGAGGCAGAAGCACCTATCAAGTCATGTGTCCATGAGGAACACACAGGAGGTATTAGTTTTATATGCTGTTGAAAGTGTCATCATTATTTTCACCAGATCTTGCTGAATTCAAGGCACTTCTCTATGTGTAGAAAATAAAAGAGAGCATATTAAAGTATTTTACCACAAAAGAACCTCCAAACACAAAAATACATTGGAGGCACTCTTCTCAAATCACCATTAATTAAGTAGCCTTGACAAGTGGGTTGTCATCATACATACATACTTATCATCATACATACTTTGGTTACTAATATGCATATATAAACCAGAAGGCTGATTCATTTCTCTACCAATAAAAGAAAAATTTCACATGACCACTCATGACTGTTATCAGTATCTATAAGGCAGTATCCTGAAACCATCCTATAAATAAGGAAAGTTTAGAAATTGAGAGTTTTTAAGAATGAAACATCAGTTTCACATACCTGTTGGTGTGGTTAGAAGACAGTCTTTCTAAGAACCCCAGCGTTTGATCTTACCTTTGGATTGTCCTCTGCTAGGTCCCTTTCTTCCTTTGGAAAAGTTATTTGAAATAGGACAGAATGTTTGTGGATCTAGAGTTTAGCTCCTAACATGATGTAACCACCTTCCTTCCTCCAGCCTTATAGCTGAACCCTTATTTTGTTGTCGCATTGCTAAGCTCCAGGCACTTTGTCTTTTCACTAATTTTGCTTGCTAGAGAGAGAATCAGGAAACCAAAAGGCAGAAACGTTTTTGTTGGATGGAGAAAGATAGGCTATGAACTCTTGAGTCAGAGGATCAGGCCTATAGTTCACTCCACTCCACAGCCAGACACTTCTTTCAGTTAGGAGACCCTCTAAAATGCCAATAATTTATCATTTTTTGAGAGCATTCTGTTAACAACAGACGTTAAGTTAAGCATTCAGTGTGGGCAAATGAGAAGAAGTTATGCCACTTACAGAAGATCTGCTCATTTACAAGTTGGCCAGTAGCATGTTTCTAAGTGCAGAGAAAATCTTGATTTGGAATTTTAAGTAAAATTGACTTAAAGACACCTCAGTTGAGTTTGAAGACAAGTTTAAAAATTGATTTTTAGTAAAATAAGAACTGAAGTAATGCTGTGTTTACCTTTTGAAACTTGGTAGAAGTATTTTTCTCAGATCAGCTTTTTTCTTGATTAACCTCTTACTCAAGGGCTATTTTATTGCTTCATATAATCTTGATGTATTGAGAAGAATAAGGTCATATTTTCTTGTTCTCAGTGTGGAAGGTGTTTATCAAATTATGCTTTTTGAAAAAAAAAAAAGATTATTGCATAAACTTGTTTCACATAACTACCTAAGCAGGGATTTTGTTCTTCTGGTCATACTTAGTTTAGGTTGACTCCCATATTCTCAAGCTACTGGGAGAAAATATTAAATGCTTCTCTTAGACATGTCTCAAAAGAGGTTACTGAAGTATTTGGTAACCCAGCCTAAAACAGAAAACTCACTTCTAGTGTTCCCATAGTTACAGAAAGAAATAGATTGGTAACTTACATACAGAGGTTTATGGTTATGTACATTTTCTCTGAGGTGACCTAGAAGGACGCCTGATCCATTAGCCTACATTCTGAAATAGTTAAATCTAACTCTTCCAATATGGATGAAAGATTTTTGTATACTATTTTAAGATGTCAAGTAATAGTATTTCAGCTGTAACTAATGTTCTAAGTTCAATTCTGCAAACACTTACTGACAAGTTGCTCTGTGTTCTCTGATTTACATAGCGATTCATAGTCTTGTGAGGGGACACTAAGAATCTTATTTAAGGCAAGATAGTCTTAGCATTTATTATTTTATTTTAAATCACTTTATGTATTTGAATCAGCTAATAGGCTTTTAAAATCTTAGCCTTTCAAATATTTTAACTGTTGACTGATTCTGAAAGGATAATACTAAGATTCAAGAAGAAAAATTAAGTTCACAGTTAAGAAATATACTATATACAACATTATAGCAGAAATAAGAATTTTGCTAGTATTAGTATCATTGATTTAATTACTCTTTTGGTGGCCAGCAACAATGTGCTAGTCTTATTGATAAAACTAGGATAACCCCTAGTGTCATTAGGAAAACTTATCAGGTCCATTTTGCGTTTTGAAGGATATATTGAAGTCATAGAATTTATAATACAAAAGCCTTCAGTTTTCTTATAAACCTAGAAGAAAATATTGACTTTAAACCATTAACACTGTGTTCCCTATGGAAGGGTTTTTTTTCTGATAGTCCTTAATATTTTTAAGAACCATTATTGTAGAAACTAAAACGCACTCCAAAAATTCTTCTTTGATGTCTTATTTAGTATGAGAGAAAAAAAATTAAATTTTAATCTGATTGTGAAACAACTTTTCAGTTTTTAATATATAGCTTTGTGTTGTAACACTTGGTATCTATTTTTAGGCTTCAAGTCTGAACTTGTAGATTTTAAACATGTATGAACTTGTTGCCTCTCTAAAAAAACAAATAATTGATTTACTAATGTTTGTTTCCTCATGACAGTAATCTGCTTTATGGAACTGAAGGGAATTTTTGAGTCCTGTGAAATCACTCAAATCTGTGTGCATTTTAGACTCAGTTCATAAGATGAGTTCCCTAAGATCTGTTGGAAGAAAATTTTTTCCAGGCCTGCACTGTGATCGTTCAGTGTTAGAATGGCACCTTTCCTGTGGAAGACCAGGGGCTGAATCTCATTTATCGCAGTTTCCTTCTGGAGCAATGTGATGTTACAGAGAGAATGCTGGGTTAGTCCTTTGGAGGCCATAGTTCTTGTTCTGGCTCCCCATGACCTTGGGCAAATCTCTCCCAGGGCTTCAGTTCAGTTTTCTCATCTGTCAGGTATGGGGGTCAGACCAGAGTCAGTGATTTTCAGTTGGAGTCCTGGGAATTGTTAGAGAACCATATTGCCTGTCATGCTTTAACCTGAGTAGCATGTGATTATCCTGGAATGAAGTCATGAATATAATTAATGAAGTAAATTATTTTAAAATTTGAGATCATTCACAGCTTAGCTCCAGCCTACCTCCCAGCTCCTTCTTTTATGTGTCTCCCCTACCATATCCCTGTTTCTCCACCTACTTCCCACTCCAGAAAGCCTTGGGTTCCCAGCACATCAGACTATTTTCTGTACCCATAAGAAAGAAAATGTGACTAGAATGTGTTTAGTTCCTCAGGTAGAAATACTATGTGATTCAGGTATTTTTAAGCACCCACTAAAAAGCTATTAGTATTTCTTGCTTCCATAGCTTTCTCAAACGTATCATTAATTTTCTAGACCACATCAATTTGATTTAGTAACTTTGCAACATACTTTGGACTGTACTCTGTGTTTCTGAATCACTCTGAATTCTAAGGTCATTTTGAATTTAGAAATATTTAGAAAATATTAATCCCTGTTAGGAAATATTTAGAAAGTATTAATCCCTATTATCAGAGCATTCAGTTTTGAACACTTGGGATAATATAAGTAAATATTTTTTAACTTTGGAAATAAAAATAAGAATTGAAAGTTTTATTAACTGTTACATTAAGAATCGGGCTTATGTAATAGCAAACATTTAAAGTAATTTCCTGTGATACAGTTTTGGATTCTTCAACCAATGATTTATACAGAGGAGATGTTTAATGAATATTGAACTGTTCTGAATTCAGACCTTGTATCTGAAGCTGCATCTCATACATGAGATTGAGACAATTCCACGTGGCACTGGCTACTTTAGCAAAATAAATTTTAATAAATGGCTCTTATTCTCCTGGGTAACTATGACAAACTGAATGTTTATTCTAAGTACTTTGAAAATTAAAGTTTCATCTTTTTTAGATTATTAGCTTCGAACAGTTGGTGACAGCTAATATGTATTAAATACAGTAATGAATATGCTATTCCTTTTCAGGTGATTTCATTGTTAGATTATAACATGCAACCTTGGTTGAATTGTATTTTATGGCAGTGGTGAATAACATGCTTTTGTTTCAGTAACCTCAGTTTTCTTTACATGAGAATTAAGACTAGATCAACCCATAGTTAATTTAGAACTGCTTATCAGTCTTACCTCTTCCCAGTATACCTCTTTAAAAACTAGCAAACTGTAAAATGATCTCACTCCTCTTTACTGTCTACCCAGAGCAGGTGATGCAGCTTGGTGTAGTGCTTGCAAATCAGAGGGTCTGCTGCAGACAAATCCAGGCCTTTCTTCCACCCTCCCTTGTATTCTCTGTACAGTGTTTCCCTTTTCGTGCAGTTGTTTTATATATTTATTTTCTCGTTACACTATAACGTCCTTGAGATGAGAAACAATTATCTTGTCACTTATGTGTCCCCATTAGGTAGCAAATCCTACATGATGGGCAGTTACTAAGTATCTGTTGAAGGTTGTCATGGAAGAAAAAATACTAAACGACTGAAACATTAATTTCTGTAAAGGTCTATTGGTAAAGCATTATCCTTCTCATTCTTACCTGCTCAGTTATTGAGTAGCTTTATGTTCTGTATTTCACATATTTTATCATGAATCATAATCCACTTTGTTTCATTGCAGTGTTGTTTTATAAAACCTTATAGTTTTAATGATTTTATGTTTTAGTTTGATTTTATTTTGTGACTTTTTAAAACTATATTAATTAGAATTTATGCCTTTACAACAATGTTATTTTAGTTACAGATGAATCCATAACCTCTTATTCTGGAAGCGATATGCCAAGAAATGACAATAGCATGTGGTCAAAAGTAACTGAGGAAGGAACAGAGTTGTCACAGCGGCTTGTGAGGAGTGGTTTAACTGGAACAGAAATAGATCCTGAAAATGAAGAACTTATGCTGAATGTTAGTTCTCGGCTACAAGCGGCAGTTGAAAAACTTTTAGAAGCCATAAGTGAAACTAGTACTCAGGTAACCTCCTGATATTTCTTGGATATACTGAATTTGAAGTTGGTTTTCTTTTAAGCAGTAGAATGATGAAAAATCTTTTTTCTCTATTTGTCCCCTTTAATAATTGGTTTCTTTGGGACAACCAACACTGATACCGTTCATCTTCTCAGGTAGTAAGAGTTAATGTACACTGAGGGGCTATCCTAGTTCTAAAATTGAGTGTTGTTTTAATTTTTTGATTTTCTAGACTCTCACATGTTACTTTTAATACCCAAAGAGATCACAATTGCACCATGATATGAAATAATACATTAATATAAAAAAATATAAAATACAAAACATATCTAAAGCAAACCATATTCTCTAATATGTCATAACACACACAGTGCTATTACAGTTTAATACAAATAAAACTTATAATTCCTTTGCATTATTTTTATAAACTTTCCACAAATATGAATAGATTACTTCACTTCACAATCCCTTGAGTAGAAATTAGAATGTGAACAGTTTCTACTTTAAAGTGCTATTTTTTATAAAACCTTAAAAATATTTATAACAAATTGCAATTTCCTGTTTCTATAAAATTTTATACTGTGTATCATAATTGTCTCTTAAATTGCTATATTCAGAATTTTAAAATGCAGTAAATTCACTTACTTACTTAAAAATGTTTAACCTAGAACAGCTGTAGAATCATAACTGTCATGTTAATCAAATGAATCCTGGTCATCAGCTACAAGGTCATTAGCATTAGCATTATTTTGGTATCTTTATTCAGAGTTCCCAAAGCCCAGGTATTCCACAGTGTGGAAAAGCAAAAGTTGAGTAGTTCAAAGGGTGCCTTTGATCTCTTATTTCTGTTATCTGCCTTTTACTGATGCTACTTCTTTTCTATAAGAATTCATTTAGTATGGTATGCTTCTGCAAGAATAATGACTTGTTAGCAAATTTGAAACATATTGTTATATATTTGGTAGTTTAATACCATATTCATTTAAGTCAGGTTAATAGGCCATTTCTTGAGTCATCTCTTGGCTAGTGACACTTGAAATAATTTGTTACACACTGTGGTGGTTACATTTGTGTGTCAGCTTGACTGGGTTTGGTTAAGTGGCTGGGCAGCTGAATGTAGTTATTCCCCATGGTGAGATTAGTAATTAACTCCGTGGTGGAATCTATTGCAACAGCTGAGTAGCTGCTTTGGCTATGTGGTTTGCTTCCCATATATAAGAAGCAGCTTTGGGAATGGTCTCTAGCTTATGGCACACTTGCACCCTTCATGTAGCTGTGTTGTTGTTCAGCAGCCTGCCATGCTCTGCCAACCTTGGGACTTACAATGGACTTGAATTAATGGCCTGCCATGTGGTTTGGTAACGTTGAGACTGTGCTGTTTTGTTTGTTGACCTTGGCTTGTTAGCCTCAGCAGCCAGTCGCTGCCTGAGTGAAGAGATGCCTCTAGTTTTAGTGGGCCGGGAGCAAGAGACAGAGCTAAAGCCCAAGGTCAAGGGGCTTTCACCCAGCCCCTAGAGCCTGGCACTTCAAACTTGGACTTAAAGCCTCCAAACTAAGAGAATAAACTCCTGTTTGTTAAGGCCATCCCATTTGTGGTATATTTCCTGTGATAGCAGTACTAGGTAACCAGAACAAACACGTACTACTTGGTTAACTTATTACCAATCTACTATTCTTTTTTTTCCTCTTTGTAACTTGATATTGGGATTTAATGAGGAAGACATTATCAAAATAACATATTTCCTGTGAAATAATTGCCATCCAAAGAAAAGTCTTCAGACAAAATACTTAACCACAGTTTTACCCAGGTTCATTCTTTGTTTGGGGACAGTTTAAATCCTCTTTCATGATATAGTATGAACTGTAAGAGCAATACCAAACCAAAAAAAACCAAACCCACTGCCACGTAGTCGGATCTGACTCATAGCAACCCCTCGTTGGGTTTCCGAGGAGTATCACCATGGAAGTAGATTGCCCAACCTTCCTTCCGAGGAGTGGCTGGTGGGTATGAACAGCCAGCCTTCTGGTTAGCAGTCAAGTGCCTTAGGCACTACGCCACCAGATCTCCTGTAGAGCAATAGAATCCTGAAATTACCACACAGTGCAACTAATTAGCCAGGGAAATGCCCTACACTATTATTATGCTTCTGCATTATATCTTTATAGACTGGCCAAACTAAAGTATTAGTACACAGTTAAATAGGGCTCAGAAATTTTTCCATACATACATTCTTAAGTTGTAATATGATTTATAGTTTATTTAACAGAAGCAGTTGCAGTCCTTGGGCAATTCTTATTTTCTAAAACTTTCTTTCACTGCAGGTATAAAATGATTGAAAACCTTTTGCTTTAGTAGCTCAAAATTTTTCTTAAGCATCATAAAGAACCAGAAGTGTAGTATTCAAAAAAATTCTTTCTGTGTTTGCCAATAGCAAAAGGATGACTGTCTTAGTCACCCAGTCCTACTGTGACAGAAATACAAGTAAGTGACTTTAAAGAACAGAAATTTATTTTCTTACAGTTCAAGAAGCTAAAAAAAGAAACACACTGCCATAAAAAAAGAAACACACGACTCATAGTGACCCCTCCTTGGGATGAGTAGGGTGCAACTTGATGGCACATAACGACAACAACAACAACAACAACATCCGTACAGAAGTAGATTGCCCAACCTTCCTTCCGAGGAGTGGCTGGTGGGTTTGAACCGCCAGCCTTGTGGTTATCAGTCTAATGCCTTAGGCACTATGCCACTAGAGTTCCTATTCAAGAGGCTAGAAGTCCAAATTCAGATTTGGGCTCCAGGAAGAGGTCCTTCCTAGTCTATTTCTGCTTCTAGTATCTGCCATCAGTCCTCGGCTTTCCTGGCCTTGTGATACATCTGTTTCCATTATCCCCCTGTGTTCCTCTTCCCTCAGTGTGTTCATCTCTGTTGGTTTTTTATACCTTAGAAGTGATTAGGTTTAGGGTCCACCCTATAGTGGTATTGCCTCATTAATGTACAAAAGATACATGTTTCCAAACAGGGTCATGTTTACAGGTACAGGAGGTAGGATTTCAACAGGTATTTTGGGGGGACACAGTTCAGTCCATAACATTGATCTTAAGCTCATATGACTGTGGGTGTCCCATCTTTAACTAAAACAATGAGTTATTTTTATTGCCAGCAGCCTTACGTGCTCATAAGGAAATGCCACCATAAAAAAATCAGCTTCATTTGTGCCATTAATTTAACAACATATTAAATTATACTCTTGGATCAAAAAATTTTATTTCAGTCTCAGGGTCAGTAGGTATTTAAACTCGAGCATTGAAATATGTAATATTTTGAATTCTGTAGCTACTATAAGGAAATTCACATTTTCCAGGAAGATTTACCACTTGTTAAAGTCTTTGCTTTTCTAGTTAAGCATTTTAGAAGGCTTAATCTTAAGCCACATTTCTATTATGCTGCCCACTGAGTTACCTGAGCCAATTTAGGCATTTTCAGTTGTTTCTTTTCAGCACTGTTAAAGCTAAATGCATATTGTCATTATTATCCCTTTGAATCTGTGGAAGTTATATAGTATGGATGATTCTATCTTAAATTGCTACATGATCCTGCCTCTTTTTAAAAATATTTTTTGCATCTTTCAGCCATATTTGTAATTTGTACTTTCTTATGTGTCATGAAAACTACTAATGTTTTTCTTCTCTAGATAATATTAAATACTTTTGACTTGGATCTTGGCCAGGTTAATAACTATTGCTAACTACTTGATGTCATTCTAAATTATGACAGACTAATTACTGCAATGTAGTATTTATCTCCTGACATACACTATGGGAAATAGTGAATAAATCACAAGTTACCAGTGATGGGACTTGTTCCTACAGGCTACCAAAGAAACTTCCCTGTAATTCATTACTGCTACCGACAGACAAGTGTGTGGGATGTACGTAACACTCCGTTTCCCAAGCTAAGACCTTAGCTCATTGTAACTACTTGCTTATGTGACCAGGTAGTGAGGTATAGTAGAATCCTGACCATGGGTGGCATTTTCTGGATTGTTTTCAATTTGTTAAATACTAAGGCAACTACAAACCCTGTGTTATTGAGCTTTAGCTGAATTGTTTTAGCTTAAATATCACAGAACATGCCAGAAAAGCTTTGCCTAGAGGAGTGTTTTCAAAGTATGCTCCCTGAACCAGCAACATCAGCATCACTGGGGGACTTGCTAGAGATGTAAATTCTCAGGTCTCACATCAGACTTAGGGAATAGATAACTGGGGATGGGGCCCAGCACACTGTATTTTAACAAGCTCTTTACATATTCTGATGTACCCTGAAGTTTGAGAACCACTGATCTAGAGATGTTTTCATTTGTCAGGATTAATTTTGAAGTATTCTACTAATATGTACTATGTAAAAGGTTGAGTTTGTTGTTGAAACTAGGTATACAAATGAGGTGTTTCTTAGATGAGTTATAATTTTAAGGCAACAGAAAGGAGCATTCTAAACCTTTCTTTTAAACTAAATTTAGCTTAGTTACTAATCTTATATAATGAGATTGCCATTAATAATTAAAATTTCTTTGACCCTGATGAATATATTTAACAGACTGAATGGAGCAAGGGCAGAAGCATAGACATCCATTGGAACAGTCCCTTGCCAAAGCTTACAGGTTAGTAGGTGGTAGATTTAGAACTTGAATCCAAGCTTTCTAGCTTTAGATCATGCTCTTAGCAACTACTTTTTCTGCCCCGTCAGAAAGAAAAGAGTGAGCAGCTGTGTCAATTATTGCTAACAAGTCTTTTGAGATACAGACTAAGAATGGATTTTGAAATCTGGAGGTAATCAGTGACCTCTTAAGAGCATTTTCAGTGAAGTAGTGGAAATGAAAGCCTGATATGAGAATGAGGAAAGGAGTTAAGACTTAAAACATATGTAGAAGGTAAGTCACTAGCTCAGCAGAAAAATTATGGCAGATTTGAAATTTGAAGCTTGTGTAAACCAGCATGATGTATTTGGAGAAGTTTTACATCATCAGTATCCAGTGTGGAACGTGGGAAGCAGGTAGAAGCTGAGTATAGGGTATAGAGAGAGACAGGCAGTGGTCACATGTGGAAGTCCCTTGTGGGCTAAGTGAAGGATTTGTAACTGTATTCTGAGAGGTGTGGGAATCCTAATATTGCTAGCAGGAAACTAATAATAGCAGTTTTGTGTTTTAGATAAATTGCTTAGGCAGCAGTGTGATGGGTGGATAGGGATGGGCAAGAGGGTGGCAAAGAAAGATGCTGAATGTAGAGAGAAAGGAGACAGTTAGAACCTTCTAAGTAAGAGGTAATTGAAGATCTTAGGGGAAAAACCATTGGAAAGCTGTTTATTGTTGTTGTTAGGTGCTGTCAAGCCGTCTCTGACTCATAGCTACCCTGTGCACAGCAGAACAAAACACTGCCTGATCCCGTGCCAGCTGCGTGATCCCTAATATACTTGAGCCCATCGTCGCAGCCACTGTGTCAGTCCATCTCGTTGAGGGCCTTCTCCTCTTTCGTCAACCCTCCCCCTTACGAAGTATGACATCCTTCTCCAGGGAATGATCCATTCTGATAATATGACTAAAGTAGGTGAGATGAAGTCTGGCCATTCTCGCTTCCAAGGAGCATTTCGGCTACAATTCTTCCAGGACAGTTTTGTTAGTTCTTTTAGCAGTCCGTGGTACTTTTTAGCATTCTTCACCAGCACCACAACTCAAAAGCATCAATTCTTCGGCCTCTTTATTAGTTGTCTAGCTCTCACACGCATATGAGGTGACTGAAATACCATGGCTTGTGTCAGGCGTACCTTAGTCCTCAAGGACATCTTTGCTTTTCAGCACTTGAAAGAGATCCTTTGCAGCTGATCTGCCCAGTGCTATACGTCGTCTGATGTCCTGACTGCTGCTTCCATTGGCATCAGTTGTAGAACCAAGCAATATGAAGTCTTTGACAACTTCAGTCTTTTCTCCATTTATCGTGATGCTTCATATAGACCCAGTTGTGAGGATTTTTGTTTTCTTTGTATTGAGATGTAAACCATACTGCAGACTGTGTTTTTTAGTCTTCATCAGTAAGTGGTTCAAGTCATCCTCACTTTCAGCAAGCAAAGTTGTATTGTCAGTGTATCGCAGATTGTTAATGATTCTTCCTCCAACGTTGATGCTACTACGTTCTTCTCCTTATAGTCCAGCTTCTCAGATTATTTGCTCAGCATATAGATTGAATAAGTATGGTGAAAGGATACAACCCTGATGCACTCCCTTCTTGATTTTAAACTATGTGGTGTTCCCTTGTTCTGTTC
>NW_006921650.1:7016270-7021117 GCF_000298275.1 Orycteropus afer afer | reverse complement strand
ACAATTAAGTGTTCTGGAATTCCCATTCTTCTCAGTGTTATCCACAGTTTGTTATGATCCACACAATAAAATGCTTTTGCACAGTCAATTAAACACAAGTAAACATCTTTCTGGTATTCTTTGCTTTCAGCCAAGATCCATCCGATACAAGCAATGATATCCCTCATTCCACGTCCTCTTCTGAATCCAGCTTGCACCTCTGGAAGTTCTTTGTCAATATACTGCTGCAACCATTATTGAATTATCTTCAGTAAGATTTTACTTGCATGTGATATTAATGATATTGTTCAATAATTTCTATATTCTATGGGATCACCTTTCTTTGGAATGGTTTCAGAATGGATCTCTTCCAGTCAGTTGGCCAGGTAGCTATCTTCAAAATCTCTTGGCATAACCAAATGAGTGCCTCCAGTAGGACATTCGTTTGTTAGAACATCTCCGTGGGTATTCCATCATTCCTGGAGCCTTGTTCTTCAGTAGTTCCTTCAGTGCAGCTGCAGCTTCTTAATTCATTATCACTGGTTTTTGATCATATGCCACCTCCTGAAATGTATGAAGATCGACCAGTTCTTTTTGGTACAGTGACTCTATGTATTCCTTCCACCTTCTTTTGATGCTTTGTGAATCATTCAGTAGTTTGCCCATAGAATCTTTCAGTATTGCTACTTGAGGCTTACATTTTTTCCTCAGTTCTTTCAGCTTAAGAAATGCCAAGCATGTTCTTCCCCTTTGATTTTCTAACTCCAAGTCTTTGCACATTGCATTGTGCTTGAGCTGTTCTTTGAAATATTCTGTTCAGCTCTTTTATCTTGTCATTTCTTCCATTTGCTTTGGCTGCTCTCAGCTCAAGGGTAAGCTTCAGAGTCTCTTCTGTCATCCATTTTGGTCTTTTCTTTTTTTCTCGTCTTTTTAATGACCTCTTGCTTTCTTCGTGGATGATGTTTTTGATGTCATCCCACAGTTCTTCTGGTTTTCAGTCATTGGTGTTGAATGCATCAAATCTGTTCTGTAGATGGTCTCTAAATTCAGGAGGGATATATTCAAGGTCATGTTTTGGCTCTTGTGGATTTGTTTTAATTGTCTTTAACTTCAAGTTGAACTTGCATATGAGCAGTTGATGGTCTGTTCCACAGTCAGTTCCTGGCTTTATTTTGGCTGAAGA
The DNA here is from genome assembly GCF_000298275.1 of Orycteropus afer afer. Lineage (NCBI taxonomy): Eukaryota > Metazoa > Chordata > Mammalia > Tubulidentata > Orycteropodidae > Orycteropus > Orycteropus afer. Next base: position 7,019,955 of record NW_006921650.1, on the reverse strand, counting down.
TAATGAGCTTTTCCATTGCCTCTTGCCACAGATGTGGTCAATCTGATTCCTGTGTATTCCATCTGGTAAAGTCCACATGTATAGCTGCTGTTTTTGTTGTTGAAAAAAGGTACTTGGCAATGAATAAGTTGTTGGTCTTACGAAATTCTGTCATGTAATCTCCAGCGTTATTTCTGTCACCAAGGTCAAATTTTCCAACTACTGTGATTCTTCTTTGTTTCCAACTTTTGCATTCCATTCACCAGTGATAATTAATACATCTTGATTGCACATTCAGTCAGTTTCAGACTGCAGAAGTTGATAAAAATCTTCAGTTTCCTCATCTTTTGGTGGTTGGTGCATAAATCTGAATAATAGTCGAATTAACTGGTCTTCCTTGTAGGTGTATGGATAGTATGGATATTATCCTATCACTGACAGCATTGTACTTCAGTACAGATCTTGAAATATCCTTTGTGATGATGACTGCCATGCCATTCCTCCTCAAATTGTCATTCCCAGCATGGTATATCATATGGTTGTCTGATTCAAAATGGCCAAAACCAGTCTACTTCAGCTCACTAATGCCTAGGATATCAATCTTTATGTGTTCCATTTCATTTTTGACAACTTCCAATTTTCCTAGATTCATACTTCATACATCCCATGTTCCTGTTATTTAAATGGGTGTTTGCAGCTGTTTCTCCTCAACTGGGTCATGTCATGTCAGCAAATGGAGGTCTCAAAAGCTTTACTTTATCCATATCAGTAAGGTTGGTCCTACTTTGATGATGCAGCACTTTCCCAATCATATTTTGAGAGCCTTCTGACCTAAGTGGCTCATCCTCCTGTACTTTATCAGACAGTGTTTCTGGGCTATTCATATAGTTGCCTAGTACTGTAACAGACAGTGTTTCTCTGCTATTCATAAGGTTTTCCCTGGCCAGTTCTTTGAGAAGTAGATAGCCTTTTCCTCTCAGTTTTACTTTTTTTAAATAATCTGTCTCAGTCTGCAAGTCATGCCAAAACCTGTGCACCATGAGCAACCCCACTGGCGTTTGAAACATCAGTGGCATAGCCTCAAGCCTCACAGCAACTCGCCACCACAATATTACAAACCAACAGGCAAGTTTTTTTCCTTAGCTGTTAGAAACATCTCCACCTTCCTCTTAACCTGGATCCCTGTCGCTTGCTTGCTCTGTCCTGGTTCCCCTGGCTTTCCTTTCCTATCCCCTTCACTTTCCTGCCACTTGGGGGGTGGGCCTGTGTCCTTCCCCTTACCTGGATCCCTCTGCCACTTACTTGCTCTGTCAGAAAGCTATTTAGGAAATTCAATTTGATAGAACGTGGTAGGAATGATTAATTTTGGGAGATAAGGAAGAGGGAGAGGATCCATAACTGACCAAATTATTGATAATTTAATTTACTGAGATAGAGAATGTAAAAGAAATGGATAGTGTTCAGTTTTCGATAAGCTGAGTTTGAAATGCATAGATATATTCACTAGGATATGGAATTTGGGGAGACATTTAAAACATTTGAAGGTTTTAGAGGGTCTGTGTGGTGGTTAAGTTTGTGTGTCAACTTGACTGGGCCTGCTTGAGTGGCTGAGCAGCTGAATGTAGTTATTCCCCATAGTGAATGGGAATGGCTTCTAGCTTATGGTACGCTTAAACCTTGCTTATAGCCATGTTGTTGTTCAGCAGCCTGCCATGCTCTGCCAATCTTGGAACTTTTGATGGACTAGAATTAATGGCCTGCCATGTGGTTTGGTAACATCAGGGCTGTGCCTTTTTCCTTGTCAACCTTGGGCTTGTCAGCCTCAGCAGCCAGCAGCTGTCTGAGTGAAGAAAAACCTCTCATGTCAGTGGGCTGGGAGCAGGAGGGAAAGCTGAAGCCCAAGGTAGGGGATTTCACCCAGCCCCTAGAGCCTGGCACTTTGAACTCGGACTTAAAGCCTCCAAAATGTAAGAGAATAAACTCCTGTTTTTTCAAGCCATTCCATTCGTGATATATTTTGTCATAGGTAACCAGAACAGTATACAAAGATCTGATTTTTTTTGAGCTGATAAAATGCCGACATTTAAAAGTGAGTAGATAGGTTAAGTCTTTAAAGGAGATTGAGAATGAAAGATGGAAGGAAAATCAAGAGAATAGTGTCATACCAAATGAGGAGACAGACAGGGTCAGATACTATGGAAAAGTAAGGATTTAGTGTCCATTGAAATTTTTTATACAGGTATCATCAGTGACCTAATGACAGTATTTTAATGGAGTGGTAGAGAATGAATTCAAAATTGAGGGAAAAGAGTTGAAGAAATGAAGATAGTAGTTTCATGACATCTAGTTGTGAAGGAAAAAGGGCACTAGCCTAAGAAGAGGAGAGTGATCTTTTTAAATTAGAATAGTTTGTATTAGATGACAATGGAGAAGTCACAGATGCAGGACGGGGAGGGGGGGTTGGAGGGGGTGGGTAATGGAGCCAGGTCCTTTGACTAGGTGAGAATAGAATCCAGAAAACAGGTAGAGGGTGTGACCTTTGAATCAGAGAGACCTTGCCTCCATTAAGATTAACATAGTGCAACGCACTGCCGTGGAGTTGGATCCGACTCATAGCGACCCCTCCTTGGATTTCTAAGGTGGTATCACTATGGAAGTAGATCATCCAACCTTCCTTCCAAGGAGTGGCTGATGGATTTGAACCTCCAGCCTTCTGGTTAGCAGTCATGTGCCTTAGACAGTATGCCACCAGAGCTCCTCCATTAAGATTGGAGAGAGGGATTGTTGTACGTGATTGTGGATAGGGTAAATTCCATTGAAAAGGCCTCATAACGTAAGTAAATATTTTTGAATATCCAAGGATTTACAGCCTTGGAACTATGGAGCAGTTCTACTCTGTCTTACAGGGTCACTATGAGTTGGAATCAAGGAGCTCTGGTGGCTTAGTGCCTAAGGCATTTGACTGCTAACCAGAACGTTGGCAGTTCAAACCCACCAGCTACTCCACAGAAGGAAGACTGGGTAATCTACTTCCATAAAGATTTACTGCCTCAGAAACCCAAAGTGGGTTGCTATGAGTTGGAATCTACTCAATGACAGTGTTTGGGTTTTTTTTTTTGGCGGGGGGGGTGGGGTGTAATAAAAGTATTGAAACACATGGATATTGATACCTGGTTTTCTCCAGTGTGCTTAGCACTGATCACAGCTTTATCAGTATCAGTACCTAGGATTTAGCACCTCAAACAAATAAGTAAACAGTCCAGAAGAGAGCACAGAAGTGTTTTCACAATGAGGAAAATGACTATAATGAAAGATTAAATAGCTTGACATTTATGTTTAAATTAAAAGTGTTTAGTTTGGGAAACATAACTCTATACTGCAAATTAATAGCCTTCAGATATACATTAAGCTCTTAATTGTAAGAAACCTGGGGGTCCTGAGTTAGTTTGGAACTTTAAAAGTATGCCCCTCTGACCATAGTCGCAGGGCACATCAAGCTCAATTGGCATAACATACTATACAAAACATTGTTCCACTTCCTACTTTGGCAAGTAGCAAGTGGGATCTTAAAAGCTAGCAAGCTGCCATCTAGATGCAACAATGGGTCTCTCCTCGTCAAGAAGAAGAAAATCAAAATGAATGGAAACAATCAGTCCTAGCGACTGGTACACCATTTGATCTGCAACCTATACAACTATGAGACCAG
>NW_006921650.1:6993707-7015918 GCF_000298275.1 Orycteropus afer afer | reverse complement strand
TTGCATTGTAAATTTTGGTCAATGACATGAGACAAAGTATATTATGTGAACTGCTGTATGAAAAGTGAATTTACTCTGTAAATCTTCACCCAAATCAAAATAAAATTAAGAAAAAAAAAAGTATGTCCCTCTAAAAATTGAAGTCATTTTATTAGAACTGGTTTTGATTGCAAAATAAAATAAAAATTGTACATGCTTTCTAAGATGAAAGTAAGTACAATGTAAATTATTTTAATTTGAAGTCACTTTTCTGAAAAGCAGTTGCTGTAATATACTGTTAACGTACTGTTGTTATGAGGGCTGTATACTGTCATCCTAAATCATTTGAATCTACTGCTTTTTTGAATCAGTTTTCCTTCTAGCTTTTCTCTCCTTTCTCTGTGGTTAGTTCTTAGTTTGACTTAAATGTTGCTAGCCCATTGAGAAGGATTTGGATATTGGCTCCTTTAAAGAACTTGATATACTGAAAGTGCTTGTAGAATGGATTTTTGTTGGTATCACCTGCTTGCTTTACTATGGGATATTCCGTATTAGACAAAGGCTTTGTGAATTTAGGGTATTTATTTACTGGATGGAGAAAAGACACTGTCTTAGTTAGCTAGTGCTGCTGTAAGAGAAGTATCCACAAGTGGAGACTTTAACAAACAGAAATTTATTCTCTCTCAGTTTAGGAGGCTGGAAGTCTAGATCTGGGGTGTCAGCTCTAGGGGAAAAGGCTTTCTCTCTCTGTCGGCTCGAGGGGAAGGTCCTTGCCTCCTTTTAACATCGGTGAGCCCAACATTCCTTGGAAATGTCCATGATTGATTGTCATCAGTCTTCTCCTGGGTCTAGGAGATTCTCAGTGCAGGGACCCCAGCTCCAGAGGACATGCTGTGCTCCCAGCTCTTCTTTCTTGGCAATAGTCAGGTCTCTCTTTCTCTGCTCACTTCTTTCTCCTTTTATCTCTTGTGAGATAAAGGTGATGCAGACCACACCCCAAGGAAGCTCTTCTTACACAGGATTAGGGCTGTGACTGAGTAAGGGTGTTACAGCCCACCTTATCCCTGTACAACTGATTGGCTAATCACATCAGATCATATCATGAGAATCAAGGCCCAGCCAAGTTCACACTTATTTTGGGGGACACGGTTCAATCCAGGACAGGAACCAAAATGAAAGTTTTTGCTTTATTGGGGGGGGGGGAAACTTTTGTTACTGAGAATCTTTTAATATTAAAAAATAAGGTGTTTTAAATACTGAATGGCTAGCTTATTGAGTATTTCCCAACTGTCTGGAGTGATGTAAGTTAACTCACTACTCTTATGTGTCACTTGGGCATTTAAACTTTAGGTCAGAGTTCGTAGGATAATCTTATGTGGTATAATTACCAACTATTATATGCAACACAGATTAAAAAGGTTTTTTCTTTTCCCCTTAACATTTACTCTGTGAACAATTTAATGTGGAAATAGGTTCTCACTGAACTATATTTGGTTTCAGTGGCTGCACAGAAGAATGAATATTAGTTCTAAGGAAATGCCAGAAGCAAGTGCTGATTCAGTTTTCTAGAAATAATTACGATTGTTTGATATACTTGAATAACTAGTATGAATTAGTAATGTGAACTCAAACATACTGATTTCACATTTTTTAATTAAAGCAATTTTTTAAATGGGATGGAAAAACACTAGCTTATTTTAGAAGCATTTTAAACTTGTCTTAAATGCCCTGTTCAGAGCTCTGACGTGGAAGTTGGATCCTGTTAGGCAAGCTTTTTGTGGGCGTATTAATTCACATTCTACCTGTCAGTGTACCTATAGGTAAAGACATTAAACCACACCCCGGGTTCTGACCTTCCCTCAGGGGACACTGACTGGAATTCTTTGGCTCAGTGTGACAGACTGTTTGAATAGCTCAGTTCAGAAGAGCTTTCCTTTTGAACTGAGTGAAGCAACAAGAACAAGGGCAATAATTCTGCAGCTACATTTCTCAAGACTGCTGCTATGGATATTTAAAACTTGACCTTCCCTGTCAGGTTCTGCTTGGAAGGTTTATTTATTAACAGATGTATTTAATATTGAAAGTCGTTTTATTGCTTAGCTAATTAGATCTTTATATTTTCTTTCTTCTCTTCTTCTAGGATTTAATTAATTATTCTGGTAGTAGAAAAGGATTTTTTTGTTTGTTTGCTTAGTTGACTTTGGTTTGGTTTTTGTTTTTTAATTTAGTTTTGTTTTTTGGATGAAGATTGATGGAGATCTAGATTTTTAGATTTGTGGGGATTTTTTTCTGGACCTCCCCACCTTCCTTTTATTGTTCAATTGTATGGATTAATTTTGTAATACTTATTTGATAGTACTAAAAAATAATTTTCATACTACTATGAAAAACTTATCTTGATAAACTAACAAGAACTTTTTAAATGTAGTGAGAAACTGATAAAGCAAATGAGGAAGATTGGAAACTACATCTTCTAGAATGGATTCTTACAAAACTTATTTAGCAGCTGTCAGACTCAGTGGCTCATGGTTGGAAGAACAAGATGAAGACATTTATGAGGTTGAATCTCGAGTCCCTTTACCTAATCCTTTTCCTCTTTGTGACCATTTGGATGAAAATAACTCCATAATTGTTAATACCTCTATTTTTCATTTTACTCATAAAAGAAATGGGCACATGTTAAAGCTTATTTCTAGAATTTCGCTCCCTACTCCTCCTTATTCAGTAAGTATGAAAAACATACTGATTTAGTTTCAAACCTATGTATGATGAGAAGGGAAGTTTTAAGTGGCTTTAGTAAGGTTCAACGCAGTAGAGTCTTGTTTCATTGTCCTGTGGCCTGCTGCTCCGCATTTGTCATGGATTTATTGAAGGGCTAAATTTGGTCTGAGAGCCACAACTTGGCTACGTTTTTAATTCAGGAAAGCAGAATGAGATAGTATTACAGTTCTTCAGTGCCAAGAAAGCTGTTTTAAAAGATCCTGCTTGTCTTCAAGGATCTTGCTTTTGTATGTTTATTATGCCGATCTTGAATAAAAATGGAATGATTATATTTGAGAAAATAGGCATTGTGGTGCCTAAGAAAAACAGCTAAGTGACTTGTGATCCAGCCAATTAGGAAACGTTTACAAGTGGATAGCACATTGCATGTAGCCCCAGAAAAGAAAAAGATTGTTTTTAATCTGCCTACTGATCCTATGAGGAAGTCTTTTTTGAGCTTTTTATGTGAAATGTATTCTATAAGCATTGTTAAGAGTGTTTAGCATAAAGAGGCTGCATACTTAGTATTTCAGGTTCAGCACTTACATATGCTGTGAGTGACTCACTACAGGTTATTCAGCACTTGTTATGACTTTCATTACTTTAACTATAATATATTAGCTAATATTTAACAAGCCAGATGGTTTTCAGAAGTTAGTTTTATTGTCTTTCCTATAACTTTTAAAGTGACAAAATATTTACTTATGTTTTACACATACTTAAAAAAAAAACTTGTGGTAAAATATATAAAACAAAAAACATTTCCATTTTTAACCATTTTAAGTGTACAATTCAGTGATATTAACTATTTCCCCATGTTGTATAACTATCACTACTGCCTAAGTTTTTGGAAATTTTTAATCCTCTCAAACAGAAACTCAATATTTACACATACTTCTAATATAATGATAATTGATAAGTTTCTTAAGTATTTTGAAAGTATTGAATATAAAATTTTGTATGTTTCGTAATAGTATACATATTGGGAATAAATCATACCCTAACTGAATGAAAAGATTTTTTAAGTATGAGGTATTTGATGAGCATTTGAAGAGGACCTCATATCCCAATAAAGTGTGGGTCCCATCCGTTATAAATGCAGTTAGTTGCTAGATTTTCTGTGTTTGTTAAAACTTATTTATTTTATAAAACTGAATTTGTTTCTTATAATTTTATAGTAAATATCATTTTAGTGCAATTTAAGGCTAGTTTAGATGTTACCAAGGAGTAGAATATAGAAGTAAAGACTTATTTAATATTCTTATCTAAAGCAAATAATTATTTTGTTGGTTCATACAGTAAATTTGAAAAAGAAAAAAAAAAAAAACACATCCTTTTGGGCATAGCTTTGAACTCTTTTAGAAGCTCGTGTGTTTACCAGGCAACCATTGTATAATTTACAGAAAAAAATTACATGTGTATATGTGAAGCAACTGATACATTTTTTAAATGTGGTTTTGGAGAGTAAAATCAGGAGAGTAGGTCTGTACAAATTAGTTCATTGCTTTATGGTCATGTTTCTTTATAGTAAAAAAGAATATATATTACTTATGTACATTTAAAGGAAAAACACCCTTTGCCAATCAAAGGTAAAAATATTTATAAAGTTTTACCTTAGGAAGTATTTCATGATTTAAAATTTACATTTATTTTTGTGTTATGACTTAAATGTGCTTTCATGTTATTTTCAAATAATAAAATGTGAATGATATTTAAAACAAGAATAAATACATACTGGATATTTTAGAAATTGATGTAGAGTAACCATAAAGAATGTTTGTAACTCTAAAATTCATTTGCTATGGCAAAAACCATTCAAATGAGAAGAGCAGAGGTCTTTTATTTAACAATAAAGTATTCTTAAATATCATAATTTTATAATACATTGACTATAAATTATACTGGCTATAAATTAGAAAGGAGTCTACATTTGATTCATATTTTAAGTTTAAAATGTGGTAATACTATCTTTTTAATGCACAAAACTTTATATATAAATTTTAAGATTCTTTCAATGTTGCTGTGAACCTGTTATTAATGTATATGATCATTGCTTTTTTAAATTTATACTGTTAATGATCTAGGACTATACTAGAAACATTTGAGCTCAAATTTTTCCCATGGAGTTTCTTCAGTGACAACAGCTAAGCTGGTACTGACAGTCAAAAGCCTAGAAAACTAGGGTGGAGTCAGCGCTTTTCTGGAATCTCCTAATTGAGAGCTTTAACCCCAAGTCTGTACTTTGTCACTTTAGAACTTATTTAAGAATGAAATCAGTATGTGCTAATAATGTTACTTTAAGGAGACTGTGGTTGGTTTGGTATTCTAAGATACTGAAAATAAATTGAGTGTTCATATAGTCTTGTACATGTTTTCAGATGGACAGAAATAGAAAGCTTTTCATTAAAACACATAGGTTATACATATAGTTTCTTTTTGTTATGCCACTATGATTTTGTATCGTTGATGCCATTGTATTAAATCATATATTGTTAATCCCCTGTGGTGTCAATACAGCAGACTCACTCTGTAGGCATCACAATAAAATACTTAATACAGAAAAATAAAATGTATCATAGAGCACAGAGTTACATAAACTGCTTTGGCAAATATGAACAGTCCTGTGCTTCATTAACTTTATGTCTCCCTTTATCTGGTAGAATGTGGATCTAGTGATTGAAAGAGGTTTACTTCCCAAAGAAGCCTATTGTTTTGTTCATTAAAACCAGAATGCACCTTTTAAGCAAAGTTGTACATAGCTGACGTACTTCTTTACTAGGATTTATTCTACTGCTGTTAGAATGCACTAGAAATATTTAAATAATTGCAATTCAGGAGTCTTAATTCAAAAATCTTAATTTTTAATCTTTTTATTTAGCTTTAATGAGCAATGACACTCTTATTCCCAGTGATTTAATTATCTTCCTTAATGTATGCTTTCTCTCCTTACTTAGCTTGAACATGCAAAAGTCACACAAACAGAGTTGATGCGTGAGTCATTTAGACAGAAACAAGAAGCGACAGAGTCCCTGAGGTGCCAAGAAGAACTGCGAGAGCGCCTTCATGAGGAGTCCAGAGCCCGGGAACAGCTGGCTGTGGAGCTCAGCAAGGCTGAGGGTAAGCACCTGACTGTCGGCAACTGAGACTGGAGAAATTTCAAATCTAGAAATAGAGATTTCGATTCACAGCCAGATTTGGAAACCACTGATTGAATTTAAAGTGACCACTGATGTATAGTTGTAGTTTATCTTCAGAGTTCTTCCAATATATAAAACTAAGTATTTTTTAAATTATTAAAAGAATTTAATAGAATCATAGAAAATAGTAAAAAATTCAGAAAATGTAGAAATGAATAATGGTGAGCTGTTACCATAATCCCATTATCTGAAAGCAGCTCACATGATTGATTTAAAGGTATGGATGGAAACTGAAGCTAAGAAATGTGAATAAATAAATTGTTCAGGTTCACCATGAAATAGTAAAGCTGGGGTTTAACTCTTAAAGCCCCATCCTGTGTGAGTTTTACCATGTTATAATGGGGTATTTGCCTTTTAGAATTACTTAAAATATCCACGTTCTCTACTGTATTTAAAATGTAATTCAGTTGACAAACATCTGAATTATAATCAGCCTTCCAGGAATCTATCTTTATGTCTGTTTAATGAAAAATGAGTTATATTTACATGATAGGATATTTACGCATAGCAAAGGAATACAAAGTTCAGAGAAATTTCATATTTAGTCACAGTGGTTAACAAGAAAAAGACTTCATGGAACATACCATATTAAAAGTTGATAGTTACTTGCAGGCAGCTTTCTGTTTTTGTTGTTGTGTGCCGTCGAGTCGCCCCGACTCATAGCGACCCCTCCTTCAGTTACCGAGGCAGTATCACTATGGAAGTAGATTGTCCAACCTTCCTTCTGAGGAGTGGCTGGTGGGTTTGAGCCGCCAGCCTTCTGGTTAGCGTCAAGTGCCAGAGCTCCTAAGCAGCCTTCTAAGGTACAACAAATAGTCTCCATGTGACTGGAGAAACGAAGGAAAAAGCTAAGAAATAACTGAAATAATGTACATTTTACAAAAAGGTTCCTCATAAACTAGCACCAGTGAGACCCAAACGAACCTGGATGCTGCCCGGCCAACACTTTGTTGATTAGAGGCTCTAACTGAATCATAATCAAGAGGGAGAGATACCAAAGAGGAAAATTAATAACAAACATCTTATTTTGATTTCAAGTTTTTGTTCCTCACCCATAGAACCAATTACTGACTAGAAAGATCCCTCACCCAAAATTAATCCTGTCAGTGGCTTTTTTCACCCAAAGTTGCTAATCTTTTCTTTCCTATTGGAAGCCAGTCTTATTTAATTTAAATTTCAGAGCATGTCATGGCTGCAGATGGGTGGTGATCCAAAGACCACCCTGTGACCTGTTACCAGTTGATACCAGGAAAAGGAGGAGGGCAGGGTTCAGTCAAATCATGTGAAGATTAGAGTATGGTTGATCTTTTATTTTTCTCCCTCTTCTTCTCTTTATAACCTTCACTGTAAACAACCTACTTTGAGCCATTTGCTTTTTTTTGAATCAGAGTGATTCCCTATATGCATATAGAGTAACAACTCAGAGTAAATGTTATATTTAAAAAAAAAAAAAGGAAGTAAGTTAATACTTGCTGCTATCATCAGCAGCAAATGTATTCTTGAGTTGTAATAGGTTGGAATGATTTAAAGTTTTGCTAACAATATACCAGTTACTGTTTATATTAAACTCTAATGGTAAAATTGGAAATAAGTTACAATCCAGTTCCCTGTTAATTGTATTTTATAGGTGTCATTGATGGCTATGCAGATGAAAGAACGCTTTTTGAAAAGCAGATTCAGGAAAAATCTGATGTAATAGATCGTCTTGAGCAGGAGTTGTTATGTGCAGGTAATAGATTACAAGAGTTGGAAGCAGAGCAACAGCAGATCCAAGAAGAAAGAGAATTACTGTGCAGACAGAAGGAGGCTATGAAAGCAGAGGCAGGCCCAGTTGAACAACGTATGTATTTTTCAGATTTTGTGTGAGACATTGTTCTAATTTTATTTATATTCTTTAAAAGTTCAAACTGGCTTTTTTTCCTTTTTCAGTACCATTATCATATGTTTTCTGTAAAAAAAAAACAAAAAAAAAAACCCGTTGCCATTGAGTCGATTCTGACTCATAACAACCCTATAAGGAGGGAGTTGAACTACCCTGTAGGGTTTCCAAGCTGTAAATCCTTACAGAAGGAGACTACCATGTCTTTCTCCTGCGGAGCAGCAGGTAGATTGAAACCACCAACCTGTTGGTTAGTGGGTAGCACTTTAAACACACTGTGTTACCAAGACTCCTTGTGTTTTATATAAAGATAGGAAAAAATTAAAAGAAAAGCTGACTTCTAGGCGATTGTCAGGGAGCTCTGGTAGCATAGTGGCTAAAGCACTTGACTGCTAACCAGAAGGCTCGCGGTTCAAACCCACCAGCCACTCCTCGGAAGGAAGGTTGGGCAATCCTACTTCCGTAGTGATACTGCCTCAGAAACCCAAGGAGGGGTCGCTATGAGTCGGGGCCGACTCGACGGCACATAACAACAACAACAACAACAGGCGATTGTCTTAGGAGCTGACCATGTAGAATCAGAATTTTTTTTTTTTCTTTCTCTTCGGTATATATTAGCAAGAAGAAGTCATTCTTCATTTATCCTCAAACCTCTGCCTCAAGAACAAGCTGCACATAATGAAGCAGGATATTTTTAAAATTGTGTAAAATTTGGTTCTTTTAATAGCAGAGAGGCAGCAAAGATGTATATTTAGATTAAATAACCAAGAGCAGTGACTTGGCACAAGCAGTGAGCAGATAGAGGTAGAATTCGACCTGCGAGTAGAAGAGATTGAAAAGGCTGCTAGAAGTCTTTAAGTGTTTAAACTTACAAACTACCTTTAATCTTTCCTTAACTGAGAAATAAGGTAACATCTTGAAGTTAAATTTGTCTAGAGGTAAAAATAAATGTTGGTCTTTGGAGTGATGGAACTTTAAATCCTATTTTTTCATGTCATCTCAGTTTTATATTATGTGGTACAATGGAATTATAAATGTATCACTTCACCAATTTCATTCTGTCTATTTAGAAATACAGTATTTTTGAAATACAATAAAGTTCTTCCTGGTTGCTAAATTAGTTCAACATAGGGGTTTAGAATTTTCAATGTGGAAAGAATACACATAAATATCCAAGAAATGTTGGAACTTCTCAGAGTACCAATGATAATAGTCATCTTCAACTTTTGCTTGTAATTCTTTTTCTTTTTTTGTGCATTATCCTATTTTAGGAAGTAGAAAACATATAAATTATCCTGTTTTGTTGTCTTTTGTTTTGTTTTTTCTTTTTCTATTCTCTTAGGACTAGTAGATGCTGCAGTCGATGCAGCACCTGGAGCAGGTGTGTTTATGCAAGTGCATGGCCAATCTTTGGGTGGTAGACTCACAACTCAAAATATTGGGTGTTCCTTGAATGTTCAACCAACTAACAAATCTCTAATTTTACAACTATGCTGTTGTGATTCATACTTAACTGTTTTTTTTTTTCTTTAACAAAACCTTTTCTTACTATAAAATTACATATTTTTACTTAAAATTAACAACTTAGATTCATAGTGACCATCATCTTATATCTGTTTTTGCACAAAGCTTAAGACTGTTTCAATTTTTTAAAGAATATGTTGGTTTATTAAACAGTTTTTCATTAACAGATATATTATTAAACTCTTGCAACCTATGACTTTTCACATGTTCTTTCTAATCAGGAAGTATATAAGATGATGGTATCAGGTGGATCAATGAAATCTGGTAAAATCTGGTAAAAGTCTTTCTGGTTGGTTTACTTTTTATTTTAAGCTCTTATATCAATATTGTTTTAAAAGGAATGCTGTTTTTGATAGCAAACAGTTCCATAGTTTTCTATAGAAGTATAAGAATTCTGAGTATAGTGAGTATTAGGACTCTTGGGAACATAGTCCTTTCATCTTCACTAGAGAATTGTTTTACTTTTGCTGTGTATACTTAATTATTGTATTATTATTAATAATAGTAATAGCTAAACTTATATAGTGCTTACCACACCCTAAGAACTATTCTTTATCTATATTAACTCATTTGATCATACATTAACTGTAAGAAATCAATACTATAATCCCATATAAGGAAACTGAAGAATAGCATGTTAAATAACACATAGGAGGTAAGTGGCAGAGCTAGAATTTGAACCCATAGTCTCTGCTTGTAAGCACTGTACTACACTGCCTCTCATACTCGTCAGATTTCCTTTACACATGTGTGTAAGCAAACAAGAACAACTCAGGAATATGGGTCTAGAAGGGAATGAAGCTAACAGGAGTTTGTGGTTGCAGTTGTGCTTCTTTTTCTATATCTCTTAATGGCCTTGTTTTTAAAGATTTACAGTATTTGATCTTCATGTGTGTTGTGTATGCATATAAAAGTGACTTGATTTGTCACTTTTGGAATGGGTTTGGAATGATTTTTGCCTTAAATAAAGAAAATGGTGAGTTTTTCTTGTTTTTGAACTTAGATTTTGTTCTTCCTAGTGAAAATGGATTTGTCATTTGCTCTACTGTTTTCACAAAAATGTTCTTAATAACAAGATATAGCCTTTTTGTTAATTCTTGACAATGTTATTGATACTACCTTGTTTCTTACGTAGAAATTTGTTAAGATATTTGATAGCTTCATAAGTTGGTGTTTACCTTATTTGTGTGTCTTTGAATTAAAACCCAGATCTTTTTACCTCTGAAAGAAAAAGTTGAACAGTTGTAGGTGATTTCCCTATCGTCACATCATTCATTGTAATTTAACTTAGTATGCTTTCACATTTGTAAACAGAATTACTACAGGAAACAGAAAAGCTAATGAAGGAAAAACTAGAAGTGCAGTGTCAAGCTGAAAAAGTACGTGATGACCTTCAGAAACAAGTGAAAGCTCTAGAAATAGATGTTGAGGAACAAGTCAGTAGGTTTATGGAGCTGGAGCAAGAAAAAAATGCTGAATTAATGGACTTAAGGCAGCAAAACCAAGCACTGGAAAAGCAGTTAGAAAAAATGAGAAAATTTTTAGATGTAAGTATTCTCTGTTTAAATATTCATTATCACAGTGGAATGCTACTTGCTACTATTCTCTAACTTTGTGAATTTTAAGTTATAAAGAAACCCATGAGTTCTGATATTTTCACTTCCTTGTGTATTTATTTTACCAGTTGTCTGAGAAGTACTATTCCAATAAGAAAACTTGATTATTTTTGTTGTACAACTATTAAGAATTCAAAGCCATACAGCCAAATTATGAATAAATCCTTCTAATTAGCCTTTTTAGATTTAGAGTTAAGATGCTAGTACTTTTCCTTCAAAAGATACAGACACAGGTATAAAATGTGCCCTGGAAAACGAGATTGGGGACAGTTGTCATTACTCCCCTCCAAAAATAAGTTAAATCTCTAATTTCACACAAATTTACTGTTTTAGAGTTTTACTGAAGCCTGATGTTCTCTTTACAGGTTGAGAATGAGATTGTTACATTTTATAATTTTAAGTGTAAAACGCACATCAGGATGGAAGAAATTGGTTTATGAAACAACTTGTTTCATGATTTAATTAGTTGATTAAGTTAACAGTGGAATTGCTCCTTTGTTTCCCCCCCCCAAAAAAAAGTGCTTTCCTAGAACAGTCAACTATCAGAGATCAGAAGAAGATCAGAAGGGTAGCATTTGCTCAGAGAGAAAGGTAGGGAGGCAAGAATGCATAGGCAAGAAGGACACAGGGAAAGGGTACAAGGAGGAAGTAGGAGGAGAGCTATTAACACTATGGGAAATGTAATCAGTGTCATAAAGCAAAATATGTGTAAATTGTACTTTGTAAAATTTCACCCAAATCACTGTAAAAAGTTTTTTTTTTTAAGTGCATTTTGCATTTTAAGGGGAATACTTTTTTTCATTCTATATTTCACATTATTTGAATAAAGAGCTGTTGTATTTCAAAGTATGCTTAAATGCTTCCGTTCTTGTTTGAGAGCCAAAATAGGCCATGTGTCATGCAAGAATGTTATCTTTCCAAACCTTCATGATTTAGGCTATTCTATCTTAGGTCCTTTGCCTTCAAAAAAAAAAAAAAAAAGATACCTATAATTAAACGGAAGTATGAGGGGAAAAATAGCTTCAATAAATATGTTTCTTCACTTACTATTATTTTTAAACTTCAGGAGCAAGCCATTGATCGAGAACATGAGAGAGATGTATTTCAACAGGAGATACAGAAACTAGAACAGCAGCTTAAAGTTATACCTCGATTTCAGCCTATCAGTGAACACCAGACTAGAGAGGTAAGAAATTTGTTGAGATTGCTTACAGTAATTTGTATCTCAGATATAAAATAAAATACATATAATAAGAAAATTTTAAATGAATTATTTCTGTTGTATATCCACTCCTCATTATGACATGGTTAGGTTCCAAAGACCAAGTTTTTCTGCGACAGTGGAGCATGTCCAACGTCAGATTACCAGTGTAGGATGACTACATCATTACATAACTGCCATATTTCATCATTACATGAGTGCTGAAATTATTATGTACTGATGCATAACCATCATGGCCAGTGTTGCTTTCACCTGATGTGTTAGCTTTCATTGCTGCCAGAATACATTATTAATGCACAAAAGTTTGGATAATGAGATTGTCGATAAGTAAGGAGTAGGTGTATATAAATCTTAAAATCAGAACATTAAATATTACTTCAACATGAGAACGTCCTTGAAACCGTAAAAATTAATATTTGTACTTAAGTTTGGACTGTGATCTATTGAATCATTCACATCTATATAACATGTTCTAGTATTGCCCAATAAACTTCCCTATTTCTATTACTGATAAAATTGATTGAAAGAACTGTCTACATTCTCTGTCTTTACTTCCCCATCTCCCATTCTCAGTCTACTCCTGTGAAGTTTCTAAACTGTCTATATGGACAGGGTTCATACCTCCACTTCGTTGAAACTAGTCTTAACAGAGGTTGCCCACAGTCTCCTGACTATATCCAAGAACCATCTCTGTCTTATTTGACCATTAATAAGCACTACAGCCACCTTCTTGAAACACTTCCCTTTTCGCATGTCACAGTGTCTTCTCTGTGGTCTTTGTTTCTCCTCTATCCAAAACATAAATGATGCAGGGCCCCAGGATTTAGTCCTGAGCCCCACTTCATTTAGTATCAGAATGTGAAACATGTTTGTATTTTCAGCTTTGACATTTCTATCGAGCTCCAGACTTCAATATTCAACTGCCTTCTCTACATAAAAGGAGTCCTGGTAGCACAGTTGTTAAACTCTTGGCTGCTAATGAAAAGTTTGTGGTTTTCACCCACTAGCCGCTCCACGGGTGAAAGATAAGACAGTCCATTCCATAAAGATTATAGCCATGGAAACTCTATGAGGCAGTTCTACCCTGTCCTATAGGGTTACTATGAGTCATAATTGACTCAGCAGCAGCAGATTTGGTTTGGATTGTACATATCATTTTAGAGTTCTCAAAATTAACATGTCTAATAGAGAGCTCTTATTGACTATGCAAAGGCATTTGATTGTGTGGATCATGACAAATTATGGATAACATTGAGAAGAATGGGAATCCCTGAGCACTTGATTGTACTCATGAGGAATCTGTACCTTGACCAGGAGGCTGTCGTTCGAACAGAACAAGGGGACACTACATGGTTTAAAATCAAGAAGGGAGTGCGTCAGGGTTGTATTCTTTCTCCACACTTATTCAATCTATATGCTGAGCAAATAATCTGAGAAGTCTGCAGTATGGATTACATCTCAACATAAAGAAAACAAAAATCCTCACAACTGGACCAATGAGCAGCATCACAATCAATGGAGAGAAGATTGAGGTTGTCAAGGAATTCACATTGCTTGGTTCTACAATCGATGCCAACGGAAGCAGCAGTCAGGACATTAGACATCGTGTAGCATTGGGAAAGTCAACTGCGAAGGAACTGTTTCAAGTGCTGAGGAGCAAGGATATCTCCTTGAGGACTAAGGTGCGCCTGACACAAGCCATGATATTTCCAATCACCTTGTATGCATGTGAGAGCTGGACAATGAATAGGGAAGACCGAAGAAGAGTTGATGCTTTTGAGTTGTGGTGCTGGCGAAGAATGCTGAAAGTACCATGGACTGCTAAAAGAACTAACAGATCTGTCCTGGAGGAAGTGCAGCTGGAATGCTCCTTGGAAGCAAGAATGGCCAGACTTCGTCTCACCTATTTTGGTCATGTTGTAAGAAGGGACCATTCCCTGGAGAAGGATGTCATGCTTGGTAGGGTGGAGGGTCGACGAAAGAGGGGGAGGCCTTCAACGAGATGGATTGATACAGTGGCTGCGATGATGGGCTTGAGTATAGCAGGGATTGTGGGGCTGGTGCGGGATCGGGCAGTGTTTTGTTCTGCTGTGCATAGGGTCGCTATGAGTCGGAAACAACTCGACGGCACTTAACAACAACAACAACAACAATAGAGAGCTCTTGACTCCCAGCTCTGACTCACCAAAGAGAGACAGGAGTGAAACATATTTCTTCTTCAACCTAGTATATTGTATACAATGTGTGCCTGCCTTGTTTCTAAAACACAGAATTCATCTTCTATTCCACTCTTTTCTCATTCCTTACTTCTAACCCATTAGTGGCTCTGGTTATACTATGTCTTTCTTTCTACCTTCAATCATTTGTTTAAATCCTAGCCATTATTAATGTTTGCAAAGACCATTGTGGTAACCTTCTAGCTTGCTTCTATTTATTTCACCCAGTCTGTCTGTTTTTCTCAGAAAGTAGAGAAACATAGTCAGAACTCCATATTATCAAATTAATTCTGTATGAAGGAGGGAAAATTCCATTTAAATATTACTAAAGGTAACTTACTTGTCTGTTAGTTTGTCATACTGTGGTGACTTGCATATTGCTGTGAGGCTGGAGGCTATGCCACCGGTATTTCAAATACCAACAGAGTCACCCGTGGTGGACAGGTTTCAGTGGAACTTCCAGATTAAGACATTCGGAAGAAGGAAGGTGCCATCCGCTTCTCAAAGCATTGGCCAGGGAAAACCTTATGAATAGCAGTGAAACACTGTCTGATATATTACTAGAAAACTTTAGGAATAGCCCTGAAACATTATCTGATATAGTGCCAGAAGATGAGCCCCTCAGGTAGGAAGGCACTCAGAATACAACTGGGGAAAGCTGCCTCCTCAAAGAGAGTTGACCTTAATGATGTGGATTAAGGAATGCTTTCAGGACCTCTATTTGCTGATGTGGCCTGACTGAAGATGAGAAGAAACAGCTGCAGACATCCATTAATAGTCTGAATGTGGAATGTACTAAGTATGAATCTACAAAAATTGGAAGTTGTCAGAAATGAAATGGAAAGTATAAACAATGATATCTTAGGCATTAGTAAGCTGAAATGGACTGGTTTTGGGCATTTTGAATCAGACAACCATATGATGTACTATGCTGGAAATGACAAATTGAGGAGGAATGGTATGGCATTCACTGTCACAAAGAATGTTTCCAGACCTATCTTGAAATACAATGCTGTGAGTGATAGGATAGTATCCATATGCTACAAGGAAGACGGTTAATACTGCTACTATTCAAATATACTCACCAACCACCAAAGCTAAAGGCGAAGAAATTCAAGATTTTTGCAGTCTGAAATTAACCAAACATGCAATCAAGATGTGTTGATTATCACTGGTGATTGGAATACAAAAGTTAGAAACAGAAGAATCACCAATAGTTGGAAAATATGGCCTTCATGATAGAAATGATGCCACAGATTACATGATAGAATTTTGCAAGAGCAATGAGTTACTCATTGCATGTACCTTTCTTCAACAACATAGACGGTAACTATACATGTGGACTTTGCCAGATGGAATACACAGGAATCAGATCGACTGCATCTGTGGATAGAGGCGATGGAAAAGCTCAGTATCATTAGCCAGAACAAGGCCAGGAGCTGACTGTGGAACAGACGATCAATTGCTCACATGCAAGTTCAAGCTGAAGCTGAAGACAATTAAAGAAGTCTACAAGAGCCAAAATATGACCTTGATTGTTTCCTACCGGAATTTAGAGACCATCTAAAGAATAGATTTGAGACATTGAATACCATTGACTGAAAGTGGGATGACATCAAGAACATCATACATGAAGAAAGCAAAAGGTCATTAAAAAGACAGGAAAAGAAGAAAAGACCAAAATGGATGTCAGAAGAGACTCTGAAACTTAAACAGAGAATAGCTAAAGCGAATGGGAGAAATGACAAGATAGAAGAGCTGAAAGAAGATTTAAAAGAGTAGCTCAAGAAGAGAAAGTGATTTATTATAATGAAATGTGCAAAGACCTGGAGTTACAAAATGAAAAGGGAAGAACATGCTCAGCTTTTCTCAAGCTGAAAGAGCTGAAGAAAAATTCAAGCCTCAAATTGCAATACTGAAAGATTCTACTGGCAAAATATCAAATAATGCAGGAAACATCAAAAGAAGATAGAAGGAATACACACAGCCACTGTACCAAAAGAATTGGATGATGTTCATCCATTTCAGGAGGTGGCATATGATCAAGAGCCAGTCATATTGAAAGAAGAAGTTGAAGCTTCAGTGAAGGAATTGGTAAAAAAAACACAGCTCCAGGAATTGACAGAATACCCACTGAGCTGTTTCAATAAATGGATGCTGTGTTGGAGGCACTCACTTGTCATTGCCAAGAAATTTGGAAGACAGCTACTTGGCCAGATGGCTGGAAAAGATCCAGTTTGTACCCATTTCAAAGAAAGACAATCCAACAGAATGTGGAAATTATCAAACAGCATCGTTAGTATCACATGCAAGTAAAATATTGCTGAAGATAATTCAAAAACAGTTGCAGCAGTATATTGACAGGGAACTTCCAGAAATGCAGGCTGGATTCAGCAGAGGACGTGGAACAAGGGATATTGCTGATATCAGACGGATCTTGGCTGAAAGCAAAGTATGCCAGAAAGATGTTTACTTGTGTTTTACTGACTATGCAAAAGCATTCGATTGGATAACATTGAATTACATGGATAACATTGAGAAGAATGGGAATTCCAGAACACTTAATTGTACTCATGAGGAACCTGTACATAGACCAGGAGGCATTTGTTTGAACAAAACAGGGGTTTACTGCATGGTTTAAAATCAAGAGGGGAGTGTGTCAGGGTTGTATCCTTTCACATTATTTATTCCGTCTGTATGCTGAGCAAATAATCTGAGAAGGTAGACTATATGAAGAAGCACCGGGCATCAGGATTGGGGAAAGACTCATTAACAACCTGCAGTATGCAGATGACACAACCATGCTTGCTGAAAGTGAAGATCACTTGAAGCATTTACTTATGAAGATTAAAAACTACATTCTGCAGTATGGATTATACCTCAAAGAAAACGAAAATCCTTACAACTGACCAATAAACAACATCAGGATAAATGGAAAAAAGATTGAAGTTGTTAAAGATTTCGTATTACTTGGATCCACAGTCAACACCAGTGTAACCAGCAGTCAGGAAATCAGACAAATCTGATGCAAAAGACTTCTTTAAAGTACTGAAGAGCAAAGATGTCTCTTTGAAGACTAAGGTTTGCCTAACCCAAGCCATGATATTTTCAGTTGCCTCTTACGCATTGTGAAAGCCGGACAGTGAATGAGAAAGACAGAAGAAAAGTTGATGTTTTTGAGTTGTGATATTGGCGAAGAATGCTGAAAGTACTACGGACTGCCAGAAGAACTAATATATGTGTCCTGGAGGAACTGCAACTGGAATGCTCCTTGGAAGCGAGAATGGCCAGACTTCGTCTCACCTACTTTGGTCATGTTGTCAGAAGGGACTATTCTCTGGAAAAGGATATCATGCTTGGTAAAGTGGAGAGTCAGCAAAAAAGGGGAAGGCCCTCAATGAGATGGATTGATATAGTGGCTGCAACGATGGGCTTAGGTATAGCAAGGATTGTGAGGCTGCACAGGACCAGGCAGTGTTTTGTCCTGTTGTACATGTGATCACTGTGATTTGGGGCCAACTCAACAGCATCTAACAACAACAAAGGTAAATTGTCATTGTAGTGAAGAGATTATGCTTAGAGTAAGACAGTGACAGTTTCAATCATGGCTGTGCTGTTTATTAAGTATGTGAAAGTGCCTAAGTCAACTTCTCTAAATCTGTTTATTTCTAAAATGAAGACGATAATAACACCTAACTCATAGGCATATTGACTTGGCATGTAGTGAGCACTTGATAAATGGTAACTATTTTATTTCTGAAAAGAAAATAAATAATATGTAGGAGTTCTGGTGGTATAGTGGTTAAGGAAGTTGACTGCTAACCAGAACATTGGTGGTTCAAACCCATCAGCTGCTCCACAGAAAAAAGATGAGGCTCTCTGCTTCTGAAAAGATTTACAGCCTTGGAAACCCAATGGGGATCACTATGAGTCAGAATTGACTCAATGGCAGTGTTTTTTTTTTCTTTTTTTTAATATATAAGTTGTTGTTGTTGTTATGTGCCGTCGAGTCGGATCCAACTCATAGCGACCCCTCCTTGGGTTTCCGAGGCAGTATCACTACGGAAGTAGATTACCCCATCTTCCTTCCGAGGAGTGGCTGGTGGGTTTGAACCGCCAGCCTTCTGGTTAGCAGTCAAGTGTTAATATATAAGTAGATAGATAAAATTTGTAGTTTTACTGTATTTCATTTCTCTTAAGATAATTCCAAAGATGTATTAAATGCCTCTGTAACTCACTGCAGTAAAATGTAATGTACATCCTTTTTGAATAGAAATAATCTGACCTAATACCCTTATCTCCTAGAGCAGTGGAAAAATTCTCAACACAGAGAGTTTGTAAATGTTGGCCTTATTCCTAACAAACATGTTTTCAGTTTTTTAAAACTAGCCTTTTGTTTGTTGAAACTCAGCAGAATATTTAAATTCTAGAATTTAGGATCATTATTCTCCTGTTATCTCTGCAGTTGTATTTTGAGTGCCTTGCAACCTCAGGGATTCATCTTCTGGCACTCTATAAGACAATATTTCAAGGCTGTTCATAATGTTTTCCAATGTACATCAGACAGTGTTTCACTGCTGTTCATACGGTTTTCACTGGCCAGTTTTTTGAGAAGTGGATGACCCTTCCTTGTTCCCAATATGTCTTAGTCTGGAAGCTCTGATGAAGCCTCCCCACCATGGGTGACCCTGCTGGTATTTGAAATACTGGTGGCATAGCCTCCAGCCTCACTGCAACACACAAGCCACCAAAGTATGACAAACTGTCAGACCAGTTGTGATCCTGTTATACAGCATTCTTACATTTGAAGGTTTGGCCCAATTCCTCAGCTTTTGATTTCTCTAGATCAAAAATAACTAATTCTAATAGTATATGTTGCCATCTTGTTGTGCCTACTTTGTTGTCTTTTCTTTTGACCTTATTCCAAATCTTAGTATACCCATTATTGTTAAAGTTTCTCCTCAGTAGTTTTATTGTTGTAATTTTTGAACTTAAAATTGTTATTAAACTTGCATTTATTTAACATTGTGAGGAATAATTGTCATTTTTAAATAATTTCCTCACGGTATCTCACTGAAATAAAGTAGAATTCTTGCTGTCATGTTTCTTTTTTATTATTATTTTTTCACTAAGCATGTTCACATAACTTCATCAGAACTAATTTCGTAAGCCATTTTATTAATCCTTCGCGCATTCTTCCATCACAGAGCCACTCATTTCAAGGGACTACCATGTCAGAATCATTTAGGGAAAGTCTTCAAGTGGCATCTACTCACACTAAACACTCCTAGATTCTCATCTCTATTCTGAACTGGAGGATTTGAGGTTGACTATATGAAAGCTCTCCTCCACTCCCATCCCTATAGCATTCAAAGCCTTGTATATATTGACTATAATCATTTATAGAATGAAAAATAAAATCCATGGTTTTCTAGATGATTTATCTCACATAAGAGTGTAACTCAGCACTCTACAAATTTGTCATTTCTATTAGGTCTTATTGTAATTATGCCATTAAACTTTATAATTCACCATTATTCAAAAATAAAATTTATTTTCTCCTAGCTAAAGAAAGTCATAAGAGAAAAAATTAAAAAAAAAAAAAAGGTTCAGGGAAAACAATGTTATTTTTCTTTTACTAGTGCTGCTTAGGAGCTCTGGGGATGTAGTGGTTAAGGCATTTGGCTGCTTAACCACAAGGTCGGTGGTTCAAACCCACCATCTGCTCCATGGAAGAAAGATGAGGCAGTCTCCTTCCATAAAGATGTATAGCCTTGGAAACCCAGTGGGGGTCAGTCTGAGTCAGAATCAACTCAGTGCCAATGAGTTAAGTTTGGTTTTGGTTTAATGCTGCTTAGTTTTATTGTTTCAGAAAGTATCACCTTAGTTGGGACAAATACATTGCTATCCTTACCAAAAATATAACTAGCATAGCATTTAAAAATGCTTTCTGAACTGAGGGTATGTGTCATGATTATTAGCTCACTGAAATATTTTTAAATTCCATTTTTTATGCTCGCTTTATTTCCAGGTTGAACAGTTAACAAATCATCTGAAAGAAAAAACAGACAAGTGCAGTGAACTTTTGCTGTCCAAAGAACAACTTCAGAGGGATATACAAGAGCGAAATGAAGAAATTGAGAAATTGGAGTTCAGAGTGAGGGAGCTGGAGCAAGCCTTACTCGTTAGTGCAGACACTTTTCAAAAGGTGTGACTTTTTTTTTTTCCAGTTAATTTTACCAGGTGTTTTAGTGTAAATTACTTTTAAAAGTTATTATTGACAACTTGTTGATATTATTACATAATGTATGCATCTTTATGTCCATTGACAGTACTATTTCTCTTTACGGTTCTTTCCAAATGTTGTTTACATATTTTAGTCCTGAGAAAGGAAGATGAGACCAAAAGAATTATTCATCCTTTTTACCATCAACTAAAATTGTGATTCAGAAATATTAGCTAAATGAAAAGGCTATGAACACCACTTTAGGATAATCCCTTACCCTAGACTAAGAAGTGATAGTATTCATTACCTTTTACTCTAGAAATCAAAAAGTGGATAAAAGAAGAGACCAATCAATATAAGGAAGCTGGGGAGAAGGGCACATGGAGGAATAACTTTTAATTTTATCTGAGGAATGAATCATGAGAATCTCAAACATTCCTATTCAAATTTGTATAAAATGCATTCTAGGCTAAATATCTGAAAGTTTTTGATTATTCACTAGTGTAAACTATCCTATTCAGAGAAGGGCTTCTTCTCTTAACTAAATTGCATAGTCAATATTTAATATCTCAAAATTTGACAGAACTCTTGTATATTTAAAGGTAGAGGATGGAAAACAGTGTGGAGCTATAGAAGGTAAAACAGAGTTGTCCCTAGAAGTGCAATTGCAAGCTGAGCGAGATGCCATAGACAGAAAGGAGAAAGAGGTAAGGAATTTATTTTTAAGTGCCAAAATTTGATTTGAATTATTTTAAATGAACTGCCTTTAAAATATTTCAACATAATGGAATTTGTGATTTAAGACCAAATGTAAAAAACAGTTACTTAGTTCATTGCCCTAAGTTGATCTTGAAGACAGTAAGCTTGAGAACAAGTAAACCAGCTGCTAACAGCTTAATTTCTTGAATTAAGTATCTTATCACTGTCTACCTTTTACTCAGAATCCTGGTTATTTAGAAATACAAGAGACTTTAAAGAGGATCTATTAACAACTCCCAGTTTTTGCAGACATGGAGACAGGGTCAGAGATAGGGAGTAAGTAAGTGGTTAAAATGACAGCTGGCCCTCCTCCTCTAGTTTTTAGTAACAGTGGCAAGTGCTCTGCCAGAACCCACTCACTCTCTTGGAACTCAATCCATGGAGACTGGGAGGTAGGAAAGTAGAATTAGTATGTATGTTTTTTAATGAAAATAATTCCTTAAGTATCCTCTTCTGCACTGGACATTTTCAGATGTCTGATAAAGTCTGAAAATAGTATGTCCATGTGTGTCACTGTATATTTGAGATATTTTCCAGCACTCCATAGCCTAAGTTTTATAAAATGTTGTGTTTTTTTTATGAAGTTCATTAGGATATTTAGAAATGCAGGATTAGTTAAAAAAAGAAGAAAACATTATAGGAGTTGCAGAATGCTAAGAGAAAGGGAATAATGTGGAAAGAAATAGAAAAGGAAAACAAAAATGCCCTCAGCTGATTTTGGTTCTCTATAGTGGTAACGAGAGCTGGCTTATAGATGTTGTTGTTGTTGTTAAGTGCCGTCGAGTCGTTTCCGACTCATAGCGACCCCATGCACAGCAGAACGAAACACTGCC
>NW_006921650.1:6937665-6993177 GCF_000298275.1 Orycteropus afer afer | reverse complement strand
GGTCCAGTTGTGAGGATTTTTGTTTTCTTTATGTTGAGATGTAATCCATACTGCAGACTGTATTCTTCAACCTTCATCAGTAGGTGCCTTAAGTCATCTTCACTTTCAGCAAGCAAAGTTGTATCGTCTGCATATCTCAGGTTGTTAATAGAAATAATAAATCATAATAGTTTACTTTATTGAGGACTATGTAGTAGAAAGTACTAAAAGTATTCTAATGCCTATCTCATTTAATCCTTATACCCTCCCTGGGGAGAGGCTTTATCTCCATTTTGCAGATAAATAAACTTTGTCTTCTTGTTGTTGTTGTTAGGTGCTGTTAAAGTGTCTCCGACTCATAGTGACCCTATGCACAGCAGAGTAACACACTGCCCAGTCTTGTGCCAGCACCACGATCCTTGCTTTACCCGAGCCCATCATTGTAGCCACTCTATCAATCCATCTTGTTGAGGGGCTTGCCCTTTTTCGTTGACCCTCCAGTTTATCAAGCATGATATCCTTTTCCAGGGAATATTCTCTTCTTACAACGTGACCAAAGTAGGTGAGACGAAATGTGGCTGTTCCTGCTTCCGAGGACTTCCAGCTGCACTTCTTCCAGGACAGATTTGTTAGTTCTTTTAGTAGTCCAAGATGCTTTCAGCATTCTTTACCAACACCACAACTCAAAAGCATCAACTCTTCTTCTGTCTTCCTTATTCATTGTCCAGCTTTCACATGCATCTGAGGCAATTGAAAATACCGTGGCTTGGGTTAGGCATACCTTAGTCTTAAAGGAGACATGTTTGCTCTTCCTCATTTGAAAGAGGTCTTTTGCAGCAGAGTTGCCCAATGCTATACAAAATCTGATATCTTGACTGCTTCTTCCATTGGTGTTGATTGTAGAACTAAGTAATATGAAGTCTTTGACAATTTCAGCTTCAGTCTTTTCTCCATTTATCATGATGCTGCTTATTGGTCCACTTGTGAGGATTTTTATTTTCTTTCTATTTAGGTGTAATCAATACTGCAGGCTTCAGTCTTCAGTCTTCATCAGTAAGTGCTCCAACTCATCCTCACTTTGACCAAGCAAAGTTTTGTTGTCAGCATATCACAGGTTGTTAATGAGTCTTCCTCCAATCCTGATGCCATGTTCTTCTTCAAGTAGTCCTGCTTCTCGGACTATTTGCTTAGCATACAGATTGAATAAGTGTGGTGAAAGTTTACAACCCTGACACACTCCCTTCTTGACTTAAAACCATACAGTGTCCCCTTGTTCTGTTTGAATGACTGCCTCCTGGTCTATGTACAGGTTCCTCATGAGTACAATTAAGTGTTCTTGGAATTCCTGTTCTTCTCATTGTTACCCATAATTTGTTATGATCTACACAATCGAATGCTTTTGCATAGTCAATAAAACACAAGTAAACATCTTTCTGGTATTCATTGCTTTCAGCCAAGATCCATCTGCTATCAGCAATGATATCCCTCATTCCACATCCTCTTCTGAATCCAGCTTGCATTTCTGAAAGTTGTCTGTCATTATACTGCTGCAACCATTTTTTAATTATCTTTAGTAAGATTTTACTTGCATGTGATATTAATGATATTGTTCGATAATTTCCACATTCTGTGGGATCACTTTTCTTTGGAATGGGTACAGATATGGATCTCTTCTAGTCACTTGGCCAGGTAGCTGTTTTGCAGACTGCTTGGCATAGCTGAGTGAGTGCCTCCAGCATGGCATCCGTTTGTTGAAACATCCCAGTGGGTATTCCATCAATTCCTGGAGCCTTGTTTTTTGCCACTTCTTCAGTGCAGCTTTGACTTCTTCCTTCAGTACCATTGGTTCTTGATCATATGCCACCTCCTGAAATGGATGAAGATCGACCAGTTCTTTTTAATATAATGACTCTGTGTAGTCCTTCCATTTTCTTTTGATGTTTCCTCCATCCAATATTTGCCCATAGAATCTTTCAGTATTGCAACTCGAGGCTTAAATGTTTTCTTCAGTTGTTTCAGCTTGAGAAATGCTGAGCATGTTCTTCCCTTTTGGTTTTCTAGCTCCAGGTCTTTGCACATTTCATTATAGTAATTGGCTTTGTCTTCTTGAGCTGCTCTTTGAAATCTTCTGTTCAGCTCTTTTATCTTGTCATTTCTTCCATTTTCTTTAGCCACTCTTCATTTAGGGGCAAGTTTCAGAGTCTCTTCTGACATCCATTTTGGTCTTTTCTTTCTTTTCTGTCTTTTTAGTGACTTTTTGGTTTCTTCATGGGTGATGTTCTTGATGTCATTCCACAGTTCCTCTGGTTCAGTCATTGTTGTTCAATGCATCAAATCTATTTTTTAGATAGTCTCTAAATTCAAGTGGGAAATAATCAAGGTCATATTTTGGCTCTTGTGGACTTCTTTTAATTGTCTTCATCTTCAACTTGAACTTGCACATGAGCAGTTGATGATCTGTTCCACAGTCAGCTCCTGGCTTTGTTTTGGCTGATGATATTGAGCTTTTCCATTGCCTCTTTCCACAGATGTAGTCAATCTGATTCCTGTGTACTCCATGTGGCAAAGTCCATGTGTGTAGCTGCCATTTGTGTTGTCCAAGAAGGGTATTTGCAATGAATAAGTCATTGGTCTTGCATAATTCTACCATGCAATCTCCAGCGTTATTTCTCATTGTCTTGAGAGGGGTTAAGTAACATGCTCATGGTCAAGCAGTAAGTAGTTGAGTAAGAATTCCATCCAAAGTTGTCTGAATTGAGATAGTGCTCTGATAGCATAGTGCCTAAAGTATTTGACTGCTAACCAGAAGGCTGGCAGTTCACACCCACCAGGCACTCCTCAGAAGGAAGATTGGGCAATCTAACTTCCATAGTGATACTGCCTCAGAAATCCAAGGAGGGGTTTTGCTGTGAGTTGAGTTCTACTCAACGGCAGTGAGTTTAGTTTGTACTGCAAAAACTAGGTGTCTGGATGTATTTTCCTTGTTGCTGAGTAGTATTAAAACATAACATTCAACTGAGCTCTTACTTTGTATAGTGCAACACTGTCCCGTTATGAAAACAGCACCTAACTTCAAGGAATCTACTGTCTAATTGAGATATATACACATATGAAAGAGACAGAAACATTTAAAAAAGAAAAATGCAAAGAGGTGCAGATTAATGTAATACAAACAGTATAGGCATCAATTGGTGAATAAACAAAACAAGATTAAAACACATGGCTATCAGTCTCTATCTTTAAGCTTTAATTTACTGATCTTCTGGTATTTGATTGCTATAGACACAATAATAAAACGCTTGGGATTGATACTGGAGTCTCGCTGACTAAGGAAAAGAATGCCCTATAATGGCATTTTTGGGGATCAAAATCCTTAATGTGATTCTTCAAGTGCAGCTCCTCATAATAGGAATGTTACTGCTACAGATCAGTACTTCTCAAATTTTGGTGTGCATGTGTGTCACCTGGGGATCTTGTTAAAGTGCAGTTTCTGATTCAGTAGGTCTGGGCTGAGGCTTGAGAGTCTGCATGTCTGTATGCTTGCAGATGACAGATGATACCAGTTCTGCTCCAAAAACCATACTTTAGATCACAGAGCTAAGATTTGATAACAGTAAGCTGTTGTGTCAGTAAGGCAAGCAAATAACCAATGAGATAGGCAGCAATTTTGAACTCAAATGACTACATGTGTGTTGATGTTACAGTAAAAACTTATCATCAGAAGTAATTGTAGAAGATAGCCATAGTTGTAAATACTACTATATAATTTTAGAAAGATACAATCATCAACTTTGAAAAAGATATAATCATCACAGCTGTCAACAAACTAACCTGATAAATTACATATGCACAAGCACTAAATGTATTTAAAATGTGTCCACTGAATCTGATTACCAGTGTTACGGAAAAATTTTTAAATATAAGTCTTGGACATTACTTATTAAACACAGGATAAATGATAGTTAACGTTGTAAGACTCCAGAGATAAAACTCCTTAGCTTCAGAAACTGGTTTCAGTGCATACTAGCCCTGTGACCTTAGGCCAAGTTAAGTCATCTCTCAGTGATGCCTTTCTTCATCTCTAAAATGGGAGTAAATATAGTACAGACCTCCTATGGTTTTTGCAAGGTTTTTAAAAAAAGTTGTTACGCATAAAGCACTTAGTACATTGCCTAGCAGTAAATTGTGTATAATTGATGGCTGTTATTACTAGTATCGATATTATTTTTGTTTAGACAGTCTTAGGCTGAGTGAGTTCTGAAGGTCTTTGCTTTGCCAGTGTGATTCTGATTACTTGTCAGCATGTCGTCAGCATATGTCCCCTTTCAGTTTCTAAGACAATAAATGATTCATGGGCTGTTCTGTGAGCCAGCAGTCACTAAATGCTGCTCTGGCATTTTAGGTTCCCTTTTTTCTTTTTCTTAATTTCAGTGAAAAGATACACAACAAAACCGCTCCAACTCCCATTTTCTAGACATAATGATCATTGGTTACATTCTTCACAGTGTTAACAATCCCATTAGTTCTGTTCTAGTTCTTGCATTCCATTCACTTAATCTCCCTGTCCCCAACCTTCTCATCTGTGCTTTAAAATAACTGTTGATCCTTTGGTTTTATAGAGATAATTTTTAAAAACACACAGTACTCAAGAGTGAATATCTTTACTCATTGGGCTAAACTTGCTTTGTTTAAAGGTGACTTAAGGGGAGTTTCAATTCAGGGTTTGAAAAGCAATTCAATGCCATAGTTTCAAGGACTCCTTCAGCATCAACAGGTCCAGTAAGTCTGGATTCTTTAAGAATTTGAAGTTAATTTTACTCCCTTTTTATCAGAATTTACCTACTGTATTCCTGATCAGAATGTTCAGTAGTTAGATTGCTTTTAATGCATCAGTGTAGATCATCAGGCAAATACACCTTTAAAAATCCATTCATTAAATATTTATTAAGTAACTACAAAGCAGTGAGCTAAATGTTCTGAGAATGATTAAGACTGTACATATCCTCAGTCAAATACACTTCTTTTAATATCATGGTAACTAGCTCTTGGTATTCATCATTAATTTCATTCTCTGTAATAGCATCAGTCATAGCGATTACTTTACATATAATGATAATCTACTCTCAGCAGTGAGACATATATCTTTTTTAACTACAGGAGCTCTCCAATTTTCTCCTCAAATTGTATTAAAAACTTATTCTAAGTGGTTTCTTTAATTCATACCTAAAGATTTCTCAGTCTTACTGTCAACCTCTGCCTCCTTTACCATAAGGGCTAATAAGATACTTGTGTTTTTAAATGGGCTAATCTCACTTGGTCACTGAAACAATAGACTGGCTTCTATAGATTTTTATTTTGTTTTAGCCTTTTGATTGCAACTGAACTTAACATAAACTAAGGAGTAAAATGTGGACTTTTTCCCTTCCTCCCATGACTTTTTTTTCTGCCTCCTTAAGAGGACATAAAAGGTAGGAAATGGTTCCTGTGCCCTTCCTCAGAAGTTCTTCTCTAACTTGAACATGTCTAAAAACCACACAGGTGCCTATCTAACTTAGGAAAACCCTTTCCTTTTTTTTGTGACTCATATTTTAAGCATACATACTTTAGAGAGCTAACATAGCATTCATGAGAAATAGGTATTTGTATAAACTTTTTTTTTTCTTCTTGCTAATTTTGGTTTTAAGATTACTAACTTGGAAGAACAATTAGAGCAGTTTAGAGAAGAACTGGAAAATAAGAATGAAGAAGTTCAGCAACTACATATGCAATTAGAAATACAGAAAAAGGAATCTACTACCCGCTTACAAGAACTTGAACAAGAAAACAAATTATTTAAGGTAATAGATATGAACAACTTTTGTCTGTTAATAATTCGTAGTTTTGGTCCTGTTTAGCATTATTGAGCATTTGCAAACCTTGCTTCTAAATAATACTTAACAGAGATATATTAGCAGGCAAGTGGATTTACGTGGAACTTATTTTAAGCCCAATCTAAACATTTAAATTCATCATAAATGATTATTTTTTGAGAGTTTATATCAAAGTATTTTAAGAATTATTGAATAAGTATATGATAGCTTTAATATTTTCATTTGTACTTTGAAGAGACTATATATTTTGTAAGAGTTAATAAAAGAATGATCTGAACATGACATAATAAATAATACATCCAATTGAGATGGTTATTTTTGTCCCTAGGATGAAATGGAAAAATGGGGATTTGCCATAATGGGATCTGATGCTCTCTCTACTCAGGACCAAGATCTTCTGTTTGGGAAATTTGCTCCAATAATACAGGAAAAAGAGAGAGAAATTGATCAATTAAATGAGCAAATTACAAAACTTCAGCAGCAACTTAAAAGTACAACAGATAACAGGGTATGCTCATTTAAAATTGGTTATTACCTGAGATTAATTCAAACTAGAATTTTAAAAGGCAAAATATTTATAACTTTCAGTTTCCTACTGAATTTAAAAACATGTCTTCATTTTCTCTTACCCAATAATTTTAGCTTATTCAAATGTATTGCTTTAACAAGCTATGTGTATTTTTGTCCCCTCCTGATGTCATCAAAGGGTTTTAATGTTTTCTAGGGAGTCTCTGATGACTCAGATCATTCTAACCTAATCTATTAAGAGGTCTTCTATTTAATTATGAGTTGAATAAGATAATTACCTTTGAGTTCCATCTACTGTAGACTTACTTCACTGTGGTATCCTTTTCAGTTAAAATATATTGATGATGACTTACAGGGTCACTATGAGTCGGAATCAACTCACAAATTTTGGGATTTGGGGATTTTCTATTCATCTTGTAGGAAATAGCTACTAAAAGTGTAAATCACTTTACATTCAGTAGAATTTTCTACACAGAATTGTAAAGGAGGTCCTTGTTATAGTGGAGGAAGTGTCTGTCGGTCTATATTGAAATTGCAGTAACATAGTATGTCTAAGAAGTATACTATTTTATTGTGTGATTATCTCATTGAGGTTTTGCCCTAAAAGGAAATGAAATTCTCAAAACCCAAATGCCTATATATTATGTAAGGCACTCTGGTTGTATAGTGGTTAAGGCATTTGAGTGCTAACCAATAGATTGTTGGTTCAAACCCCCCAGGCGCTCCATGGAAGAAAGATGGGGCAGTCTGCTTCCATAAAGATTTGTAGCCTTGGAAACCCAATGAACGTTGTTATGAATCAGAGTCAACTTGATACCAGTGAGTTTGGTTTATTTATTATGTTACCTTTTTCTCATTAACTAATAGGTTGTTGAAGAAAAAAATGAACTGATAAGGAATCTTGAAACCCAAATAGAATGCTTGTTAAGTGATCAAGAACAAGTGAAGAAAAATAGGGATGAAGAAATAGAACAGCTCAATGAAGTGATTGAAAAACTTCAACTAGAATTGGCAAATATTGAACAGAAGATATTAGTAGATGCTAATTCCTTCCCAGAAGATGCAGATAGTTTAAAACATCAGTTGGATGTGGTAACATCTGAAAAGCTGGCTTTGGAAAAGCAAGTAGAAACCACTAATGAAGAAATGACCTTCATAAAAAATGTACTTGAAGAAACCAATTTTAAGATGAATCAACTGGCAGAAGAATTATGTAGCTTAAAGAGTGAACGTGAAAACATGAGAAAAATCGAAAGTGTACCAGAGGAAAATATTAACACGATTGTAGATGATCCAAGCAAAGACAAAACTGAACTGGACAGTGTCCTGGCTAAGAATACTCTTACATCCATAGAAAATAAGACTTATCTCAAATCTTTTGAAGAAAACAAGGAAGTGTCCATAAGCAGTTTGGAAACAAAGTTGGTACAACTTGAAAGCACCCTTAGTGCAAAGGACTTAGAACTTACCCAGTGTTATAAACAAATACAAGACATGCAAGAGCAAGGGCAGTCTGAAATGGAAATGCTTGAAGAGAAAATTGTAAACCTACAGAAAATACTTGAAGAAAAAGTTGCTGCTGCTCTTGTGAGTCAAGTCCAACTTAAAGCAGTTCAGGAATATGCTAAGTTCTGTCAAGATAGACCAGCAGTTTCATCAAAACCTGAAAGGACTACCATAAAGAATTTAAATGAACTAGCAGAAAAAGAGATGGAGTCAAATGTATCTGCATTAACCTTGAGAATAACAGAATTGGAAAGTCAGGTGGTTGAAATGCAGGCTAGTTTGACTTTGGGAAAAAAACAAGTACAGATTGCAGAGAAAACTGCTTTGGAGAAAGAAAAGAAGCTGCTAGAACTACAGAAGCTGTTGATGGACAGTGAAAAAAAACCAGGAGGAGAGCCAAGGGAAAGAAGCCCTCAAGGAAGTTTTGAAATCCTTGAGGTTGGTTTGTATTCGATTTTTCTCTTAAGTACCCTAATAGACTCTTTTCCTTAAGGTGATTGCTAATATTACAAAATTAAATATGTTCTTTACATCTACCAAGTTACACTTAAACCATTTTTATAAAATTATTATGCTGTACAGTCATATTACCACTAGAATGATGGATTTAAACTGTTTTGTGGTCTTTGAGCCAGTCTGTTTAATTCATTAACATGGTCATTAAATAGGGCTATCAGAAGAAGCTTTGAAACATTCATTCAGCAAATGTCTTCTAAAACTGAATGTGGGTTTTCCTCCCTTACTTCCTCTAGTTACACATGGTGTGTGATCATCCCTTATAAGTAAAGAAAAATATCAAAATAGTTAACACCTGATGCCTATTGAGAAAATAATATAAATGTGAAAGTTTGAAATTTTAACAAAGAATATTTTCTTTAATAATTTATAAAGTTTTGAGATATCTACTGTTGATACTATTTGCCTTTCATTCCATGAAAACCATTCTTACTGTTTTAAGAATCTAAAATGATGGCTCTGAAAAAGTGTTTCCCTTTAAGAGAGCATTAAGTATTTTAGCCCCTTTTACCTGTGGGCAGGTGTTCCTGAAAAGCTTCATTGGATAATGTCTTATAAATGTAATTTATAAATACATTTTATAAATTATAAATATAATTTTTTTAAAAAGGATGTGTTTCTTGTGTTTTCCACTGGCACTCAGACAACTTCTGAGCTATTTCACACCAATGAAGAAAGTATATTTTTTGGTGAACTTGAGACTCTTCGAGCTGAGTCAGCAGCTACCAAAGAAGAGCTTGCCAGTTATAAAGAAAAGGCAGAAAAACTTCAGGAAGAGCTTTTGGTAATATAAGTACCATAGTTCCTAATTCACGTATTTCTCCCTATCTTAATTTCATGTCAAAGTATTTTTCTTCTATAAAAACAAAACCCAGATCCATAACTTGCAAAGTTAGAAAAGATTGTCTTTTGTGGCTTTGATAGAAAGTTCCATGATTATAAATTTCTTTACTGTGTCTCCTTGCTTGGTATTCTTGGAGGGCTGTGTTAGAATGCTTTTACTCTTTCATGTGTTAATGAAGGAGGAGAAAGGCAGTTACTGAAGAGGACCATATATCTCATGAGAACCAAAAGGAGAGGTTGATAAAACTTCACTTTTGTAACTAATATATGATCCTAATACATCACCATACATACATGTGAATTATATGTGTGTGTGTGTGTGAAACCACGAGTGTTTTAGAAATGTTTTTCCTATTCTTCTGAGGGAAATTAACATACTAGTATGACTGTACTCCTTCCCCTCAGTTCTACATTTGATATGGAAAAAATTTAACTGAAGGCTCTACTGTTCTATTCATTATGTTTTAGGTAAAAGAAACAAATGTGGCGTTTCTTCAGAAAGACTTAAATCAAGTTAGGGATCAACTTGCAGAGGCAAGAGAGAAATTATCCTGCTTCTTAGAAAAAGAAGATCAGACAGAGGAACAAGAAAACAGAAAGGTCTACAACTTAAAGCCACTTTCTATGAAAGTGGGTAAAAGCTCTGCGTCCCAGACAGATGAGACACTCAAGATCAATAGCAGCGATCAGACTCCACAAATTCTTGTTAGAAATGCAGGAATCCAAATTGATTTACAGAATGAATGTTTGTCAGAAGAAGTCGCTGAAATAATCAGTCAGTTTACTGAAAAAATTGAGCAGATGCAAGAGCTACATGCTGCTGAAATTTTGGATATGGAGTCCAGACATATTTCAGAAACTGAAACCTTAAAAAGGGAACATTATGTTGCTGTTCAGTTACTGACAGAGGAATGCAATACCTTGAAGGCAGTGATACAGTGTCTGAGAGCTAAAGAGGTATTTGGTTTTCAGAATTAGTATTTTTAAATCTGATTTATTAAATCAGTCTTTGTTTTTAAGGGAAAAAGAAGTTTGGGGGCAGTCTCTTCCTTATGCTATAATTACAATTGTAAGCCTAATCCATTTTATAGCTTTAGATAGTAACTTTCCAGAAAGTTCCTGTGTAGATTTGGAACCTGATGTTGTCCTTCTCTAATTTATGCATGTCTCTTACAATATCTGTAAGGAAAAATTAAAGACTCGTTGAAAACCACCCTATAGTTTCATTAATTGTGAAAGATACAGCAGATTTAAATGCTTTTTTTTTTTCCCCTAACAGTATTAGAAAGGCCAAAACTATTAATTGAACCATATTTTTATTAAGGCAAAAAATATGTGTTTGTTGTTTCATTTTCTTTAGGGATCCTCAATTCCTGAATCAACACATTCTGATTCTTACCAAAATAGAGAAATATGTTCCAGTGGTAAGTTTTATACATTTCTGGAATTTTTATAATTTGTTTAAAAAAGTCTTTTGTATGGTAAATTTTGCTTTCTTTATTTCAGATTCTGGATCAGACTGGGGTCAGGGGATTTATCTTACACAGAGTCAAGGATTTGACCCAGGGGCAGAAGGTCAAGGAGAAGAAGGTGAAAGTTCAACAGATTCATTTCCAAAGAAAATAAAGGTACTAAACAACCGATATTTCTTAGTAAATGTAGCCAGTATCATTTCTACATTGTACATAGCCGTTTAGAGGTTATATGTAAGATCTTCTCTGGAAAAAGAATTTTTTAGCTAGAAGAAACCTTGGGTATCGATTCCATTTCCTTACAATAAAATGTGTTTCAATATTATTTGTATGAATTTTTTTTAATTATTTTTTTTCCTGATATTTGTTTGCAAAATTATTAAAATAATCACAAGTACTCTTAAATTTTCACCCATATACTTCTTTTGGTTAGATAAGTACAGAAGAACACATTAGATAAATAGAAGGAACTTAGAGATAACTATACAAAGTCATAATCTACTGGGTTGGCTTTCCCCCTCTATAGGAAGAAGACATCAGTAATGGGGATTTGGAATTTACTTTCTGCAGTAGCTTTACTAATAAATCAATTGAACTAGATCAAGATATCTGCCTTAATATTCATTTCTCTAGTGTGTTAAATCTTGCAGTCCCCAAAGAACGTGTCTTAATTCTGACTTTTGGGTTTTGGTTTCTAGGGATTACTGAGAGCTGTTCATAGTGAGGGTATGCAGGTACTCTCTCTCACCGAATCTCCGTACAGTGATGGAGAGGACCATTCTGTTCAGCAAGTTTCAGAATCTTGGCTAGAAGAGAGAAGAGCTTACCTCAGTACAATTTCATCTCTTAAGGATTTAATTACCAAAATGCAGGTGCAAGGAGAAGCCAAGGTACCCAAAGACTGTTACGGATCTAAATATTCATATTGTTTTTATTTAAGTCATGTTATATTACTGTGGAACTCTAATGGCACAGTGGTTAAGACATTGGGCTGCTAACCAAAAGGTCGGCAGTTCAAACCCAACAGCTGCTCTATGGGAGAAAGATCAGGCTGTTGCTTTGGTAAAGATTTACAATCTTGGAAGCCCTGTGGGGCAGTTCTGCTCTATCCTATACGATCAGTAGGGGTTGAGATTGACTCAGTGGCGGTGGGCTTTGGTTTTTATGTTATTGTATATATTATACTGTTTTTAACGCTCTTTTCAAATTGAATTGTTACCTCTTATGACATATTTTCACATGAATTACTAGTTATTGTTTAACTGCTCTAAGTCATATACATACTGGAAGATGAATTCCTGAGTTCTTAGTATTTTGATACTTAATGTTGGTTGAGTAGATAAATATCATTTTTAGAACATTTGCAAAACATGCTGATTTGGAAATTAACTTTTGTTTTTTATGCTTTGTTAGGATTATAATAGTTCTCAGTCCCATGAGAGCTTCTCAGACTGGCGCGGTGAACTTCTGATCGCCCTTCAGCAGGTTTTCTTACAGGAGCGCAGTGTCTTACTAGCTGCGTTTCAGACTGAGCTGACGGTTCTCGGTACTAGAGATGCACTTGGATTATTAAACTGTTTGGAACAGCGATTACAAGAGCAGGTATTCAAATGCAACACTTTTTAATAGTAATAAGAAGATAAATTATTTATTAATTTGAGCGTTGTAAGTTCAGTTTGAAATATGAAGTTTTAATAGGAACCACTAAGAGTATTTAGGAGAAAAATTATGACCTTAAATGTTTCTGTCTTCTGTTAGAAAGTAAGAAAGACAAAATTACTTGTCCAACTTAGGAAGTTGGAGAAAGAAAAACAGAATGAACCTAAAGAAAGTAGAAGGAATACAATAATGAAGAAAAAGAAATTAATGAAATATATACACTGTTACAGTAGACAGTATAAAAAGTTATTAGTTGGTTCTTGGGAAAAGCTAAAAATACAGAAACATTTCTGGGGAAATTATTTAAGAGAAAACACTTTTTTTTCCCAAAGAATTATGAAAAAAAGTGCTATTACAGTGACATCTGTGAGAGCTGGCACTCAGTGGGACTGTCTTGTTTTTCTGGGTCTCACATTGACAGGGTGCAGTGTTACCACGTTTCTGTTGTTCATTTAAATGGAAAATAGTTTTCTGTCTCTAACAGGTTTCCCTTACACAGGTTCTGGCTTTCACAGGTTTTCCTATATAACTAAGCATAGTCTCCGTGGTTCCACAAAATCTGGAGCCCATGAGAATTTGAAAATCTGTTCTGCATGTTCCCCCTTTTGCTCAGGATTCTTCTATAGTCTTTGAACAAGATCCTTTTTACTTGCAACAGGAAAAGCAGTAACTTTACAGTTGAGAAAATTTGCAGACACCACCTTAACTAACTGAACAGCCTTTTAACATCACCAGTAATAGTCCAAATAAACATTGTGTATCTCCAAATATGATGTGTTGTGAAGCAGAGAACATCCTTTTGTGGTATCTCTGTTAAAACTGCATAAAGCACATTTAATCATGGAGAAATAGCAGGGTGAACAAAAAACTGAAGCCATTACACACCTATCAGGCCAGAATAAAAAACAGTGACAACACCAAGTGCTGGTGAGAATACAGAGAAACTGCGTCTCTCCTGCATTCCTGGCAGGAATCTAAAATGGTAGAGCTGCTTGGGAAAATAATCTGGCAGTTTCTTAAAAAGTTAAACATACACTTACCATATGACCTAGCATTTAGACTCATAGATATTTAATTAGACAGAAATGAAAACTTAGATCTTTCATAAAAAACTTATGTCCCCTTCCCAAACCTGAACATGAATGTTGTATCAAAGGAAAAATAGACAAATGATTTAAATACATGTTCACAGATGACAATAAACATGGAAAGATACTCAAATAAAATGTATTTTATAATACATACCATGGAATACTGTATATATTTAAAAAAAAACAAAAAACTCACTGCCTTCAAGTCAATTAGACTCATAGTGACGACCCCTCCCCTTTGAGTTTTCGAGGCAGTATCACTATGGAAGTAGACTG
Source organism: Orycteropus afer afer (assembly GCF_000298275.1). NCBI lineage: Eukaryota > Metazoa > Chordata > Mammalia > Tubulidentata > Orycteropodidae > Orycteropus > Orycteropus afer. The sequence continues at coordinate 6,979,437 of NW_006921650.1, read as the reverse complement.
CCCAGTCTTCCTTCCGAGGAGCGGCTGGTGAGTTTGAACTGCCAGCCTTCTAGTTAGCAGTCAAATGCCTTAGGCACTATGCCACCAGAGCTCCTATATATATACAGCATTGAAAATGAGTATGAACTGTAGCTACATGTATCCATCTGGATGACTCAGCAACATGTTAAGTGAAAAAGACAAATTACACAAGGATAAATGCAGTATGGTGTCATCTGTTTAAAATTTTTTAAACAAGCAAAACAATACTGTATTTTTCTTTGCATATGTGCGTATCTATTTCTAATACAAACATAAAGAGTGCATGAAAATAGCTAACACCAAATTTAGAATTTGATTATCTCCAGGGCAGGGGATGTAGAGGAATTCAGGGAGGGGCACACAGGGCATGTTAGCTGTCTAAATGCTGTTTCCTAGAGTAGGTAAGGTACCTGGGTATCCATTATGCTATTCATATTTTATTATGTGTTTGAAATATTTTGAAATAAATGTAAATATTATTAACTAAAAAGAAAATCCTAATGAACTTATGTTGTCCATGAATCCTAATGAAAAGAAAAAATAATAACATGATTCCAAAATTTTAGGATGTGTCCCATTCATTCTTCTTCAAACTTCCTGGTTGTTCATTTTATTGTCTTTGTAATTTCCTTTACTTGGTTTTCTCACTTTACTTTGTTACAGGGTCTTGAATATCGAGCAGCTATGGAGTGCCTTCAGAAAGCAGATAGAAGGAGTTTGTTATCTGAAATTCAGGCCCTACATGCGCAGATGAATGACAGGAAAGTGACTCTGAAAGGAGAGCTAGAGAGTGAGCCACCAGGCCAAGGTATGTTGTGTGACAGGCTCTGTTGCTCACGCAGAGGTAAAAATTCATTCCCTCTTATTATTTCTTAGTTAAAACATTTTCTGTCTTTGTCGCATTTGCTTCTGAATCTCACAACATTCAGGAGATAATCTACATTAAAGGTTTGTCTATGTGGTTTTGAACGATCAAGTCATTGCCTTAATCGGGTTGTTGAGCCCATTAAGTTTATTATCTTTGTTGTGAAGCTCTGTGTTAAGAAAACACTCTTATACTCTTTATAAGATAACCACCTAAAAAAAAAAAACCCTCAATGATGCCATTTTTAAATTATTATAAACATTTTTCTTACTATAAACTGTAATACAGAAGAGTGCAAAGTGTAAATATGTAGTATGACAAATTGTTAAATGACTATTTGTGGAATCATCACTCACATCAAGAAGTAGAACATTGCCAGTATCCCAGCCCCCTTCTCAAACACACTCTACTCTCTGGTAATCTGGTGGTAGCCATTATCCTGAAAAAAAAATTTTTCAGTTGTACTGCCTAATTATGTATTTCTAGATCATACAATGCCTAAAGCATTTAACTGCTAACCAAAGGTTAGCAGTTCAAACCCACCAGCCACTCCGTGGAAGGAAGACTGGGCAATCTACTTCTGTAAAGATTTACCCCCTTGAAAACCCAAAGAGGGTCACTATGAGTCAGAATTGACTTGATGGCAGTGAGTTTTTTGGTTTTTTAGAAAATAAAACTTTTCCTGGTTTTGAGCTTTACCACTCTGTATATTGTGTCCTCATTTTTTTTTTTTTTAAATAACATTCATCCAAGTTACTGTATTTATCTGTTAGTTCATTCAGTTGTTATTGTATACAATTCCCTTGTGTATCCATTGTATAAGGAGCTCTGATAGCACAGTGCCTAAGGCATTTGACTGCTAACCACGAAGTCGATACTCCATAAAGATTTACCACCTTGGAAACCCATCGGGAGTTGCTGTGAATTGGAATTGACTCGATGGCAGCGGGTTTGGTTTGGGTTTTTTATCCATTGTGTACCTATTCTGTGGTTAAATATTTGGGTTGCTTCTACTTTTTAGGTTTTACATTCAGTGTTCTTTTGGGCATTACTATTCATTGTTGCCTGATGCATATGTACACTAGTTTCTGGGTGTATACTTAAGAATGGAATTGCAGGGTCATTGGTTATATATCTTCAGATTTATTACATAATGCCAAACTGTTTTCCAAAGTGGATGTGTCCACTTGTGCACTCACGTTGCTTCACATCTCTACCAACTGTTGGTCCTGTAAGTTTTTTTTGCAGTCTGGGGGGTGCGCAGTGGGTTCTTGTTTTAATTTACATTTCCCTCCTTACTGAAGTAAGTTAATGGCACAAGACTGAGCAGTGTTTCATTCTGTTGTGCATAGGGTTGCTGTGAGTTGGAGACAACTCAATGGCACATGACAGCTTACTGAAGTTGTTTAGTACTTCCTCATATGATTGGCATATTAGATTTCTGCTTTTGTGATGTTCTTGGTTGGGTCTTTTGCCTACTTTTGGGACATGTTTGGTTAAATTGAGCTACAGATGGAAATCATTACATTGAAATCTCATTATTTTCATCATGTCTAGTGAAGATACATGTCAGTATCTTCAAGTTTGTCAAATAAAATGGCAAAAACACACATGCTTTTGCAAATTTTGAAAGTTACAGTTTAGTCTCACATTTGCCATTTGAAAAACTGAAGCAGATTAAAATTACTTTATAAAAAAGCAAGTATAAAGACATAAATTAAATCTCTTATATTTAGATGTAGGTTTAATGAAAGATTGTTTTAAACTCACTGCCGTCGAGTCAAGTCTGACCTTGGTTAGGTTCTGAGACGATATCACTACAGAAGTAGATTGCCTAACCTTCCTTCCGGTGAGTGGCTGGTGGGTTTGAAGCATCAGCCTTCTGGTTAGCAGTCAGATGCCTTAGGCACTACGCCACCAGAGCTCCCAAAGATTGTTTTAAGGGTAATAAATTAGTATTGTTTTATTTAAGTTAAGTAAAACCCCACTGAAAACTAAGTAAATATCACATAGATTCATATTCATAGATTTAAAGCCTTAGACTATGTCCCCAAAAAAGTAGTTTCAAAAGCCTAAATTAACATGATTGATTATCTTTAAAGCTCATGTTATTCCTGTGCCCTACCATCATTAATATAAAGGATATCTACTCTAATAAAATTATTTTTAGTGTAAACATTTTTTTTTCTTGTTATAGTAATATTACCCATGTACAGTAGAATAAAGGAACAAAGGAACAGAGTAAAAATTATCCATTGTCCCACAATACTAAAATAATGTTTATTAGACAAAAAAAAAACTGCCATTAGGTTGATTCCAACATAGCGAATTCCAACACAGCGACCCTGTAGAGCAGAGTAGAACTGCTCCATAGAGTGTCCAAAGCTGTATAGCTTTATGGGAACTGAATGCCTCACCAACACCTTGGTCATTGTATTCAGACCTTTTCAATGTGCAAGTTCTTATTTTTCACAAATTATGGGATTTAATTTGATATAGTTAGGGATTTAAATTTTCACTTTGTTTCATTGTAACAGATATGTAGCCAGAGTTAATTTGGTTTTTAAAGAAAAAAACTATGATCCAAACTGGAGTTTAGACTTTCTACTTCTGGAGACAGAGTTACAGTAAAGTTTCTGGGAACTGTTTCCAAACTAAGCAAGTGGTGCTAATCATTATAGTCAGAGTCACATGGGTGATCCCAGCAAGAAATTTGTGTGGCTATCAAAATTCATTGTAATGTTTTAGTGTAAACTTCTGAAATTCTGAATGAACAAATTTTAATTCCTAATTATACTATTGGGAGCTCTGGTAGCATAGTGGCTAAGGCACTTGACTGCTAACCGGAAGGCTGGTAGTTCAAACCCACCAGCCACTCCTCGGAAGGAAGATGGGGCAATCTACTTCCGTAGTGATACTGCCTCGGAAACCCAAGGAGGGGTCGCTATGAGTCGAGTCCGACTCCACGGCACATAACAACAACAATCATATTATTATGTGAACTTCTAAGATTTTTACATTTTCAGCCTTGTATCCATTACTGTATCCCATAAACTTTTATCATCCTTCTATAAGTATATTTATGGGAGCTCTGGTGTTGTAGTGCCTAAGGCACTTGACTGCTAACCAGAAGGCTGGCAGTTCAAACTCACCAGCCACTCGTTGAAAGGAAGGTTGGGCAATCTACTTCCATAGTGATACCGCCTCAGAAACATGAGGGGTCACTATGAGTCAGATTCGACTCTACGGCAGTGTGTTTGGTTTTGGTTTGGTATAAATATACTTATCATTTTGAAATCTTCACTGTGTCAGGAAACTATGTATAAGGTGTATTTATATAATATTGCCAACTTTTTTGAGTATAATCTTTTCACATTTGTTTTATAATAATTGCATTGTAAATTACAAACCAGTCCTTATTAACAAAATACTTACAAGATGGATCCAATTTAACCACTAATGTTTCTTTTAGAACTGGAATATAATGTGCAGCAGAAGCAGTCTCAAATGCTGGAGATGCAAGTGGAACTCAGCAGTGTGAAGGACAGAGCAACAGAACTGCAGGAACAGCTGAGTTCTGAGAAGATGGTGGTTGCTGAACTGAAGAGTGAACTTGCACAAACTAAATTGGAACTTGAAACAACACTCAAGGCACAGCATAAGCACCTAAAGGAATTAGAAGCATTCAGGTGTGCTAAGCTGTCTTATTACAAACCTGTATTAGTGGAGGAATTGCATGAGTTTGTCATAAACATTGCATATATTACAAAAATAAAACATACATGATGTTCAGATAGCATGAAACTATATTATTTATAGAAAAAACTACAGTGGAGAGAGAAAAAATATTTAATGTAGTATTAGAAGAAAAAGAAACCCAAGATGCTTAAAAGGGATTGCTCTGAATGATGCCCTAATATTTTTTTCCAAATCATAAACTCATGATTGTTGTTGTTGTTGTTATGTGCCGTGGAGTCGAACCCGACTCATAGCGACCCTTCCTTGGGTTTCCGAGGCAGTATTACTACGGAAGTAGATTGCCCAGTCTTCCTTCCGAGGAGTGGCTGGTGGGTTTGAACCGCCAGCCTTCTGGTCAGCAGTCAAGTGCCTTACGCACTATGCTACCAGAGCTCCAAACTCATGATTAGGAGTTGGCATATTCTGTGCCATGCCTTCAGTTGTACTTGAGTTTGTTATTGTATAAGTTAATAAAATTTTGACCTTTATCTCACCACCAAGTAATTTGAAGTAATATTTGTGATCTCAATGTGATTTATGATTTAAGTAGGTAAAATAGGCAGTGCTTGAAGAGACAATGCTTGTAACAGGATGAATTTGTTGGTGTAAATACTGGGTGTGTCTGCTTGCCAATGACACATTCCATGTACAGTCATTGTTTAGTTTGAATAGTGCTTTCCTCATACAACACATGTGATGATTCCCATGGTCAGTAAAAGACAAGGGAAAATTTTTAGTGATGTTATTTTGTTTGCATTGTTTGTAAAAAAAAAAATACTTTCACTACGATAAACAACTCATTTGAAATGAACCACAGCCAACAATCTTTAACCTTTACATGTTTTATTTTTTCCCAGTTAGCTAGCCCACCGTATGCCTCAGGCAAGTGGGCTGCTTTTTAATGTAAGGTGGGATTTTTTTTCCCCTTAGTCTATACTTGGTCAGAATAATTTTTTGAAAGTTCATTTGTCTCTTTGATTTAGGTTGGAAGTTAAAGAAAAAACAGATGAAGTACATTTGCTTAATGATACATTAGCAAGTGAACAGAAAAAATCAAGAGAGCTCCAGTGGGCTTTGGAGAAAGAGAAAGCCAAATTGGGACGCAGTGAAGAACGGGATAAAGAAGAACTTGAGGTAGTGTTACCTTTGTCGTTAAGTGGCACTGGAAAATCCAGAACAAAAGAAGAGAGTGAATTCTGGGACATTCCACTTTCTAAAATTTCAACCTTAGATTTTTTTATGAAGTACAGTTTTTCAGTATGTGTAGTATGCTATTACAAATATTATCTAACGTGTATTAGAAAGAAATGCTAGTAGTGTGATGATTGTTTGTTTATTTTGCTACATCCAAGGATGCAACAGACTATTCTTTCACTGCACATGTTTCGGTGATGCAAATTAGTGTACACATGATTTGGTAAATAAGGAAATTATGTCAGTTTGATGCAGAAAAGTAGTGTTGGTTTCTGTAATTGTTTTTCTCTTAGTCCATGGGAGCTGGCATAGTGGGAGTAGAATTACTCACTCTGTTCTCATCAGGACCTTTTGGTCCAGGCAGCAGGAGTCCTTGTTACTACCTGTTAAGAAGATTTAAAATGATTCCCTTCACTCTGGGCACTGTCTCAGAGAGCTACAGCCCAGCCTTGCACGGCTCTCGACTCAAGGCAGGTTGTACTGAGACCCCTGCCCACTTGAATGGTGACCCCAGTGGCTCAGAGCTCCACTACCATCTGTATCATCTCAGCGACTGCATACTTTAAAAAAAAATAATAATAATGTATTATCAGCATTTCTGCCCTATTACTTTTTTTTTTTTTTTAAGTCACTGTGATAGCTTCCAGGCATAAAGAGCTATTTATCTGAAAGGGAAATGTTACCTCCTCAAGTAGGAATTTTTATTTTTTGATTACTACAAATTTGCATGAGTTTTAAGTAGTTTTTCCCTAGCTCTGTTTTCCCCATAAGCCCCATTTCTTTAAGCATGTGCTATTGGAAAGCACAAGGTTTTTTTAGGAATTCTTATCATAGTATTTCAGAAACATTTTCTTAGGGGAAATACACTCTGCTTCATGTTCCTTAGCCAGGTGTAAGATCAATTTTTTGGGAGAAAGTTATTTAACTTACTGATCTTTTGTATATGTTCCTTGATGAAAATTAATACTTTGTCCAAATAAGGAAGCTCTAACCACAGGGAGCTCTGATGGTGTAGTACCTGAAGCATTTGACTGCTAACCCAAGGCTGGCAGTTCAAACCCACCAGCCACTCCTTGGAAGAAAGATTGGGCAATCTACTTCTATAGAGATACCGCTTCGCTTCGGAAACCCAAGGAGGTGTTGCTATGAGTCACAATCGACTCAACAGCAGTGAGTTTGGTTTTTTTTTTTTTTGTAACCACAGAAAATTTAGGCTGGATAATCATTTCTATATTCTATTACCAAATATTACCAATTTAATATTAATAAAAGCATGGTTATATACTTATAAAATATTGGTATAATATTGAACAGGTTCCTAAATTTTGTTTTCTCCTACAAGGATCTAAAATTTTCACTTGAGGGTCAGAAACAAAAGAATATTCAGCTGAATCTACTTTTGGAACAACAGAAACAACTGCTAAATGAGTCACAGCAGAAAATAGAGTCACAGAGAGTGCTATATGATACCCAATTATCAGAAGAACAGAGTCGAAACTTAGAGCTTCAAGTACTTCTTGAATCTGAGAAAGTTCGAATTCAGGAAATGAGAAGCACCTTGGATAGGGAACGAGAATTGCATGCACAGCTACAGAACAATAATGAAAACGGGCAGCCTCGGCCAGTATCCTCTGAGGACTTACTTAAAGAACTACAGAAACAATTAGAGGAAAAACACAGCCGCATAGTAGAATTATTAAACGAGACTGAGAAATACAAACTGGATTCTTTGCAAACAAGACAGCAAATGGAAAAGGATAGGCAGGTTCATAGGAAGACTTTGCAGACGGAACAAGAGGCTAACACTGAGGGACAGAAGAAAATGCATGAGCTTCAGTCCAAAGTGGAAGATCTTCAGCGACAGCTGGAAGAGAAGAGGCAACAAGTGTATAAGTTAGACCTTGAAGGAAAGCGACTACAAGGGATTATGCAGGAATTCCAGAAGCAAGAGCTAGAACGAGAAGAAAAACGAGAAAGTAGAAGAATTTTATATCAGAACCTTAATGAGGTACCAATATACTTTGTTTCTTTTTTGTATTTTTTAAGAAGTGTATTGTAGTCTTTTGATCATGAAATTTTGATGTTGGATTAAATTTGTTAACTATCTATGTCAAAGTCATTTTCAAATCTATAGCAGTTAATTTGTATTTCTATAAGAAAAAATGTGTGATGTGCTGCTTATTTGTATTTATTTTCTTTTCCTTTTCTGTCCAAAATTGCCAGCCAACCACATGGAGTTTAACCAGTGATCGAACTAGAAATTGGGTTCTTCAGCAGAAAATAGAAGGAGAAACAAAGGACTCAGGCTATCCTAAGCTAATTGAAATGAATGGAGGAGGAATTGCCTATAATCATGAATTAGAAATGATCAGAGAAAAGCTTCAATGTATGGCTTCAAAGCTAGAGCATCTAGCTCAGAAAACTTCTAACAGGTTGGTCTATTTTGTATGACTTTGGAAATGGCTTTCTTAGCAAACTGGACAGAATCCCTTACTGTCCCTTGCTAATAGGTAGCCACGTGGTGAATTGACATTTTAAAGTTAATGAATGTTTACATTGGGAGATGACATTTTAACAAAATTTATGCACCTGAAAACAAATATCTTAACACCTTGACCCAAGGTGAGAACATCCTTAATATAAGGGGGAAGTGATAGATTTATCAGAGACTTTACCTAACCTGTAATCTTTGTGCTAGTAAACATACCAAAGTGAGAAAGTACATTTTGACTCTGTGTCTTTTACTTTAAGACTACCATTTGAAACAGCAGATGATGAAGATTTCATTTGGATTCAGGGAAATATTGATGGAATTATTTTACAACTACGAAAACTAATTGACCAGCCAGTTGAAGAGGTAGGATATTTTAAGCTCTTTCCAAAGTATTGAAAGCAAATATTTAACAGAAACTATATGGATCATTTAGACCTGGTAGCATATTATCTAAAGAGTTTTACTTTTATCTTCTTATTTCAAATATTAATATCAATGTTCCTTCCCCTCCAATAGAAAATAATGAAAATTTTAGGGGAAATTCACTTCCATGATCATTATTGCATAATTGCATAGACCTTTTATTGTATTGGAGCTCTGGTGGTGTAGCACCTAAGACATTTGACTGCTAACCAGAAGGCTGGCGGTTCATACCCACCCACTCTCAGAAGAAAGGTTGGGCAATCTACTTCCATAGTGATACCGCCTCAGAAACCCAAGGAGAGGTCGCTATGAGTCAGATCCAACTCAATGCCAGTGAGGTTTTTCTTTTTAATTGTATTACTGTATTAAGAGACCAAGCTTCTTGAACACGTAGTTTGTACCCACTGCTGCCACTGCTCACCTCCCATCCACTCTCCCTCACCAATTTTATCCTCACCCCTCTAGGAAACCACCCTCAGAATGCCATCAATGCCTTCACAACTGACTAATCTGGTGAACCTTTCCAGTCTTTCTTTGCTGACTTTTCTACAGCATTTGGCACTTTTTACCTCTTCCTTCTCAAAACCCTCTTTCCTGTTTGTGTCAGCATTCTCTCATTCACCCTCACTTCTTTCTTCAGTCACTTTCATGTGCTCTTCTTCCTCCTGTCCTCATCCATCTTTTTCTCTGCCTCTCACTAAGAAAGCTCATATCCCTATAGCCTTAGCTCTCACTAGGCTTAGTGAGAACAAGGACATATATTGAACATGTACTGTGTGCCAGGGTAGTGTCCTGGGTTCTGGGATACAGTGAACAAAACTGATTTAAAATTAAAAAATGACCTTTTGGAGCTTACTTTCTAGTAGACTGTGGTTCTAGTCCAGACTTTCTCCTGAGGGCCAGCCTTGTATTTTCATTTAGTTACTAAGGATCTCTCCCTGAGGAACTGTGCCCCACAGGGACCCTACAGGAGCCTCACAGGCATGTTCAAATTGTGCGTCATCTGCTCTTTCTCCTTCCTGCCCTGTATATACCCACATCTCTATTATAGCCCTGATTGTCACCATGATAACTCCCAGTTTAGAAAGCTGGAAGTCATCTTTGCCTACTTTCCTTCACCCCTTCTCACGTACTCAGACAGTCACTAACTCCTGTGCCTTCTGCCTACTTAGTATCTGTCCGTTATTCTACAGCCCTTGGCCATTGCCTTCCTTCCTGCCTTCAGCATTTCGCACCTGGACTATTGCACATCTTCTTGATGCGTCTCCCTGATACCAGGACCTGTCTTTCCTAACTCACTGTACAGTGCACACGGCTGCCAGAGTAATCTCAGCACAGAAATTTTGTTTGTGGTATGCTCCTGCCTACAGCCCTTTGCAGCCCTGCATTGCATACAGTTAGATCTATTATCCATAGAGTAAAGGCAATCTTTGTTCTGGCCTTCCTAGGCAACTTGCAGTTCTCCCTAAAAGCAGTACACTCTTAGTCACGTTTTTGTGCTCACACCAAAAAAACAAACTCACTGTCATTGATTGATTCTGACTCATAGTGACCCCTTTGGGTTTCTGAGGCAGTAAATCTTTACAGAAGTAGATTGCCCAGTCTTCCTTCTGCAGAGTGGGTGGTGGGTTTGAACCACCAACCTTCTAGTTAGCAGTCAAATGCCTTAGACACTACGCCACCAGAGCTCCTTATTTTTGTGCTATATACATCCTGTTCCTTTGGTTTAATATACCCCACCCTATCTTCTTTTCTGCCTGGTATATTCCTGCTTATTATTTAAGACTCAACTCAAGCATCACCTCCTGATGAAATCTATTGTTCTCAGTGCCTGTCCACATTTTATATACATCACTCACCTACATTTGTGCTTATATGAACTTGCACCGTTTTTATTTTTATTTTCTAGCCTAGTTTAGTCTCTCCAAATACAACCTGTGGTTCATTGACTGAAAGACTGCTGAGACAAAATGCTGAGTTGACAGGACATATCAGCCAACTGACTGAAGAAAAGAATGATTTAAGGAACATGGTTATGAAGCTAGAAGAGCAGATCAAGTGGTATCGACAGACAGGAGCTGGTAGAGATTACGTATGTCTTTGTTTATTATGTCTACATATTAGAAATAGGGATAAGTTATAATTCCTGCTATCTCATTTTAATGTTTAATCTTGATATGTGAAACGTGAAGTATGTGATGCTTCACAGGATCTGTAGAACTTTTGTAAGGATGACAGTAATAAAATGAGTAGGTATAACTTATTGGGAGCCTTCTCTGTATCAGCTTCTGGGTTGTGTACATACAGAGGCTCTAATCTACACCCAGCCTTTTACATGGAAAAGGTGAACTAAAGTCAATAGTCAAACCAAGTTCAGTTTGTCTCTGAAGCCAGACTTTACTATGTATGGACAGACAGCCGACATGTGTTCAGAAATGTTTAGTGTTAAGCATTATAAAGCTCTAGATATGGGGCTTCTATGAATTCTGACTTTTCAGTTATTCATCAGTTACAGTGTTCATAAATCACAGTGAAAAATGCCATTAAATTACATATTTCACTCTCAGTAAACTACTCTGAGAATTTTTTTTATTTTCATTTTTAAAGAGCTGTAAAATAAATTGCTAACTTCTGTAAGCACCCAGTATAAAGATAGGACAGACCTGTAAGATCACTGTATACTCCAGTACACCCACACAGCTTCTGGTGTGATCCCCTTTTACCTGCTGCAGTTACTTCTTCACCACTTTTCTAGTCTACTCTCAGGCACGACCCAGATGGTCCAACGATTTATTAAGTCTCTTGCCTTTTTAGTTCAAAACTCTGCTAAATTGGAATACCTTCACTGAGACCAGGCTTTTGTGTCGCAAGACTATTTGCTTATAAAGCTGACCTACTTGACAAAAGGTCAAATACTTAGTTGCTCTTTAATGTGAATTGATACTGATTTTTACTTTCTCTGAAGTTGGAAAGCTGAGATTTCTGTATCCACCTTAGAAATACCTTTAATATGTTTAATTTAGACTTTTTTTCCACCCCCAAAGAATTGTCCTTAAATATCATTCAGATAAGACTCTGGTCTCTGCAGTCTTCTAGGTTTTCATTCAGTGATGGTGCCAACATCGATACCATTATTGCTTCTGAAAAAGAAATCTGGAACAGAGAAAAGTTGAGTCTCCAAAAATCCTTGAAGAGAGCAGAAGCTGAAGTCTGTAAACTGAAGGCTGAACTGAGAAATGAAGCTTTGCTTCAAAATCTGAGTCCTGACTCTGAGCATTCCACTTTAAAGGTAGGGGACATCCATCTGAACATCCATCACAGCTGGTCCTCTGTTTTTATCTTGTTTCATATCTCATTGACTCAGTTGAGTAGGTGAAGGAAATTTAGGTGGTGCTCAGGCTGTGTTGCTAGGTCTCTTTATTCAGCCTGTGTCATGAGTGCAGGTCTCTAGCTGATCACAAAAGGTTTATGGAGAGGTATGCCCAAGACTGAGACCAGATTAAGCTCTGTTAATGATCACAGTGGCAGCACCCTGTGTTCTTGGTCCCATTACCCACTGTCCCATCCCTAATAGACCAACAGAATTTTATCTTTTCAATTCCCAACCCAAGCTCTACCGCTGTCATATATAAGACCATCAAGCTCTGTAAAATGGTAACAACCCCTCTGAATAGCTCTTTACAGACTAGTAATGAATATTGTAGTAAAAGTACCTTGATTAATTAACATAAATCTAAAACTAAAAGAAAGAAAAATCTTTAGAACATTTATTCCAACTATAGAGTGAACTTAGGGGCTCTGGTAGCATAGTGCCTAAGGCATTTGACTGCTAACCAGAAGGCTGGTGGTTCAAATCCTCTGGCCACTCCTCGGAAGGAAGGTTGAGCAATCTACTTCTGTAGTCATGCCGCTTCAGAAACCCAAGGAGAGGTTGCTATGAGTCGGAGTCGATTTGATGGCAGTGAGTTATTTTTTATGGAGTGAACTTAAATTTATGACTTTTAACGGGAGAAAAGACATTCACGTTGAAAAAGTTAAATAGATGAGTGGCCGCAATAATAAAAGTAGCTCTGTACAGCTTAAAAAAGAAAAAAAGAAGATAATGGAATGACAAAAATATTTGTGTAAATCTGATGTATAGGGGCTAAAATTCAAAATAAACAAAAGCATAACCAAAACTACATTGTTAATACTCTGGCTCCAATGACTACAACAGAAACAGAAGTTAAAAATGTGTCTTTACTTTCAACTTTGCTGAGAAAATAGAGAACAATGATCATGTACCTGCCATTCAGCCCTTCTTCTGCTGCTCCTCCTCTTCCTTTTCCCCCTCATCAAAAAATTATCCTCCCCCTTGGAGTTAATTAGAACTATTCTGTCATTATTAAGGCCCGCTTCTCTGTCCAGCCTCTTCATATTGGCATTCAGCAGGGCTCTGTCTTAGATTATATTCACTCCTTACTCTTGAAATAGGCAAGCTGATCCTTTGATAGTGTTTGATATCATTCATGTGGTAAAGCTTCCTAAATGTTTTAGCTTCAGCCTGGACCTCTCTTCTGAGCCTCAGACTTGGATGTCCCTGCCTCCTTACTAACCCAGTTTGACTGTCCCACTGCGTCCCAAACTTAGCATGTTCAAAATGGCACTCTTAATCTTACTCCCAAACATAGTTCGCCCCATTATCCTCTTCTGTCCAGTTGCTCATTTCAGAAACAGAGAAGGCAACCTTCACGTCATCCTCTACATCACCCCTATATCCAGTGCAGTACCGAAGAAAACCATTCTACCTTCAAAATGAGGCAACAGAGGCACTAAAAGATGAATAACTTTGTTGCAATCACTCAGCTGATAAGAGGCAGTGCCAGCATTTAAACCCTGGTAGTCTGACTCCAGAGCCCTGGTCTTTACTGTGCTTTGTGCTACCAGTGCCTTCATGAGAAAGAGGCAGTGCCTTTCTTGGAGACAGGCTGCTTCTGTTGTAGTTGTCATCTACTTTGTGTAGAGAACAGGGTATTTCAAGAGCATGATACAGTCAAATCTGTATTTTAAAATCATGCTGTATGGCTGTTAGATTGACAACAGAGACCTTTGGCACCTAGCGCAGTGCCTGGGGCATTGAGTAAGCTCATTAAACACTTGAGATGAACAAAGGATTTGAGATGTCCACTCTTATTCTCAAATCTTCAAGGTAGTCCCACCTTCTAAATGTTTGCATGGGTCTGTGGTAGGTAGGTAGTTTATAAATCAGATCTAGTTCACCAATATGTGTTTTTAATTTGAGATAAGTTAACAAGTCCTTACCTACTCTGTGTTGTTTTATACCCTGCTCATCCATTTCACTCAGTTATGTTATTTACGTGACCAAACACACATGGGTTTGCAACCTCAGTTTGGAGTTTGGACCAGTGCAGAGAAGCCCTAGACTGCTTCTCTGAGCTGTCCCAAACCCTAAATCTAGTCTTTCTACTGTCAAAGGCTAAATGCTCAGCATGTTGCTTAGTGGCAGATTGAAGGTTCAAGGTTCTTAGTGTCTTAGTCCCATATTATATCCCCCAGGCCTCATCAAGGACCATTTAAAGAGAAAAACCTCTAAAAGCAGTTTTAAAACAATTTTCAGATTAATGGAAGGGTTTTTAAGTTATAGTTTGGCACTAGCCGTGATCGTACTAGTGTCTGTGTCTACAGGACTGTATGTCTAAGCTTTCAAAAGCAACTTCCTGAATCAACTATCTTTTTGCTTCACTTCCTTTCTCTCCTAGTAATGAAAGGCAGTCCCTCTGTTGTGTGATAGAGACCCACTGGTTGAATTTATGTGGTGCTTTGCTTGTCTTGTTAGCGCCCCCCACACACACACCTACACACCCACCACGTCTTTGGATTCTAAGAGAACAATTTGAATGAATTCTTAATAATGTCTTTACGTTTGGACCTTCTTTAAACAGAGAATTTACGGTAAATACCTGAGGGCAGAAAGTTTCCGGAAAGCTCTGATTTATCAGAAGAAATACCTGTTGCTGTTACTGGGTGGATTCCAAGAATGTGAAGATGCCACCCTGGCCTTGCTTGCCCGAATGGGAGGGCAGCCAGCCTTCACAGACCTAGAGGTTATCACCAACCGTCCGAAAGGCTTCACCAGGTTCCGGTCTGCTGTCAGAGTGTCTATTGCAATTTCAAGGTAAAGTACTTGAAAAAAAATGCGTTTTAATAGATTCTCTGAAAGGGTTAGGTTTGTTTAAATCCTCTCCCTATTTCTTGCCTGTCATACTCTGTATTCATGTAGTGTGAGAATTTGCCATCACTAAAACATGCTTATTTCTTTTTCTAGGCGTCCATCCTTTTAGCAGGTAAACTTTATATTTAGTGTAAAAATTCTATGAAGCGGGGCAGGCAGCTGGTGACTTGGAGATTCAGGGATGACACATCCAGTCTGGATTGCCTTTGTTAAAAAATCTGAATAAGTTCATATACAGAATGAAAGGGAAAATTATTTTAAAAAACTGTCCCTTAGACTAGCATACTCATTGTCTTCATTACTACAATAAACCACTTTGGGGACTGAGCCCTGGAAAGCTCTTGGCCTAAGTGGGTTCAGATTAGAGGTGAGTCCTTAGGGCACTGGGCTTTGCTGGTGGTTTTGTAACTCTCCCTACTAGTTCCAGGCTAGAATTTAGACTAAGTAGGAACTCTAGACTCATTCACAGATGGTAGAATTGGAGTCAAGGGTCAAACTACCTGAATGCCTGGCCCACTTAAGTCCTCTGATTTGGTCTGTGCCCAGACACCCAGGCCTGTATCCTGCCCTGCACCCCCCCCCCCTTTATTTTCTATAGGAGCCAGTTATTCTTAAAGAAATTTTACTTTATTTATTTTACTATTTTACTTTGGAAAATATGGCAGAATTTTTTAACTAGAAGCCATCTGACATCAACTAGTCCAGAACATGGAAACTGAGGCAGGGAGAGGTTCCAAAGCCGTTGGTAATAGAGCTAGGACAGTGAGCTGGGTGTCCTGACTCCTGGCCACACTGGCTGTCTAATGGGAGCTCAGGTTTTGTCTTCTTGATAGTTTTAGACCTTTCCTGCCACCACTACTCCACCTTGTAGTCCCCTGGTTCCAGTTCCTCCTCCTTTACCTTTCAAGTTAAGTACGTTGTTGAAAAAGACATAATCCTTGCCCTGTTGTTGTTGTTGTTGTTATGTGCCGTCGAGTCAAACCTGACTCATAGCGACCCCTCCTTGGGTTTCCGAGGCAGTATCACTACGGAAGTAGGATTGCCCAACCTTCCTTCCGAGGAGTGGCCCTAGAGGTAGCTTACTTTCTAGTCTGGAAGTATGTAACACAGAAGACAATAAATGGGCGTCCCAAGAGTTAGCCAATAATTTTGATTAGAGGAATTTGGAAGGGATCCAGCAAAGCTATGTAGAAGTTGCCCTTGAAAGACTTTTCACTCTACCACCCTCTTATTCCGTATCCTCTAAATATATTTATAATATTTTGGCCCTCCTAAAACTGGGCCTTGAAACTGATTGATACTAAGAAATCAAAACTGGTGCTCTAAAAACTTCCTTCACACCTCCTCAGGCTAAAGTGGGGCAGATAGCAACTCGCTACAGCTGGCCCATGGTTCTACCTCCTTCACTTCATTTGAAGCCAGCGTTGTTCACCCCTGCTCACCCCTTATCCAGCTTCCCCAGCATTCACTCGCTCGATCAGTGCAAGAGTCTTTTCATTCTCTTTCTACGTCATCTGCCCCTTAGTCTCTGTTCTTTTCTCTTTCCATTACTTCCCTCCCTTCTTAGCCCATCTGCTTTTCTCCTCTCTACTTTTCCTCTTTCTCTTGTATCTCATTCCCCCTAAAGACCAAACCTCTTGCTGGCAACACAAGAGACCTGTGGTGCCACTTGGGGAGTGAGGGTAACTTGAACCCTGTTCCCAGTAGATTTTTCCACAAGCCATGGGCATTTGCATAATTTTAGGGTAAGCAGTCATGTGGTTATACTGAAATTGAATATTCCTATATAAATGTATGGCTTGATTTTTGTGGGAAATGTATCCTATGTATTACAGATGTTTTGTGAAATTTATCTTGGGATCTCTTTTAGAATGAAATTTTTGGTTCGACGATGGCATCGAGTCACAGGTTCTGGTTCCATCAATATTAACAGAGATGGCTTTGGACTGAATCCAGGTGAATCAAAATAGCATCTTTTTCCTCCATATGTGATTCTCTAAAATCTGCATGTGTAATACCTATCCAAACATTCTAGAACCAATGGTATCCAAAGACGGAGCCCTTATAACTAATAAATCTGGTGACCTTGCAGTTTGAAAGAGAGTAATCATACTGATCTTTATGGAATGCTCGCTCGGTGGTAGGTCCTGTTCTTCTCATGTATTATTGTGTGTTCTCCCAATCCTCTCGTGGAAGTACAGTTACTGTTCCCAGTTTACAGATGGGGAAACTGAGGCACGGAATGCCTATGTGATTTGTTCCATATTACCCCATGGAGAGGTGGTGGTGTCAGGATCCAGCCCTGGTAGTCTAGTTCCAGAGCCCCCACACCTTACAACTGCATTTAAGACTCTGATTCAAAATAGGATTACAGTTAACACATTATGAGGAGGAGTCATGGTTTGAAATTCTCAGGATTTAACAGCACTTAAATAGGTTTCTGAGTTTACCACAGGTTGCTTAATAAAGTTATTTGTCTCCACACCTACCTGAATTAGAAATTTAAAAAAATGAACATTAGGGCTTGAACATTTCAGGCATAAGGTAGAGGTCAGAGGCAAGGAGCACAGAGTTATAAAGACACAGCATAACTGTGCTATGAAGTGGTATTAAACTGCCTGCACAGAGTCTACCAGTGGCTGAACAACAGAGAAAGGTTTCTAAGACTAATCTTTATGGAAGCAGACTACCACATCATCTACCATGTAATGGAGCAGCTGCTGGGTTCAAACCGCCAACTTTTCAATGAGCAGCCTAACCTAACCACTATACTACCAGGGCTCCTGAAAGATAACTGAAAATGACCATGTTTAGTGTATAAAAGTAATTTGCTATTGTATTCTGACTCGTGGCTACCTTATATGGTCAGAGTCAAACTGTGCACCATAAGATTTTCAGGGGCTGATTCTCCCAGGCCTTTTTTCCCACCTGCCTCTGATGGACTCAAACTTCCAACCTTTCGGTTAGCCGCCCAGCGGATTAACTGTTCACACCACCCAGGACCTCCTAGTACAGTACCTAAGATAGTAGGAGTCTTTGTGCCCTTACTGTTTGGTAGAAATTCTTCAAGGGCATGGTATTTTTTTTTTTCTTTACAAGGTACATTTTGGATTACTTTAGGTGCTGAAAAGACTGATCCATTCTATCATTCTTCCGGTGGGCTGGAGCTGTATGGAGAACCAAGACACACTACATATCGTGCAAGATCGGATCTGGACTATCCCAGATCTCCTTTACCATTTCAGAATAGGTAAGAATTTGATACAGTCTGCCTCAAGTAGTCAACTATATTACTATTTAACAGAAGAGATGACATTGTGAAGCCTTTGGTGTCTTTGCACTGAGATAGCTAGGTTTCTTTTTTATGATTTACATTATCTAAGGTTCAAGCAAAATTAGATTTTCAATTTGTTAACTGGTTTCCGAGGGTCTAGGAGACAGAGCCGACCACCTAGATAGTCAACAAAATACTATATGCTGTGGTTAGACAATGGGAAAAACACTAAAATGGATAGTATCTGGCCATTATGAAAAATTCATGACAAGACACATTCAAAGTCTGTTGTGCACCTTTGCAGCAGGCACATATTGGGTATTCATAGGATTACTCAGTAGCTTGTTTGAATTAATGTTTTTTTCTTTAAACATCCCAAACTCAGAATCATGGGGGATATAGATTAGGCAGTGTACAACGGGCCTGTTGGGGTTTGGGGTAGGGGCAGGTTGATAATTTATTTGCATTGTTTTGGGGATAATGTAGCATCACGTACATATTTTTTTTTAATCCTGTAGGTACCCAGGCCTTCCAGCTGATTTAAATCCTGGTTCCCTAGCATGTTCTCAGCTACAGAATTATGATCCTGACAGAGCCCTAACAGATTATATCACTCGACTAGAGGCACTGCAAAGGCGCCTGGGAACTGTACAGTCAGGTGAGCTGTTTAACTGTAGCACTAGACCCGGAGCTCTTTCAGTTTTGAAAATCCTTGACCTTCCTTGCAAATCTTCCAGTTAAATGCTTGAGTTACCAGGCTAGCTTACGCTGTGTTACAAGCAGAGAAACTTGTTCAGGAGTTAAGTAATTTTAAGTCAAGACATGATTTATTACCCTCTATTCTACTCCCCACCCAACCCCCAACCCCTAAAAAAAGAGACTCCTTACTCTCTTCTTTCAGCAGGTTGACAACATAAAATCTACAATGAACATCAGTATTTAAAAAACTCTGAGCCTGCAGAGTCTACAGGGCAGAAAACAGGTGTACTAATAAAGGGCGGGGAGATGAGGAGAAGCAATTATTTTAGGCACGGAATACAGCCATTATCAGCACTTCTACGTGTGCTTCTGTGTGTGATCAAAAAACTCCATCCCATTCAAAAGGCTTTGTAAAATTGATCTTTCATTTTTCTCCTTGCTGTAACACACAAAAAAATTAATACTTAGTAGAGGTCAGTTCCCTGTTGTGGGAAAACTCCTGCCTCTCTCAAATTCTGTCCTGATTCAAAGACCTTGAATCATTTTAAAGTGATTGTGTTCTAAGTCACCTTTTGTATTTTGTTTTTACTTTTGTTAAAGAGTTAGTAGTTTATCTGTTGTTTAATTCAATTAACTGGTAGTCTGGAAACTTATTATCATGGCTGGGTTGTATTGGTTGGTTTATGTGTTTTTGTTTTGAGCATCTCAATTTCACAAGACCCAGATTTTGAAGACCAAAAGCTATATGAGGAGGAGGAGGTATAGAACATTCACCTCACCACAGACTTAAAATCTTAATAGCCTCACTTACCTTACTATAAAAGCCAGCCACAGTGACTTTTAAATATATATTCAGGTATCTTTTTAAAAATCAGTTTAAGGAAGAGTAAGACTTATTAAGGAGGTAAGAAAAGCTTTTTAAATGGACAGTAGTATTAATTTCCTGCCTTGAGTGAATTAGTTGGTCAGATATGAGTAGCCATCTTAACTTGAAATAATTTCAAAATAGCCTTTTTTCTCTCTCAGGTTCAACAACTCAGTTTCATGCTGGCATGAGAAGATAATCCTTTGACATCATCAATCAAAGTGATTTTAAACAAATTCTCTTTTGTAAATCAGTGGTTCTTTTGTGCTTTTTTATCGTGAATATTCAGTGGGACCAATAGGAACACAGCTTATGATTGTACGCAGATGCCTTGCCAGCCCATGAAAACATACTGGAATTTGTATATATAAGCATTGTGTATGTACTCATGCACAATCCTCATTTAATTACCTGTATATTTGTGGAATGCTAATTTAAATGATTAAGTTATCAAACCTTGTGTATTTATCAAATGGGTGGGAAGATTAAACTTGCGTATTATGATACTGCTGAATGTGTAGCTTGAGGTGTCCTGCACTTTTCTTAAAAGGCTACTGAAGTTACATGTTTCTGCCTAATATATTTGCTACTGGTGATACAGACAGAAAAATATCACTTGTAGAGACCTATTTTTGTATAATGGTAGAAGTTTTGAATTTTATGGGGTATTTTGTCAAGTACTGAAATAAAAATTACTTCACCATTTTAACCCCTGTACATTTGAGCCTTCTTCATTTTTAATTGAGCCATAAATTCTTGGTGTATGTCCTCTCTTCACTTGTCTCAAATACATAGGACTTAGGGATTCAGAGATAGAAAGTTGTTGTAATCTTAGAATTAGGTACTATTACAGTTTTTCTCCTCCCTCCATTGGGCAAGAAAGTTTTCCGTATCTTCTACTTAAAGTTTTTATAAAGCTATATTAGTATTTTAATGATAAGTACATATTTGCTCGATCAGTGTTGTGTTTCTCATGTCCAAAGATGTATCCTTACTTACATAGTCCATTTAGATGCAGAAATTATTTAATACAAAGAAATCTTCTTTTCCTCCCCTTTTAAATAGGGAATTTTAAATTTTACTCACCACAGAGCAGCAAAGTCAACAAATGCTCCTGCTCTCCATACCAAATTCAAGATTCTCACAAAGATACTGTACTACAAATCTCAATGCTATATCTTGAGTCCTTCCTAATAACATAACATCTCACCGAAATAGTAAGGACAATGTTTGATGCTGACATGCTGAGGATTCTGTCTCATCATTTGATGTTTGGTGATTTATCCTACCACATACAGGCCAGGATAGTAAGTTACGAATTTTTGGGGTCTAAATAATTACCTGTTTTCATATTAACAGCTGAATTCCAATCGGGGAGATATAAAGAATAGCAGAGGTATTGTAAGCAATTAGTTGAAGACTGTGGGTCAAACCTTTCTCCGCAAGCATGGCTTGCCATTCAAGGTTCTTCACTCCAGGAGAGAAAGGAAGGAGGAGCAGGTGCTCAAGTGAGCTGACTAACCTGCTTTCACTCCCACCGTTTGGCTCTCAAGGTCTCCTTCAGCTCTGCCATCTTAAACTTGTTCACTCATAATCCTCAGTAATTTCTCATTAAAAACGAAATCCTTTAAAGTCTAAAACAAACTATTCACTAAACAAAAACTAGCTTTACCTCAGGTTCTTAACTCATTTTTCGTCATGAACCACTTTACAGTCTGGTGAAATTATGGACACCTTTTCAAAATAATGTTCGCAAATACATAAAATATATTGATTGTTAAGGAACCAAATGTATAGAAATAGTTGTGTCATAATCATAATCCAAAGTAGTGGTATAAAAGTAAGATATTTCAAGAGATCTGCGACATTTGTACTATAGTTTGAAAATACCTATGATTTCTATTGACAGAATCATGGGTACTGCTAGTACTATTATTGTTTGTTCCCTACAGTCATAATTAAAGGGACTACTAAATTGTCATTTGAAATTAGTGAAAATAAAAATGTATTTTTTTTTCCCCATTTAAGTTCCTGGATCCCCTGAATTCTACCCACTAAAGAATATAATTTATATTTGGGAATACAGAATGTATTTTTTTCCCACAGAGAACTTTAATATGAAATACTGTCTAACAGCAGAGATTCTGCATTCACAAGAGTTTAACATGAGTCCTCTAGATTCTTTGACCATAAACAGACCTGTACCATACATAAGGGAAAAGTATTTTGGTCTCATGTAGTGAAAACATGCTATGTGGTCAGGCCCCATTATAATTGAGTTAAGCTGATTCTGGAACACAGACTTCACAGGAGGTGACCAACAATACTATTCCCAAGGACCCTGCTTCATGTCAATCACCATTATCCTAATGCTAGAGTTCTCTGAGCTTAAATTTTATATATAAAGGGGGAAAAAAAGCTTGTTAACCAAAATTAAGCTTTAATTAACAGAACTAGAAATGGAAACAGTCCTAACTGGATTCTGAGGAAGCAGGAAACCACCTTGAGTCAAAGAAGAGAAAAAGGTTATCCCTAAGGACTTTGTTTTGGACCTGACCTTGTGGAACCAGATAAAATTTCCATCAGATGGATAAATATGTAGTATTTAGTAATTAGATCAAGTTAGATGACCAGTCCTTCTTTAGTATTACTAATTACATGTATTTTTTTTAGGAAATATGATTATTAAGTCATGGTCACAAATTCGTTTCTCAATTTCCTATAGATGGTGCTTCCAGTGATAATTTCAAACGACTTTATTTTTCTCCATCATACTCCCATCATTGTTGAGTATCATCGTATCATCCAAGAACAATTAATGGCATTCTTTTTCACCCAGGACTTGAAACTCAATAGTTAGTCCCTACCTTCCAATATGCATCCATACAACACACAAAAAGTAAACAAGCTATGGCTTCCACGTATTTCACTGGGCTTCTATATTTTGAAGAACTAATTTTTGAATACCTTGTGTTTAATTTCCAAGAACTATACATGCTCTTGTAGTTAGTACCTGAAAATTTTAATTTGTGTTACTTAGAATCTGCCAAATACCTAATCTTCCCTAGACCCTTTTTTTTTTTAAACTAATGAGCTTTACTCCCTTAAAGGACATGTAAAACGTATTCATCATAAAACTATTAGAAAATGTTTGCAATACCACCAGAATTGGTGGAATAATTCAGTTAACAAAATGTGAGAATCTTAAACCGCTATCTTTAAATTACGCACTCAAACAGAACAGTATAAGTTGTCTTGTAAACCATTATCTTCAAAAGCTTTTGCAGCTGACAGGTTTCACACATTAGTTCATTCCACCTTCTTCATTTTGACCTTCGTTTATATCGAATAATTGGGCATTCAGGGGTGTGAATCATGGTTGTGTAATTCACACTGGGAAAATATCCATCGATGAGATCATACTCATACAAACGAAGCATAGTGGACCAAATCGTCTTGATCTGAACATAGGCAAAATTTTCCCCAATGCAACGATGACGCCCTTAAAAACAAACAAACAAAAAAAAGTTTTTATAAGAATGTTTAAAACTTTCTTTCTCATTTATTTTAGCCTAGAGTGGTAAAATTTGTTTATCTACAGTTTGGATAAACAGCAGATGTTGTACATACATAAAAGGCATAAATATAAAATCATCCTAGACATTTCCAGTATCTACTTTTACAAAAAAGGCTCTTAGCTAATTATTTTTTTCTAATCACTTTTTTTTTTAATTTAACATCTATTCAGGTTAAATATATGTAAGATTTAAATTACAGCATAGTAATCAAGTTTGGGAATATACTGGACATATTCTTTCCCCTGCCTGTAGAGGGCCCTAGCTAAAAGTCAGTATGCACATTCTAATCACAACTTGAAATGCTAATACCAATGCTGTCTGATGAAGGAAAAAGGGATCTCAAAGACCCAAAATAGTAACATATATGCTGAAATAAAAATTTTAGTGTCATATATAAAGAAATTTACAAGCTGATTCTAAAATGTATACAGAAATGCAAAGAACTTAGGGTAGATAGCCAAAGAACCTTGAAAGAGAATAATAAAGCTAGAGTATTTCAACTATTTCAAGTTTCTGACTTCAAGACTTACTATAAAACTACAGCCACCTAGACAGTGTGGTACGGGCATAAGGATCAACAAATAGATCAATGGAAGTATGAACCCAGAATTACTTTTATGGTTATTTGATTATCAACAAGGACACTAAAGAAAGTCTTTTCAACACATGGTGCTGGAATAACTAAATATGTGAGGAAAACAAGAACTTTAATTCTTACCTCATCTGAACCAAAACCAAACTCGCTGTCATGGAGTTGGATCCAACTCATAGTGATCCCTCCTTGGGTTTCTGAGGCAGTATCACTACAGAAGTAGATTGCCCAACCTTCCTTCCCAGGACTGGCTGCCGGGTTTGAACCGCCAGTCTTCTGGTTAGCAGTCATATGCCTTAAGCACTACGCCACCAGAGCTCCTCCTTACCTCATACAATACCAAAAAAAAAAAAAAAAAGAAGCCAAACTCACAGCCATCGAGTCAATTCCAACTAATAACTACCCCCCATTGTGTTTCTAAGGCTGTAAATCTATCTTTACAGAAGTAGATCACCCCATCTTTCTTCCACAGAGTGGCTGGTAGGTTTGAACCACTGACCTTCTGGTTAGCAGCCAAGTGCCTTATCCACTATGCCACCAGAGCTCAACCATAACCAAAACCAAACCAAACACACTGTCACCGAGTCAGACCAGACTCATAGCAACCCCTCCCTGGGTTTCCAAGGCAGTATCACTATGGAAGTAGATTGCTCAACCTTCCTTCTGAGGAGTGGCTGGTGGGTTTGAACCTCCAGCCTTCTAGTTAACAATCAAATGCCTTAGGCATTAATTCAAGATGTATCACAGACCAAAACATAAATGTGAATACCATCACATGTTAATAAAGAACAGGAGAATATATATTCATGACTTGGGGATAGACAGGACCAGAAAGCAATAACCATCAAAAATTGATAAATTAGATTCAACTGAAGTTATTTAAGTATATTAATTTGTCAAAACTCACTGAATGTCAAGATATAAGCACTTCATTGTATATAAATTTTATCTCAAAAGATAACTAAAAAATTACTGAATTTAGTTAATGACATGCATGCTTAAATATTTAGAAAGTGTACTGATGTGTGTAACTGACTTTGAAATGCATCTAAAAAATAAGAATTGATGGATAACTTGATGGATGTGTAAGTATGTGATAAAACAAGGACAATAAAATGTTAATGGGAGAATCTAGGTAATGAATATATGGATGTACACTGTAAAATTCTTCTGAGTGAAAATTTTCTCGTTAAAATGTTGGAAACTTAGTAATATAAAATACAAATTGTATTTTTAAAGAGGTCATATAGATAAGCTATAAAGTGAGATAAACTTTATAAAAGATGCTATTAGAAATATTTGAGTCAGGAAGATCGGACACCTTCCCATCTCCCCTGCCTACCAAAACCCCACACAAAGTTAATAACAAAAGGTAGCTTTTTTCAGGGAACTCAAAATAACAGGCCAAACTGGACCTGGGAAAAGTTAACCCCTATAAGCCTTAGTTTCCTCTTTTGAAAAACAAGTATAATAGCACCTTCCTCATAGTGTGAGCGTGAGGCTAAAAAATTAGCATAAAGTGCTCAGCTCCTACTGGTACTTCCAGAAGCCACATTTTAGAGGGATGTTTATAAACTGTATTCAAATACAAGCAACTAAGGAGAGGCTTATAAGAAGACTACTTAAAGGATTATTTTTAATAGCATCAAAGTATTCCTACTACGAATGAACAGAATAGCATATAAAACTAAACCAAAACCAAACGCACTGCCGTTGAGTCAGATCCGACTCATAGCGACCCCTAGGGTTTCCAAGGCATTATCACTACGGAAGTAGCTTGCCCAACCTACCTTCCGAGGAGTAGCTGGTGGGTTTGAACTGCCAGTCTTCTAGTTAGCAGTCAAATGCCTTAGGTACTAAGCTACTAGAGCTCCCAGAATAGCATATAAATACTGGTAATTCATGAAATGTAATACATGAATAAACTACATGTAACATGCACCAACATAGATACATAGCACAATTACAAAGAAACTGGAGATACTTAACCTGATGGTGAAAGAATGAGGGCGCATTATATATAGTGAACTCTGTAATAGCCAGAGCGTAACTGGACTGCTGACTTTTTCCTAGTCTCTCGAGTTTTCTGCTTTGACAGAGTATAGTCTTCTTACAACTTTTCTATCACTCATTTTAGTGGAACATATTCAAGTTTTCTGTCTTTAACTGGTTTCCACCTTACAGTTTTTAGCTTTCACAGGTTTTACGGTACCTGCATTCAAATATCTCGAGAGGTACATTATATAACTTCAGAGACTACAATTAGAAACAAGTACAAATGAGATGTTAAAAGGCAACCAATTTCAGCTTTAATATACCATAAAAATGAGGTTTCCAAAAACTAGAATGAGCTGCCATATAAGATAACTCGGCAACCAAAAACTTAAAAAGTTCAAGTGGAAACCAGATCATTATCATTTTAGAAACTATTCCTCCTTTGGAGCAGAACTAATGCCTTTACCAATGATTATGATTCTTTTATGTTATATAATTCTTAATTCTTTTATGTTATATACCATTATATATATAAAATTATTTATTAAACAAAGTTATTAAAGTCTGAAGCCCCCAAAAGACTTTATACTTTCCTTTGTATTTGGAAAACATGTGACCATTGCCAGAAAGTCATCAGCTACTAATATGATCTGTTTGGCAAATACTAGATAAGTCACAGAATATAGTTTAATCTAGGTGCAGAGTACCTATGGTTATCCTACTGGAGGAACAAGGGTCTGCCTGCATTCTTTCAGGATATTACTGGGAATGCAGAGGTTCGTGAACCTAAGCACAATCTGCCCAAATTTAAAGAACACTATCATAAGGTTATTCACAGGGAACCAAAAAATTGACCTTAAAAAAAAAATTGACTAACAATCCAGAAAAGCTTCAATTTTAAAAAGGCTACCTTTGCTTTTTTTCTAGGATGCCAGTAATTTGTTTATGTATTAGCCTGAAGTAACTGTTTTCTGAATGGTTTGCTAACTCCAAGGATTCTTTAGGACAAATTCACAAAGAGTTTTTAAATACTACTATAAGGGGAAAAGGAGCTCCTGTAGCATAGTGCCTAAGGCACTTGACTGCTAACCAGAAGGCTGGCGGTTCAAACCCACCAGCCACTCCTCGAAAGGAAGGTTGGGCAATCTAATCTACTTTCATAGTAATACCACCTCAGAAACCCAAGGAAGGGTCGCTATGAGTCGAGTCCAACTCAATGGCAAACAACAACAACATAAGGAGAAAGGGGCTATAAACTTTAGAAAAAACAGGGCAGATTAGAAGGTAAAGGAGTACTATAAGGATTCACAGGATAATACCTTTAGTTCAAATAAAATATTTTTTCCAACTTTTGGAGATTATACTTTTATAACATTTGCAGGGATGTCTCTATAAAGAAAAGGAAAACTGTACATAAAATCCACATGGACTACTTTCACAGGAACAAGATCTAAAATATTTAAGATCTGAAATACAGTCTTACCAGCTCCAAATGGCACATAGGCAAACTTCTCCCCTGATGCTGGGTTGTCCTGTAAATACCGACCAGGATTAAAGTCCAGACGTTCTACCCATGAGTCTTTAAGTCTTTGGTTGACAGTGGGAGACACACACACCTGATGACCTGGAGGAATGGTGTACCCAGCTACAGTCTACAAACGAAAGCAACACATTTCTTTAGATAATTGAAAAATATTCCACAAACAATCATCGTTGTGTAACCAAGCAGTAATATGTATAAGATATGTATACATTTAAAACTAACTCAATGACTAGGCCAGCTAAAAATTATTTTAATTCAAGATTATTTCCAAATGTCCCAATGTTGTGTTGGAAGCACATATACAAATCAAAAATAATAGTCGTAATACCTTGGAGCTAAAGGTGGCATTTCAGGAAGTCTGATTTATACTTTCATACTGTTTGAATTTTTTACAACAAAATGTATACTACTCTTAAAACCAAAAAGAAAGAGTTCCATTGGAAAAAGTGTAAACGTTATATGAAAATGCAGAAAACAGACTAGCATGCAATTATGTAAAAATATTTATGTATTTAGAATATATAAAATTGAAAATTATAAAAGAGTGATGACCATTTTACTTTTTAATTTTAAAAACTTCCCTTTGATACTATAATATATATACTATTTTTGATATATAAAAAAAGGAGGATAGATTTAGCCCATAGATTTACCTGCGGAGTTTTGGCCATTCTCATCATGGTCATTATGGGAGGTCTAAGTCTTAATGTTTCCTTAATACAGCGATCTAGTAAATTTAGATCCTTGAGCTAAAAAGAGAAAAAAAATTAATGATTTTTAAAAATACTTAACATATCTCAAAAGTACACAAATTATTTGTAACTTTTTGGTTAATACAAGATTGCTGGCATTCTGGGTGGAAGTGCAGAAGTAACCAGTTCAGGGCAGCAGAGAATATCTTGTTCTATCACTGTTCATGGTCAACAAGGGGAAAAAGGGAAGGACAAGATAACAGGAAGAGAGATCACCTTGCAAACGGTACAGTAGGACCTTCAACAATCTGTTCCTCCAAAAACAATGAGCTTTCCAGAAAAAAACTGTCTTCAATAAACTTTTTCAGAACTCTGGAAATTGACCAAAGGCTTCCAACAACTGAAGAAGAGTTTACTCAAATGTAACAGCTGAATCATGGTGAGAACAGTGAGCTCTGTGATGCTGTAACTTGCCCTATTCTCATCTCCCTCTCTCCAGCTTCACAATAGCCTTGCAAACCAACAGCCTGACAACTACTCCAGCTGTGCAGAACAGCAGGCTAGCGACAACTAAGAGGCAGAGTAAGTCTGGAGCACCTCAAAACTCCACACCCAGAGACTCACTATTTGACCAATCTAGCAGCTCCCTGAAAATCTCCATTCTTAGGGCTTATCTTTATTTGATCTGACTCAGAGCTCTCACTGCAAACAGCACTATCCCTAGAGTGTTTGTCACCAACAACTAGTAAAAGCTATTTAAGGTAACAGCTGCCTGAGATAGCAGTATCAGCTAGGGATAACAGAGACATTCAAAAAAAATGGGGCGTGTTATCTCCATGATGTTGTTGTTGTTGTTATGTACTGTGGAGTCAGACCTGACTCATAGTGGTGGCCCTTCTAGCCAGTTGTCCTCCATTCTGTGATGTTTTGTAAATCCCATTATCCATGCCTGTTTGGGGTGGTGTGATAGTTAAGGTCAGGTATCAACATTGCTGGGCAGCTGGTAGTAGTCATTTCCTATAATGACTAGCAATCAACTCTGTGATGGGATTTAGGTTAATTCTGTTGGGGCAACACAGGTGGAATGTATCTTGAGTCCTGCCTTGCTGGAGGGTATAATTCAAATCACCACCCTTAGCTTCCCTGAGGGTATACTTACGAATCTCCTGGGAAGATTTGCCCTCTTCTTGCTCCAGCTTTGTGTCTTGGCTCATCCTCATCTCACCCCTGGATTTGGGACACAACCCATCATCTGATCTGCTGGTCGAGGTTCATCAAACCCCAAGGGTTGGGAGGATCCTCCAGACCTACTCACGGACCTGGGACTCGCCAGCCTGCCAGCCTCCACACTAGTACGTGAGACGAACCCTTGGGTGTCTGTGAGTTCTGTGAGGTGTTACAGCGAAATACAGAACCCTAAGACTGGGGAAATTACTGAGAGGAGGAGGAGGACTTAATGTCTGAAATGATGGAGTGGTATGGTAGTTTGGATATTTGGGACATCTTTAACCACCGCCTCATGGGGACCAGCCTCATGCTGATCTTTCTAAGAGAAATTGTTCAAGCACGTAGTGACCCCTTCTTGGGTTTCCCAGGCAGTATCGCTACGGAAGTAGATTGCCCCACCTTCCTTCCGAGGAGTGGCTGGTGGGTTTGAACCACCAGCCTTCTGGCTAGCAGTAAGTGCCTTAGGCACTATGCTACCAGAGCTCCATAGGAGATTTTAATATATTCCTGGAAATCTAAGCTATACACATGTGCACAGGTCTGGGAAAGACCTGAGAGGACTCTAATCTCTCACTTCTGGCTAACTATAATGGTGAATTTTATGTGTCAACTTGGCTAGGCTATGGTTCCTAGCTGTCTGGCAAAATACTAATCCAGATGCTGTCATGGGAGTGGTTATATGTTGTCATGGATCAATTTGTGTTCCCCCAAAATATGTGCAAGCTTGGTTAGGCCATGATTCCCAGTATTGTTTATATCTGCCATTTTGTGACATGCTGTAAATCCTAAACCCTACCTGTGGTTAATTAGGCAGATTTAGTTATTTTAAAGAGGATTAGGTTATGTTTGTTATGTTAAAGAGAGAGAATTAGGGTGGGATGCATCACCCTTATTTAAAGTCTCTCATAATCTTCCCACAGGCCACAGCCCTAATCTAAGAGAAACATCCCTGGGCCATGGCCTATATCACCTTTTGTCTTACAAGAAATGAGAGGAGAGAGAAGCAAGCAGGGAATAAGAGACCTGACTACCATCAAAAAGAAGAGCCAAGAGCGGAGAATCTCCTTTGAACCTGGTCCCTGTGCTAAGAACCTCCTAGACCCACAGGAAGATTGATGCCAAAATACATGTAGATCTCCAAGGAATGCTGGGTCCACAGAGGTTGAAAGGAGACAAGGACCTTCTTCCTGGGCTGGCAGAGTGAAAAAGTCTTCCCCTTCACCCAGTCCTCTGAATTCAGACTTCTAGCCTCCTAAAAACTGTGAGGGAATAAATTTCTGTTTGTTAAAGCCATCCACTTGTGGCATTTCTGTTATAGCAGCACTAGAGAACTAAGACACATGTAATTAATCAGTTTGCCTTGCGTAGAGCAGACTGCCTTTTATAATGTAATGTAATTAAATAATTCACCAGATGAGCTCAAAAGCAGATTTGAACTGGCAGAAAAAAGAATGAAGATAGGTCAGTTAAATTATTCAGTCTGAGGAATAGAAAGATAAAAGAATATAGAGAAATTAACAGAGTGTAAGAGACCTATGGGACACAATCAAGCATACCAACATACTCAAATCACAGAAGGGGAAGGGACAGAAATCATATTTTGAAGAAAAACAATCTGTACATGAAAGAAACTCAAAAAACTCCAACTAGGATTAATTCAAAGAGATCCTCACCTAGATACATCATAACCAAACTGTCAAAAGTCAAAGACAAAGAATTCTGAAAGCAGCAAGAGAGAAGGGAGGCCTTAATAAAATTAACAACTCTTTTCTCATCAGAAATAATGAAGACCAGAAGGGAGCACATGTTCAAAGTGTCAAAGTAAAAGGCTGTCAACCAAGAGTTCTATAATTAGCAGAATTATGCTTCAAAAATGAACAAGTTAAAACAATCCCAGATTAAGAGAAATGGAGGGAAGTCATCAGTAGCAGACCTGTCCTACAAGAAATGCTAAAGGGAAGCCTTCATGAAGAAATGAAAGGACACTGGCAATCTGAATACATAGAAAGAAATAAAGAACTAGTAAAGGTAACAACATAATTCCCTTATTTTCCCTATATAATGTACCCACATTAATAACACGCATAGCTCTCAAGGAAACTAATGCACAAGGGGCTAAATGATTTGCAAAAATCATATAATACACACACGTTACTTGCGAAAAAATACAGTACACATGTTAAATATAAGAGTAAATGCTTTTTTGTTTGTAATTGTTACATCTCATTTAAGTCGACTACATAAAGCAACAATTATGAAATTGTACTGATAGATTTATAATGCATAAAGATGTAATCTGTATAACAATAATAGCATGAAGAACAGAAGCAGGATTAGAGCTTTACTGGAGCAAATTTTTGTATACAAGTAAACTGGTATTATTTTACACTAGATTATTTTAAGATAAGATGCTGAATTTAATCCCCAGGGCAACCAATAAGAAAATAACTAAAAATATATAGCAAAAAAAATGACAAAGGAATTAAAATGTTACACTAGAAAATATCTATTTAACACAAAACAGGAATGGGAACAGAGGAACAAACAAGGCATAAAGCGTATGTTGTTGTTGGTATGTGCCGTCAAGTCAGACCCAACTCATAGCGACCCCTCCTTGGGTTTCCGAGGTGGTATCACTACAGAAGTAGATTGCCCAACCTTCCTTCTGAGGAGTACCACATCTAGTCACTAGGATTCAAATAAGGAATGGGATTCCAGCAATTTATGTCTCTTCTATTAAAAAAGTCCAAATATAAATAAATAAAAGAAAGAAAAAGTCCAAAGGTCACAAAGATCAAGCATATAGAAAACTAGCAGGTGTGAATTCTACCTTATCAGTAATTATGTCCAATATAAATGGATTAAACACTCTAAGCAAAAAGCAACAACTGTCAGAATAGATTAAAAAACATTATCCAATGCTGCCTACTCATTCTATGAAGTCAGTATTATCCTGTTACCAAAACCAGACAAAGGATATCACAATAAATCTACAACCCATACACCTTATGAATATCAGTGCAAAAATTCTCAACAAAATATTAGTAAACTGAGTCCAAAAAGAAAAAACCAAACTCACTGCCGTCGAGTCGGTCCCGACTCATCGCGAACCCTCCTTGGGTTTCCGAGGTGCTATCTCTACGGAAGTAGATTGCCCAACCTTCCTTCCAAGAAGTAGCTGGTAGGTTTGAACCACCAGCCTTCTTGGTTAGCAGTCAAGTGCCTTAGGCACTACGCCACCAGAGCTCCCAAACTGAGTGCAGATATATATATAAAAAAAAGATTACAAACTATGGTCAATAGAATTTACCCCAGGAATGTAAGACTTAACATTTTTTTGAAAAATCAATCAACATAATACACCGTGGTAATAAAAGAAAAAAAAAAAAAAAACCAGGAAGAGGGTATGGAAGAGGGTATGACCAGTGTGTGCTTCAAAGATAGAAGTCTAGGTTACATAGTGAGTTGTTCTCTCTTCCTTTCAGCTCACCAGAAACGGTACCCTGATGGTACAGTGGTTAAGGCATTCGGCTGGTGGTTTGAACCCACTAGCTGCTCTGAAGGAGAAAGATGAGGCAGTCTGCTTCCATAAAAATCTACAGCTTTGGAAACCCTATGGGGCAGTTAGTTCTACTCTGTCCTAAAGGGTGACTATGCACTAACGCACTGCCGTCAAGTCAGATCCAACTCATAGCAACCCCTTCCTGGGTTTCCAAGGCGATACCACTACGGAAGTAGATTGCCCAACCTACCTTCCAAGGAGTAGCTGGTGGGTTTGAACCGCCAGCCTTCTGGTTAGCAGTCAAATGCCTTAGGCGCTACGCCACCAGAGCTCAGAATTGACTCTGATGGCAGTGGGTGGTGATGATGGTGGAAATAATACACAGGCCATTCTGGGCATGTAGGATTTGAGTAATTCAGAACTTTCTATACTTCAAAAGACACACAATGCCATACAGTACCCTCTATTCTCAGGAGCCAGACTTTCAAGTGGAAGAAGTAAGAAACCTCAAAGATCTCTAAAGCCCCAAACCCAAACACATCTGATAAAGTTTAATGGACAAAACAATTGGGACACCTCAGAGAGGGTTGTGAGGAATTCTCTAAAAGTATGAAAGTTAAGCAATTTAATCTATGTTGTTGTTGTTATGTACCGTCGAGTTGGACCCGACTCATAGCAACCCCTCCTTGGGTTTCCGAGGCGGTATCACTACAGAAGTAGATTGCCTAACCTTCCTTCTGAGGAGTAGCTTGGGGTTTGAACCGCCAGCCTTCTGGTTAGCAGTCAAGTGCCTTAGGCACTATGCTACTATAATACATAGAAAACCTCTAACCGCCCTACTTAAGAAATAGCCACCAAAGTAAAAAGGCAACAAGGAGACTGAAAATCGAACAAACCTGGTCATAAGTTAAAGGAGGCAGATCCTCTCCACAGACTGTTTTCTGTTCTAAATAACAATTTTCTTGAAGTGTTTTGTCTCTGGCCAAAAAGAAGCCCATCCATGCACTAGTAGTTGAGGATGTATGCTGTCCTGCCAAGAGCAGTCCAATAAGCATCCCAGCTACTTCATCATCTGTCAAAGGACGTCCATCCCTACGAGATAAACAACACATACACATTTAACATTTTGGCAGTCACTTTTCATGCCTAGTATTTCAATAAAGGGTCAGAATGAGTGAATTTTTCAGAAATAATAGTCTCTTCCATTTACCTATCACAAGTCAGAATTATTTTTTCAAGGAAAAGAGATAAACAAATAGAAAATAATAATTTTGAACACAGAAGACTTCACCGCCAGCAAACTTTGTACCACATCTAGTCACTAGGATTCAAATAAGGAATGAGATTCCAGCAATTTATGTCTCTTCTATTTAAAAAGTCCAAATATAAATAAATAAAAGAAAGAAAAAGTCTAAGGGTCACAGCAACCAACATGTTTAACTGAGTTTTAACATGTGATTTCCTGTTGCAGCTTAATATTTTATTTGAATGGCTCTTACTTATATGTTGAATCTAGTAAAGTTTGGAGAATGTCATCAAGTTTTTCCTGTGACTGTCTGCGTTTCTGGATTGCCTTATAGAAAATATTCTTGATCTCTCGATGAGCTCTGTCCCTACGTCTGTAATTGAAAGATGAAAATTATTTTCTTTAAATAAGCAAGTTTGCAGCATCCAATTAATTTTAAAAATAATCAAGATCTATTTAAACCTTATTAAATTAACTTTAATGATTCAAGTACTGACAAAAACTCAGAACCAAGAGATAAAAAAAGTCATGAAAATCGTATCTGATATTAACAATTTCTATGTTCCTTCCAGGTATGAAATATGTCTTAATATATATATATCCAATGCTTAATACACTGTGTTCTAACTAAATGCTTAACGCAAATAAGATTCAAACGGTTATTTCTTCAGAAGCATTTTCCACTTCAAGAGAAAGCAGAACATTCTTTGAAACTAACATGAGATTCTAATTTTAATCAAATCAACTCTCCATCAGGAGAGTATCTCTGGTTTCTCTAGAGGGTTTGATTCTACTTTGCATTTTCTAAGATAACAGCTTTGTAGGAGTAGTCAGAAAACAAGCTTCAAGTTATAAAACTATGTTAAGTGTATCACATTAATTACTCACTTTAATCTTCTGGGAGGTAAATACTGTTGATTATCCCCAATAGTCAGGGAGGAGAGAAGCTGGAATTTAAATTCCAGGCAGCCTGACTCCCAAGCCCCACTCTTATGCCTCTTAATAAAAATTCTTGCCCTACTTCATTTTCGAGACTATTATTGATGATCAATTAATATGCACAGAATGGAAGAACACAGTGAAGCTTAACAATGCGAACATAGCGGAACCAAGAAAACACGAGGCTTATTTTAAAAAATAAGGCACCCTGGTGACACAATGGTTAAAGCACTCAGCTGCTAACAGAAAAATCAGAAGTTAGAACCCACCAGCCACTCCATGGGATAAAGATGTGGCAGTCTTCTGCCATAGAGATTTACAGTCTTAGAAATCCTACAGGGCAATTCTTTCCTATAGGAATCAGAATGAACTCAATGGCAATGGGTTTGGTGTTATTTAAAAAGTGAATGGAACAATTTGGTTAGATTGGTTGCCTCAGGTAAAACAGAGAACAACCAGGCTAGAGTATGAAAAGCCTACCATACAAGCTAAGGAATTAGAACTTCATTCAGAAGATAGTGCAGGGAGAAATAGGTTTAAAGTACATTTATGGAGAACTCACTATGGCCCAAGTACTGTGCTGGGTATTCTAACATAATTATTTATAAAAGCACCTTAGAAACTGCAAATCTTACCAAGATATTATAAATTCCAAAAAATTCCATGGAACCCTCTCCTAGCTCCTCCTTTTACTTCTACCCTTCTTTTATTCTGTAACTAGAGGTGGCAAAAATAGAAGAAAATTGGAGTACCAATTTAACTTCTATCGCTCATCCATACAGAAATGAATCAACAAAGGTACAGAAAGCCTACTAATATGAAAGTGTCAGGTGTCACAGTGGTTAAATTTGGCTATTAACCAAAAGTCGATTCAGACTTGCCAGCCATCTCATGGGAGAAAGATGAGGCAGTCTGCTTCCCAAAAGATTTACATCCTTTGAAACCCTAGAAGGCAGTTCTACTCTGCCCTGAAGGGTCTCCAAAGATGGCAGTAGGTTTGGTTTGGAAGGTACACGTCAACTCCTATGAGCAATACTTCTTTGTATCAGAGACTATTCCAGCCCTTAAGGAAATCCCAGTAGAATTAGCAAAGACACAAATAGAAAATTAAATACAGGTGCTAATACTTCAAGACAAAGGAATTTCTCAATGTAGCTCAAAACAGTTAACAACTGTTTCAAGCAAGTGGCTTAAGGGAGGGATGTATCATTTTCGGTAAAGGCAGAAGCTTTACTAAGTACAAAGGATATGTGAGATAAGTAGATTTTAAAATATTACAGTAGGTGGACAGCAAATCATCTTCTTATTAAACTGAAACTTTGCTTAAATGAGCTAACTATATAAAGAAAACCTGTAATGAATTTTTCTAAGATGAGAGTTCATAATCACTGTCAATTTGTTTATTAATTTAATTTTTAAATATGTTAAAAACTAAAGCACATCAACACTATAGTAATTAAACAAAGTTAAATAACCAAGCATAGTATCTTGATTTCTTCATAAGTTCCATACCTGAAGCTTGGCAAAGGCAGCCAACCGGGCAACAGCCAGGCTGCGTGGCTAAAACCTCCATCCAAATCTGCATACAGCTGTGCCACCTTCTCATTGAGTTGACTTCTGATTTCCTTTCCATGTAAACAATGGCTAGCTGTTAAAATTATCAGCTCAGAAAGAGCTTCAAACAAATCTAAGGGGAAAAAAACATTCCCATTATTGTTTAAAAAAATTCTTTTTAGGATATTCTGTTTCCTTGGAAATATAAAAGCATTATGAAAGACCATCAAGACTAAAATCTAACCTGAACCAATAATATCCTATTCATATTAAAAAAAAAAAAAAAAAAAAAGCCCTCTACAGACACATATGTAGCTCTGAAGAAAGAGAGGCAATAAACCAAATGATGGGAAGCACTTCAACCTCTCTGGACAGCTAAATAGAAGGCCATGGTCTAAGGAGCCACTCTTCATCTTGAAACGACAAAAATGAATGTGGCTATCTGACTGCTAGGCCACAGTATATCAAAAGTAGCAAAAAGGAAGAATGGCAAGTGGGCTGGCTTATATATGCAGTTATAATTAACTGCAACCACCAATAGTCTAGTCCAGAGACAAAGATATAATGAAACAGGGGATTCAAAAAGTTAAAAGTCTAAGGCTATTTAGTGCATATGAGAGTTAATAATGAGATGCTTGGCGTATGCCTAAGGCACTTGACTGCTAACCAGAGGCTGGCAGTTCAATCCCGCCAGACACTCCTCAGAAGGAAGGTTGGGCGATCTACTTCCACAGAGATACTGCCTCAGAAATCCAAGGAGCGTTCGCTATGAGTCAGGGCCGACTCGATGGCAGTGTGTTGTGTTTGTTGCGTTCCCAAGGAATGGAGGTCTGAAAAGTAAAGACAGGATGATCTCCCAGGTCAAAACAGGAAGATCAGGACTAAAAATTGAAGTCCCGACCATATGTAAGAAAACTGTAACTAATCACCAACTGGTATTTCCCACCAGTGGAGACAGATTCATTAGATAAGCACCCTCTGATAATACTTAGAAGTCGCAACAATCATCCATTCCTCTTTTCTTTAATTCCATGCTCATCAAATAAACTTCCAATTATCATCTGGTTTTCCTATTAGATTTGCCAATAAAGGGAAGATCAGCAAATATTCTTATTTTCTTGATGTACAAATACATCTCACTTATATTTATTAAACTGCCATTCTAGTTTACATATCAGCTTCTTATATGGTGAGAAGTGAATCATATCAACTTTAGTTATACTAAGGTTAAAACCCACCAGCCACTCCTCGGAGGGAAGGTTGGGCAATCCTACTTCCGTAGTGATACTGCCTCGGAAACCCAAGAAGGGGTCGCTATGAGTCGGGGCCGACTCGACGGCACATAACAACAACAACAACAAGGTTAAAACTGAGCTTCTGGACCTTTTATAAAAGCTGAAGATCACACTCAGAATGTGGTGACCTACACAGAGGTCCTGCTGCCCTGTGGGCAGACATTGCTTCCTACTGTGGGCATGGCAATTTCCTCTGAAGGCAACACTTACTGCAATCCAGTATAAACACTGGACTCACACTAATTCCACATTTACTTTTAAACTGAGTATCAAGTTACATTCAATATACTCTCTATATAACACAAAAAAGCATGTAATATATTTTCAAAGATTTCCATTAGAAAGTAGTTAAAATCACTTTTTCTCATGGAATAAATCATTCTCATACAATACTAGATAATTAAGGTATTACATATAATTAAACTGTGGGGAATTTTACTTGCTCAATGGGCTTTAAAAAAAAAAAAAACCTTATTATCTTAAAATGACCTGGCACCAGTTTTTACCTTCAGCTTATTTCACAATTTAATCATAAATTGCTTTCATATCGTACAGGTGAGCTGAATACGCACATTAAGCTATCTCAGGGCTTTGCTAAGTGAGCAGAAGTAGTTACCAGCTCTCAGGTTTTTAACTCCATGGTAATCAAAACATGCTCCTTCACTATATCCAAGGTGGTTTTATGTATGCCATAGTTTATGCACAGACACACTGACATTTCTATTCACAGAAAAGCATAAATATTAGGACAAATGCAAAATATCTTTTTCCTCTACTTACTTCTTTCTCCACTTTCTCCCCAACTTTCAAAATATTCCTTTGTTTCTTTTTCAATTATAGAAACATGCTGTCTAAAATGGGTTATGTTGAGGCCAGTTTTTAATATTTTCTTCTGCTCCAAGAAAACCTTCAAAAAATTAAGAATGTACATTATTACATTTTTGCCTTATCACAAGATCCATCTGAATTATCATAACTATGTAACTCTCAAAGAAAACAATTTACTGAGTAATTATAAAACTTAAAAAAAGCTTTTGAAAAAGTACACTGGATATGAAAAGCTTACAGCATGTATATACATATTTGAAGTAGTATGTAGAAGGCACCTGCTGCCAGGGTCCTAAACAAACTAGGATTCCCCGTTGCTGCCTTCCTTTCTATACTCCCTTTTCCCACTCCTGACTCCAGGACCCTCTTTTGTTATTCTGGTTATATTGTCTTCCAACCCAACCAAGATGCCACCTCATTCACCCAAAGGTACATTATGCTTCAATATTATATTTATACTCCTGATAATTTATGTAAATAAATAAATAGATATTTGAGTAGGGAGATTTTTCAGAGTTCTTATTTTAACCTTAAAGAAAGCCCCTTCCCCATCTCCTCTCTATCCCCAGAATAATCAATCACTCAATGTTAGATTTTAAATGTGACACTAGTGCATAGGGTTATGTGAATAAATGTATATCCAGAGCACACACCAAACAGTTGGGTCAATTATCTAATGTATTCTATCTAGATCACACTAGTATTTGACTTCAGGGGGAAGAAAAAAAGAAGACAGAAACATACCCATGCCTGAAGGAGCTGCATTTTAAAACATCTAAAGCCTACAATCTCTAACTTCAAATAACTCTTGTGCTAGAATTTCAGGCAGAAGTAGGTGGATAAGAAGCCCTTTTGGTAGAACAAGATTTCCTAATTATCCACTCAACTCAAATTCTATTATGCTAAGTTACCATTCATTCTATTTATTTGTATATAAAGCCTTTTACAACTGTTTAGCCCTCCAAGCCAGCCACTATAAACAAACACCTATTCCTTGACAGCCATGACTTTCCTTTGAAATTTCTCATGACTCTTTAGATTTTTAAACCAAGCAATATATTGTTTCTACATTCTAAATGTATAATATTTATACTACTAGATATAACTGTTACAGTACAGATCTGTCTTTCTTCAACAGAGTGTCACCTACTGGATTGGGTACATCATATGCAACTCCCTTTCCAAACACAGGTGTTGTCAGGCGACCGTAGACATCCTCAGCATTCAGATCTTCATTTTTACTATTAAAAAGCAGTGCAGCAGCATCACTCCCCAGAAGGTAAGTAAACGTCTTGCCCACCATGGTAAAACTAAATACAGGTCCATACTAAAGAGAGAAAAATGTCGATAGTCATGTTACAAAAAAAAGACAGTAGAGTAAGGCTCTAATTTTAAAAAACACAGCATCCAGTGTTTTTGAAGAATTAAAATAAATGCCAGAAGTTTGTTTAGTATCAGTTTTTCCATACTCTCACCAACACTGAATGATTTTATTTCTTAGATTTGTTAATATGGTTAGGCACAGAATTCTGCCCTTGCAGTTTTCTGATTATGACTGAAGACTAACTGTGCTAGACAGGCTCTGGGGATACAGCAGTGAACAAAAATACTGTTCCTATCTCATGAAGATTAGTCTATTGGAAAAGATACAAATTAATCAAATAATCATAGTTGTTACTGAGTCAATTCTGACTTTGACCCTGTACAACACAGTAGAACTGCCCCATCAGGTTTCCTAGGCTGTAATCTTAATGGAAGTGGATTACCAGGTCTTTTCTCTTTGGAGCCACTGATGAGTTCAAACTGCTGACCCTTTGGTTAGCAGCCAAGTGCTTAACTGCCAACCTTTCAGTTAGCAGCTGAACACTTAACTACTGCATCAACAGAAAAAAAAAACTCACTGCCATTGAGTCGATTCAACTCATAGTGACCCCTCCTTGGGTTTCTGAGGTAGTATCTCTATGGAAATAGGTTGCCCAATCTTCTTTCTGAGGAGTGGCTGGTATGTTTGAACCGCCAGCTTTCTGCTTAGCAGTCAAATGCCTTAGGCACTACACCAACAGAGCTCCTATTGCACCACCAGCAATCCACAAACGTTAAATTGTGAATGTAACATGTATTACCCAAAGAGCAACTCTGCAATGCAAAAGGGAGACATGAGAGAGCAAGAGACACCTGAGCTGAAACTGCAAGCTGAGTTAAGAATTAGCCTCATGGCCAAGCATGCACAAAAGTTCTAAAGGTATAAAGAAAGAGGAGGATGAAATGAGATGAGAGTAGAGAGGTAGGTAGGGCCTAGACCACGGAGGGCCTCATAGAGCACATTAAGAATTTTTTTTCCTTGCAAGCAGTGTGAAACACCAAAGAATTTAAAATTGCCTGGAGAAGACACATTAATCTAGGTATATTTAAAAAAAATATATCCGACTGTTATGTGGGGAGGATGGAGGAACAGGATGTCAGAAGACCAGTTAGAGCTTATTGTAAGAATGTAATGATGAATGCTTGTTACAAGGTAATGGGGGGGATTGCGTAATAGAGACAGAAGTAAACAGATACTAAATTATTTTAGAGACAGAATCTGTAGACTGGGCCATGGATTGATAAAGAAGTATCAAGAATGAATCTTAGGCTTCTTGTACTTTGCAAATCTGGATGAATGATGGTAACATTCAGTGAGAGAGAGCAAGACTGGAATAGGACAAACAGGATTGGGGAGAGAAAAGTCAGGGGTTAGATTTTAGAAAAACTGGATTTCAGATACCTTTGGGACCACCAAGAAACACTCATGTGCCAAGGAGGATATTCAGGCGGCTAACAAACATATGAAGAAATGCTCACCATCATTAGCAATTAGAGAGATGCAAATCTAAACGAGATACCATCTTGCTCCAGCACTAGTAGCAAAGTTCAACAAGACAGAAAATAACAAATGCTGGCGAGGATGTGGAGAGATTGGGACTCTCCTACACTGCT